>NC_051163.1:9397549-9725097 GCF_013339745.2 Dermacentor silvarum
TTCTTAACGCGGACAGCGTAAGTGGGCCCCCGTGTTGCAGAAAATTCGGCGTCCGGCAACCGGCATCGGCGTCCTATGCGGGTGTCGGAGAAAAATCAATCCCCAACCCCGATCGCGAAGGCACTCCACGTGGTGCAAGGTTTTGGTGAACAAAAACTGAATTTCGCACAGTTGAAATCCATCAGGAAATGGTAAAGTATGACTTTACAATTCGGCGCCGGATTCGCCGTCGGATTGTTTATCAATCGGCGTCGGATTGTAATTTGAATGTACGAGAAAACCTAATTCTGCTACGAGAAAACTCAAACACAAACCCCATTTCCAGCATTTCTACCAGACCTACAGCACGCACTAGGCTAGCAGCACTACAGCACGCACTACGCACTAGGCCACACCTTTCGACGTCACGTGTGCAACGACGCACCCTCTAGGCACACCTTTAGTAAACCAGAACTATGGAATCACGGCGGCGTACACAATCGGTAATAAACAAAAAAAAAAAGTCACGGCGGCGTCGTGGAAGTGTGCTCGTCTCACGCCCCGAAGACCCGGGTTCGATTCATTCCCAGACGGAAATTTACCAAATTTTCTTTTCAAAGCCATGCCTTTACTTTGTTTACAGGAACCTCCCTGATGAATTTAGTGTCAATCCGAGCATTAGTGACGTGTTAAGCATGAAATACTTTTAGCTCCTGTTGTCGGTGACATTCAAGTGACCTTGAGCCAAACGCCAGAGCCGTTATCCGGGCCCTCAAACGAGAACATCGGGGCATTGTTGCGAGAACAAAACGAGATCGTCAGGGCAGTCAGTCAAAAGTTGAGAAAGTGTGGTCTCTGGCCCTCAACCCTTTGTACAGGACCTCAATACATACGCTAGTTACTGCCCAAACAAGTTACAAAAATATTGCTTGCGAGTGCTTCCTAATGTTTGTTCACAATATTACTCAAGCTGTAACTTCTAGTACGCTGAAGTACGCTGAACGTCGCCGAATAGCGACGTTCAAAAGGTAGATGCAGGTCACCATTCACTTGATTGCCATCTTTTCGCGCTTAGACGGGATTACCTGTGCTCTTTTGAACGCCAGCGGTCCGTGAGTTCCACGGTGCGGGTTTTGCTTCGCCTCGAAAGATGGCGCCACGCTGCGTGAAGCTCTGTCTCCATGGTGTCTTTCGCAGCCTGTCGTTCCGCCTTCAGCCGGTTTTCTTCTTCTAGCTGGGCAGCGTCCACATGGACCAGTGCACAGTATGGCGTGCTGCGGTGCGGCGTTTAGCACTACTATCCTCACTCCGTATAGCTCTCTACTAATTTGCTAACGCAATTGATGCTTCGCCTTTCGGGTGAAACTGCGACATTGTTTACTCTTTGCGCTGTCGGTCATTTCTGGTACGATCGCTCGGTGGCGACGCTGAGAATGCCGGATTTTCGCGCAGTGAAGTGTGTGATGCTTTCGCATTAAAACACGTTGAATAACGAGACACTGCTTGCTTGACTTTGCAGAAACGAGCCGCAACGCCACAGTACGATGAGGTAGGAGATAGGCATGTCCATCTCCTATCGTTTCGTACTGGGCACAATTTCGCTGTGCACAGCGCATTTCGAGGTCGAATGCGTCCCTGTAACTACTTTCTTCATTAGCGGTTGGGAGCACAAACTCACTATTTTAAACAAACGTATTGCTATGCGACGCGGCCTAACGAGCCAAGAGTCTCAAGCACTGGCTTGCATGAGATAAATTTATGAGTGTCTTATTCTCTCTTCAGGCATCCGCCCGTGGTGTAATGATTAAAGCTCACAAGTCCAGCATGGTTAGAGTATTGGCCTGCTGTGCTGGGGGACTCGGGTTGCCGACCATGTGTGGGACATTGTTATTCAATTATATATACATATAAACAAGGTCGTTCGTTTTCGGCGAAAACCCGACAACGCCCAATTTCTGCACCTTGAACAAAATATATAAAAATTGTGTAAAACCCGATTTCTCCCCAAAGATTGCATTTTTGTAGAGGATAGTAATAGATGCAGGCGCTACAAAACTAACTAACGCTTATTTCCTCTTGTGAGCCAGTGGTCAAGTTATCACATTATTCATAATATTTGTATATAAATATAGTATTATGCCTCCCTTTCGGTTTACACTCAAGCATATATAAATAATATATTACGTACAGCGCCCGCCGGCACTGAGTGAATGAGTGAAAGTTTGCGCTTGTTATTCCACACAAGGAATCGTAACGTTTGAAGTGCGATTCCCAAGAACCGAAACGAGTGTCATCGTTTAAATGTAACAAATGTCATTACAGTTGCTGGAGCCGTTGTCTAGTGAGAGTGCCTCTACGTTTCAGATATACTTGAATAATGATATCGAAGCCGGCTCCCGAGCTGTAGCTTCCTCTGAAGCTTCGTGGTAAGGACGCCAGGCTTAAGAAATAAGGCTATGAATTTCAGATAGCGTGCGATGGAGTACCTGATCTATGTCGTAAACACTGTTAACACATATCGACCTTATTACAGCTTGTTCATTAAGCTGCGCTGATTCACCAGCACAGAAAATACGTTATAGGATGGAAATACGGCGGAAGTACGTTCTTGGGCATATAAATATATTCAAATACGTTCTATGACGGTAACACGTGGGGTATGAGTTCCAGGCTAAAGATATGCTAGAAAGAGAATTGGCATTGTGGACAAGTTCGGAACTACAGTCCATAATGGAAATACGTCTGAAATGTGCTCCGTGATGAGAATACGCCAAAAACTTGTTTTGTTGTGTAAATACGTTCTATGTTGCGTTAAGTGCTGAACACACGTTCATAGTTGAAATATGTCGGAGACACGACCTGTAATGTTGCTTCATTTTCGGGATGTAATTTGCGCCCTCTCGCAGCACATGTGGCGTCTCACACAGAAAGGTCGCCGCATCGACGACGGCGCCAAAACTACGGTTCTCCGAGCTGGTGATTCTGAGCCGCTGGTCGATATAGGACTTCGTGGGTGCTTTCTCCCGAAGCAAGCGCGTTTCGTTGCAAACTTCCACAGTGGAGGGCAGGGTAAACAGTCTGCGACATTATTTACTGCGCTCGGTACACTCGACTCCATGTTGTCTGTTCCCATCTCTCTTTTGGGTATACAGCAGAGGAGGCAGAGTAGGATTCGATCTGTTCAGATGGTTCAGACGATGGTTCTTATTTCAAATCCCGAAATGTCCACTTCTTCCTCGTCTCGGTATTCCTCGAGTACAATCGCGAACGAGCGCTTTCGGAGAAGAGCATTTTGCCTGCGCGCTCACTCGATGGTATGTAATTGGCTCTCTCTATTTGGGAACAAGCACTGCCACGCTCGAAGAAAGTGGTTTATTCGGCGGATGGTGGGGCCTGTGCTGTGGTCGTGGTCTGGCATCCTTAAAAAAACACACAAAAAGGACGTTGCCAATTTTCTCCTTTAGAGCATGACGTAATAGGTACGTGAATCATACTTGTGGAGAGCGTGTTGTATGTGTAATTCACTCTAGAAGGAACACTCAAATGACGACAGAGGAATTATTTCTGATGACTGGGAACTGATAACAAACTGCAATATTTCATGAAAGCTAAAACATTGATCTACATGTGATGCTACTCTTGGATGAATGACAATTTTTGCCTTTCATGAAGCTACTTCCACCTTGCGGATTTCTGTAGTAAAAATTTTTCATGCGCATTAATAATTGAACTTAAGCGAGAAAAATTATTGACGCTAACTGGTTGGGCCAATATTCATCCAAGAACACCTATCCCCATGCCGTTAGGCGGTATATCAGCCGCAATTCGTGGCGGAATACAATCTCACTGTTTCCTTTAGGAGTGGCCCATCTCGTATACGCAGGAAATTCCTGCAGTGCATGCAGTATTGTGAGCTCTCCATGATGGCAGGTTCACGCTCATCAAAAATTCTCGCGCAAAAATTATGGGCATTGTGGACGTCTTAGCGGTGAACATTGATATTAAGCTTGCAGTGCTTCTCAGCAATTGCAGGGCCGTAGAGAGCAACCTATAACATAAGAAAAATTATGGTTTAGCTGACTTTGGGCTACAGTTTCTCTTGGAACCTAGCTGCTGGTCTACGCTAAGACTTCCTCGATTTCAACTTCATTGCACAGTTACTTTCCAATTCCACCAGACAAAATGTAAGCGAGTTAAATTTGCCCTAATCGAATTAGCTAGAGAGGATTAGAGTGTAGAATGTTTTATCATGCCTTATCGGAAAGACGATACTCCGCTCTTCGTACTCCTGAGTACATGATGCAACGCCACGTCAACGTGTTTGAATTTATAGCTGACTAAAAATAATCGTGAAAAACCATTAAGGGTGCCCGGTGCCTCGCTCGTAACACACATAACAGGTATTTGTCAATTAGGAGCTGCGCCATTACAACTAATCGGATTTGTATGCAATGCACAAGGCAGCAGAACATCTGTAGAGAAGAGGGCACGCCTCCAATGTCCGTCAGCGCAGCTATGCACCGTTTGAATATTGGAGCAGTTGATGAAGGTCCTACGAAGTCCTTGGTCAATCTGCAATTTAATCCACAATGACCAGCACCCGGCGTGTGGCAAGATCCAACTTGTGTGAACTTTTTATAATGAGTTTTTCTTTATATCAATATTTTGTTCCGTTATTTATTTATTTCCTTTCAGCTTTTTCCTGAAGAGCCAACAAGTGCAAAAAAGTTACTTTTCTAGCTTTGGCTACATTGTGGAATAGCTGCCTTCATAAAAGTGTAGCACTGATTCGGTGTTAACAGAGTACCTGGTAGGTATTCCGTCAACATTACATATAGTCAGCCTTGATGACAAACGGTAGATTCAAAAGTCACACAAAGTATATTTTGTGGCTTCTTCTAATGTTCTAGCACGCGAAAAAAGTGAAAAAGAAAGTGAAAGAGCTCGTACGTTTAAACCAGGAATTCTATGCGGCCGGTGAAGCCTGGAACTGAGGGAGTTTTCTGATCAAAAACTGTACCAATTATAGGCGCACGGTATGCTCGAGGTGGAAAATGAGCAAAATTAGCGTGGATCTTGATTTCTTATCGAAAATGAGTATAATTTTATTAGCAGTGACCTCAGAAAAACTGTTGATTTTCCTGCAATTTGTGCCCGCATATCGTGTTGATTCTATTCAGTTCTAATTATTTTTGTCCTTAATGAAGAATTCTCACTAAGTCCCGCCCCCGCTATTGCCTACATTGCTCACTCGGTGGGACGTATGATAAGAAACAAACAAACAAAAAAAAGGATTCGTACAAAAAAATTATTTAAGTCGACACAAGAGCCACCGAGGTATCGCGATACAGAAAAATAGAACATTTTCAAGACCGCTAAGTCATTTAGTCACACCATGATCACCACACGAGTCACTGCAGCCTTACAGATAGTCCAATAAGATAAATGTCATGCGCCACGGGGGGTAGCTGTTTCGTTAGTTGCTTTGCGAAATTATGCAAAGTACGAAATTAAAGAGCAAGGTAGAAACCTCATTCCCGTATAGCACTGTTGCCAGTAGATATGTCGCGTCCTTCTCGGCTTCTCCAGATTGCAGATACTATCCGTTCTGATTCACAAAAATGCGTGTAAGTACAACATGCCGAATATAAATGAAATAGATACCTGAAGTTACGCTGCGTACCGAGGCCCCATCTACGTTAATCCGTACGGGTCATGCAGAGATAAACGTTCTACCACAGCGCTCTTAATTCGAGTTCACGAGAAACAGGCAGCATCTCCTTAGATACACTTAAGTTAACAACAAGTAATTTTAATGATGCTTCTATAAAAAAAAACTTGACAATCACTTTAGCATCCTTACGTGATTTGATGCGAAGGCATGAGGACTTGTCTAAGTTATCACCTTAAATTAAAACTCCACCTTAATCCACCTTGCTCTAACTTGTAACAACCGTAATCCATCTTAGTCCACTTTAATCCACTTTAATTCAAATTAGCGGGGGGCCCAGGTCGTTTCTTTTGCGACGCCGTCCGACGCTGTGGCTGTTTACCGTGGCATTTCACAGTGCGAGCCGCAACAGCTCCAGTGCCGAGAACGCAACGTCATCTCTTGGACACGTGGCTTTTGGTATCATCGGATGATAACGCGGGACGCTGGATTTTGCGCTTCGTGGGGCGCTTTCGAATTAAAATCAACGTAATGAACCTTCAATGCTGCAAAGCGTGAGTTAGGGTCAAGGCCACTGGCAAGCAAGCCAGTGCTCATGCTGTGCACACAGCGCGGCTACGCATGGAGGCGTCGAGCGGCCGTTGCCTGTACACGTGCTGGCACGTCTATACTCCTACTTGCTACTGGTAAGGTGCTTTGAGCATTGTAAAAAGAGCGGATTAGCAGAGTGATTAAGGATGCCTTAGAGTGGACAAATGCGCCGTGCTTAATCCCGTACGACGTTCACTGTAACTAGGGAGAATGGCAGACATACGAGGAGGGTACGACGCGTCTGCTAATCCCTTTTAAAATGAAAATAGCACAAACTGACATTGTATGTAGCAGCCCAGCAGCGAACTGTCTAGTACTACTAATCCCTTTGCTCGTATGCTTTGGCACGTGATCATCCTCCGACGCGTTGCAGGCCTGTGGATGTTTCTCAAGAGAGGTGTGAAATTGAGCTGTACTCTTGTTTTCTTTATGTACTGCTCGACGACCTTTTCTACCCTCTGACCCCGCACGCGGTATCGATGCACCAGCAAGCATAGTGTCGCAATTCGGGTTTAATGTCCGAGAACGTGTGTAGGCCTGGTGTCGTCGACAAAAATGAGCAGTGGCGTGCGCAGTGGGGTCGTATTTTCTTTGTCTGCTATCGGATACGCTATTGATCGACCATGCGTGCCCCGAAGTGATGAAAAGAGGTCATGAAATGTTCTCTATGTTGTTCTTGTGTGCCGCCATGGCTTTATTCTTCGCCGCACGCTTCTTTTCTTTTTATTATGCATCGGAGCAAAAGACTTTGCTGTCTCCTGAGGCCCCAAAACTTCCATTACACACGCCTAATAGAGAAGAACACGACGTATAAAATATCATTGACAAACAGCAATGACCACGGAGTATCAGGGGAACCGGGAGACTCAATTTTTATTTGCTACCACACACTACGGAAAATAATACCTTCGAGAGTGATTAGCGGGGGAAACACCCTCTTTGCGCTCTTTCTATTACTGCAACTTTGAAAAGGGGTGTATTCGTTCACAGAACACCCTTAGGACACGCTTTCATTAACTTTAGCGTGCAAGCAAGGTGTTTTGTGCGATACATACACCTTAGAGAATTTAAGGGTGCTTGGGCACCACTTCAACATTTCAAGCAAGTAATAAGCCGTATGGATTTATGTCGCAGAAGTATGTGCCAAGTTATTGTTCGAGTCCATCATGTGGTCACTGTAGGCTATGGATGTCATCCTGCTAGTTCATGGTCATGGCGTCCCTGGAGGTGAAGCGTAGAGGCAGAGTTGTTTCTTTTATTTCCTATTCTCCATTTTGCTTTTCACCACTGGCTTTGTTTGAATTGTTTAAGCTCAGTGCTCTTTTATAGATCAGTAGCCAAGCGTCAACAAATCATAGCCCGTCAGCCAATCATAGGTCTTAAGCTGCATGTTTTTTTCTGGTGTAGCTTCAGCGCCAGCACAATATTATGCGCAGTAAGTCTGGCACTGTTTCCTATAGTACCAGTTTCAAAAAAACATTGGCACATACATCCGGAGCAATGTACCTTTGATACATATAAGAACACATATTGCATGTAATTTATGTAATTGTATATGCTTATGATTGCATATAAGAATACAGCATTTATTGCGAAGATGGCGCACCCCGCTCGTAAATTAGGGAGACACAATTATTTTATCGCCCTTTCGCCTTCCTGCCTTTCAGATTTTTCTGCTAGCTTCGCTTAAACTGTTTCACCTGGATGCTGGTTGATATATAAACTGAAGAACGCGGCGTCAGCCTATAAAATCTGCTAGAGTTATGGGCGTAGTACTTTAACAGTCGCTGTAATAGTCATTTAATTGCCGCTCCGCATATTATCGTAACTGTGCTCTTTAATAAATGTGGCCGTGGTCGCCTTCAGGACAGCCTCCACATTTGTTGTGAACCGGATGTGAAGCATTGATTTGGAGCGTTCATTGCCTCGTAACAGGTGCTTTATGGCAGACGGGTATGCAGGCAGGTTTCTGTATCGCCTTGTCCTGGCCCTCTTAATTAAAAGAATGCTCTCATGCCAGTTGCACATCCTAGGCACACGGCGTGCCCCCACCTTAGTACTTGCGCAAATTCTCACTTCCCTTCGCCGCAATACACTGTGTATGCTTTGCTGCCTTACAACATTGTAATGCGGTGAAGCCAGTATGAGACGCATATATCAGACCCTAGTTTAAAAGGTGTCATAGAACATCGATTTTCATAGTCTGAGGGATCTGCATATTTATATTTTTTTTGCGTTTGCTATCTTGTTTGTTTGTTTATTTCCGGCTTTACCGAAATGCGGCCACCGTGGTCGGAAAGTGAAGCCGCAAACGTTTTCTGTACAGAAGAACGCCACAGGCACTGAAGCGCCATGGTGGGTCATCCAAGAAATTAAAGAGAGAGAGGGAAGGGGAGATGAGGACAAAAAAAAAAAATCTAATAAAAAAGCGTTCAACGATGCGGGCTCAAGGTCTTCCGTTCGCTGATTGCTCAACTTTTTCATATGTCTGAAGAATATTTTTCCATAGAGGTGAAATAATGGGACGGCCATCAGGGCACCAGCAATTCTGAACTGACTGAAAATAAATAAATACGTGAATGAATAAATAAATACGTAAATAAATAAGTCAAATAGACGATGCAACTCTACCCTGGAAACTCATCGTTAACATCAAGAATTAATATAAATAAAATGTGTCAGAAATCTCTACCCATAACAAAATGATAACATATAAGTGGCAGACCCTTAAAAACGGATCAAGGGTCAAACGGATCAAACGCCGTCTTCGGACACGGAAACCTTTCCAATGCACCCATAAGGGCGAAGCCGTGAAAGAATGCCAGAGCAAATACTTCTCTTCTTTTTTTGTTCTCGTACAAGGTGAACGATAGGTGCTTCACTTTATTCTTCCCCTCGGAAATAAAATCCACGGTATGCAGTATGCTTGTCCTGTTATGCGCTATAGTCAGAATTCGGGAATCGACGCCGTGGGTCCTAATCATGTCGTTGATTTGGTAGTGGTGAGGCAGAGGAAGGGGAATGTGTAGGGGCGGCAGCTCTGTCTAACACAGTAAAAAGTGGACGAACATAAAGGTTAGCAGCACGCGTTTGCCAATCTATAAAAAAAAAAATTGAGGTCGAAATTGTTTCAGCGAAGCCGAAAGCGCAAGGAGGGTGAAGAGGGCACACTGTGGAATCCGGGCGTGAAGCTTAATACTACCTTGCCGGGAACGAAGCCTCAGAAAAGATTATTTCAACATGGCTAAAGGGGCGGGGAGCATGAATGGAGCAAGACGTTTCATTGAGATTTCACCCCGAAATCCGTGATTAATAAAACTCAAATTCTATACTCCACAGCTCATACATGATCCAAGATTCTAGACAAAAAAAAGGAATTGATGACATCAAGAAAAATTTAAAAAACGCTTAATTTATTGCTTCACTGTATGGTAGAGAACTAAAACACTGTCGGCAACCCTAATGTTCCCTTTAAGTGTCTGTAATGGCGCTAGCCCCTAGACCTTAGGTTAACGCACCTCCTTCTCCTACCACCCTCAGAGGAGCAACTCGCGACGTGTCCTAACTCACCACCGGAGCGCGCGTTAAGACACGAACAATAAATGGCTTATACCCACTTAAGCAATGGCTCATGCACCCGTAAACGCGGCCTCTCATTAAGATGACACAAGAGAAGTTAAATTCTACGCTGGAATGATGAGCGGCATCGGAGCCAGCTGTGGAAGAAGACGACGACGCTCGAGCCATTGCTGATGATGATAGGTAATTATCATAATGATGGCAAATGAGAAACATCTGACGGTTAATTTGCCCTTTCCTTAACTAAACCTATGCTCCTATATCATATATATCCTACACAACTCTTAACTTGAACCATGCATTACCTTCTTTTAGATGGGTTTTTATCCTTCTCACGGTTTCAGAGACACCTCAACTTCCGGTTGCCTGAGGCCGACTTCCGGTGTGCTCCTTGAGAAACATAATGTCGCTAGGTGCTAGTGCCATAATATACTAGGACTTCGTTCTCACGTTTAACGTGTTCCTGGCTGCTACGCTCAGAAGCACTAGTCCAGTTTAGTTTCCATAGAGTCATGTGCGTTAACTGCCAGTTTCTTGCGTTTCTCTATCCGCTTGTTACGTCCAGAAACCCGCGGTTGTGCACCACCAAATCTATATTGGCCGTCGGCGGCGCCTCCGTTGACCGCCGATTGTAGGCGCTGAGAACCTTCACTTTCTGGAATCATATAAGAGCACTCGGAGCTCCAGCTAAATATTCGCAAATGGCTATAAGCGATGAAGACAGTAACATCCTCAAAGGAGACGATGCGCTGCGGTACATCAGAGACGTTATTGGGGATAACTTCGGCACAAAAGAAAGCGTAGTCAGGCTCAAACAGATTCAAAACAGCAAAGAAGCCTGAGACACATTAAAATTTAGCATAGAAACTTTTTCCTGGAAAAAAGCAGAAGAAAATTTCCCTAAAAATAGCGCCGCAAGACCCGATGAAATCCCAATACAGATAATCAAGAATCTCGGTCTAAAGAGCAAGACAATGCTGAGTAAAGCATTTGAGCAAGTGATCAAAATGAAGAAAATTCTGGTTGGATGGCAAGATAAACCTCATCTACGAAAGCAAATGTGATAAGGATAAGACGAGCTCGCACAGGCCAGTTACAGTAACCTCGGTGATATTGTGAGCATTGTATTAGCCCTTCAACTTCGTCATCTGTATATATTCATCATCGTGGCCAGAGTCATACTCCTCAGCGCGCGGCCCTGCTGAATAAAGCGTCGAGGTATAATTACAACTGCCTCGAAAACTTAAAGGACCAAAGGATCGAGAGCAGCCTCCACCATTTGTTATACCTCGACGCTTTATTCAGCAGGGCCGCGCGCTGAGGAGTATGACTCTGGCCACGATGATGAATATATACAGATGAAAAAGATGAAGGCCTAATACACACACAATAATATAGAATGGTAATGCAAGCCATAAAATTAGAACTGTCGAAGTGGTGGAGGAAAATGATGTACTTGGGCAACTACAGAACAGGTTCAGAGCAGGCAGACGCTTAGATGATAATATGTTCAACTAACTCAGTGCATAGAGATTGAAAGTGTAAATCGACAGCAAGGAGTCATCGGAAAAAAAGTGAGAGAAACAACGACAACAAATTTAATGCAAAGAAAAAAGATCATGGTGATTTACAAGAATGGGAAGAAAGAAATCAGAAGGGAAAGTCTCCATAGTAACACAAAGGGCAGTGCCTCGCTATTTGAGGCTAGAGCTGGTTGCCTAACGACAAAAAGATATCGGAGCAAATATTCGCAACCAGATTAGGTACCTGTATGCTTCAGCAAAAATCCTGCGACTACTTAGCACATCCTAATGGAATGCGAAGAGATTCCCCCAGTGAGACCCGGAGGTAACGTTCACCCTCCAGAAGCGCTTGGATTTAAAGCGGAAGCATCAACCGGTCAGCAGTGAAGATAGGCAAGAGAAGTTCAAAGTATTGGTGGGAAAAAAGCAAGAAAGAAATTGATACAACCGGATCCTTTACAGGTATAGGTAGCGATACAAGGTAGATATAAGTTTTGAGGGGGGAAAAAGACGTTTATGGAGATGTATACAAAAGTGCTAGACTGAAAAACATGCACAGTATACCTGAATAAATCAAGCAGGCTGGGTGACTATTTGTCACCGCCCCGTTTCAAAGGCGATGCCAATAAATCATCATCGCAAAACCTACCGTGCGGCGCAGAAGGATTACTATAGCCGTTCTCACATCGTAGCTGGTCGGAGATCTCAACACGTCTTACCAAGTTGAAAACTCAGAGAAAGTGGAGGGAATCTGGCTGACGCCATTCGTTCGAGAATTTGCTGACTAGTCTCGAACGAAGGGAATCTTATAGGCGTACCTGGAAACTTGGAAGCAGTTCGTCTCTTGTTGCGTAATTAAACTTAATATTTTCGGCAAACCTCTTGGTTTCCCTTCTTTATCTTTTCACTTTTCTTCCAGAGTTCTCTTTCCCACACACTCCCATTCTTGAAACACAATCGTCTCTTTTCCGTGGTCCGCATGCTTGGAGAAGTTAGGGGCTCAGTGATATTCGGATGACTGTTCGAAGAAAGCGCGCAGATTTTTATTTTTTTTAGAGAGAGACGAGAGTAAAACTGTATTGGGAAAAGGAATAACAATAAAAGAAGATCAGTACAACGACAAGATGCAACGTCGCGAACCTAAAGAAAGAAGCTGCAGTTTCGCCCCAAAGGCAAAGCACTGATTGCGATGGCAAATTAGTAGACAGCTATACAAAGTAAGGAAAGTAGTTTTACATCGGCCATATAAACTTGGAAATATACGCTTCCTAGCTAAATTAACAAGCATGGCGTCAGCGCGCAGGCAAACATGAACACATCACACTCGATGACCGCGGACACCCGCTGTCAAAACGCTGACGTGAGGAAGCGCGGCAGCTGCAGCGAGCCAAGTGACCTTCGCGGTGTTTATCGCTTCAACGCTAACGACGAGAACACTGCGCGCACAAAGCTATGAGCCGGCTGCAGACCGCTTTCAAGATAAGGAGCGCGCGACCGCGCGTGGCCGCGCAAAGTACGCAGTTGGTGCCGGAGTGGAACGCCTCTTCCCATCCTCCTGCGCTGCCTCCCCGCTTCCCTGCCTGCGCGCGCGAGATTGAGCCACGAACAGCGGTTCCCCATGCGCGCGGTCGCGAAATGCGCAGTTGCTGTCGGAGAACAACGCCGCCCCCCTCCCTGCCTTTCATCCCCCACGGCCTTTCGCACGACGGAAGACGGCGCGTTTCCTGTCAGCTTCCCTCTCTTGCCCGGGCCAGATTGAGCCGCGATCGTTGGCTACCCTCGCGCGCTTTCACTCGCACATACAGCATACGGCGCGCGGCAACGCTGTTATCGCCCTTGGACTTTATACCGAACACCACGGTGTCGACGACGGCAGAAATGGGCGTAGAGTGTCCATATAGTTGCTACCGAAATAAAAGAGGTATCGTCTAGCACAAAGTTTGGAGCTACGAACAACGTGTTTGGAACACGAGTGTCACAGACCCCGTGAACGAGGCGCAGACGCCGGACCAGATTCCGAAGCCGATTATCAGCTTCCGAAAATAATCCCACGAAAGCAAGGGTAATTAAGAATGGGCCCTCTGGTGAGCCAGCGAACGTCGGTTGAATCCCCTTCTTCCGCAAAAGCTCGGTTTTCACGTTACATCACTTCACCGGTGCGGACTGAACTCTACGTCTGATTCTCGCACGGTGGTTATATAGCTTCCACAGGCGTTCTCGAACCTTCCTCTCGGAGTCGTGCTCCCGTAGCATGGCCAAAGCCTGGGAATCTTCTAGTCATTTCTCACACCTTCGACCGCCGCCGTCGGAGCGTCGTCGAGGGGGGGGGGGGTGATGACTCATCCCGTTGGCGCACGCTCACGCTGTAGCAATCTCTCTCGACTCGCCGGGTGAGAAGGTGTCTCGGCGCGCGCGTGTGCTCTCTCTCTCTCCGGCTACCGTCGATTCGGCGATGCTCTTCTAGACGTCTAGGCGCCGTTGGTCGCGTTCCTCGTTTGAGGCATATGCGCCCTCCCCCTCGGTTGAAGTTGCCGTGGGGCCAGCGTGTTCTTTCGCTGGCTTGCGTGACACGCGGCGCGCGCTTTGATTGTGACAACGAGAAAGCCGTAAAAACATCTTGTTCTTCTCGCTAGAAACTGCCGCTCCCGAATGTTGGAACCTGAGAAGAAAAACAAAATGACAATGCAGTATGCAGAGCATGCATATGTGGCAGCGCACACTGCGGTGGAGTTATTTAGCTGTGTCCTTTATCGGTGTATGTACATCGGAGAAAATAGACTTCGGGAAACTGTTGCTGGACTCCATGCTTGGAAGTCTCATGGCCCTCGATCATTCCATGCGGAAATTTCATATTTTGATCCGCCATGCTAATTTCTCTTTTCTGGATGTCGCCTATAAAGATGAAGAATATAAGCGATAATACAGAAGCTAATAGGAAAACGTGTCATGTCATTTAGTTCGTTTTTTTCTCCGTGTATTTCGTGCGCAACCCGAACTATGAATTGACAGGAAAGGGAGGTCTAGATTGACTTGGAATAAAGCTGACATGGAAACAGTGCAGGCGGGCAACTTATAACATTATTCGTGTTTTTTTTTTTAGCTCAGGAATAAACCTTAATGACTTACTATAATTCATTGTTCAGTGCACCGGTTATTTTTATGTGCAGATTTACGCAACCGTCGCTGAAGGTTCTCTATCGCCGAGGATATTATCTATATATATTTAACTGCTTACGAAGAAAAAAGTTCGTATTAAATAATACAAGGATATCTCTTCTCTACGTACACTTAACAAAATAAAATGAATTATTGCGCTTTACGTGCCAAAACCACCCTCTAATTATGAGGCACGCCGTAATGGGGGACTCCGGGTTAATTTGGACCACCTCAGGTGGTCCAAATTAGTTTTATCGGCCTGTAAACTTGTAAACTAGGCATACTAACTAAATTAACAAGCATGGTATCACGCGCGCACAAGCAAATATGAATACATCTCACGAGATGACCACGGAAGCTCGCTGTCAAAATGCTGGAGCGAGGAAGCGCGGCGGCAGCAGCGAGTGAATTGACCTTCGCACTGCCTCTCGTATCGACGCGAACGAAGCCGCGAAAACACAGCGCGCCGCGGATTCTATCCTCGTCGCAGATGGTTTTAAGATACAGCGGCCCGGGCGGGCACGCGCGGTCCAGGTAAAACATGCCTGGTAAAACAGCAACTGAGCTGAATTATGAAACTAGAGTGACATTACTTGCGCGCAATATATATATATATATATATATAAGCTGGAACTTATACAGGCAGTCCTTAATGCTGCAAAAATATTACACGACATGGCCCTTCGGTTATAGAAGGTACTAAATATAACGCGCGTAATTACAACGCTTCGTAATAGCCGTAAAAGTTACTGAGAAATCGTACGTGACTGTGAGCTTCTCCCGCTTTAACAGTACGGAGGAAATAGTTCGTAACCTCCTCCAGATAAACAACCCTTCGGCTACTCGTAATGTTCACGACGTTTTTCTATTGTTAAAAGTGGTCGCTTGAGTTCTATTCTTTTATTTTTTGTCGACAGAGCAATGCCCTTTAACAATACCATGCAATAAAAATAACGGTATCAGTTGCGGCACTGCGGCGCTGCCGTGATTGCCCATTTTCTCGCACAGCGCGTGCGGCGGTCGTTATTTAAATGCTTCCGTATTGCGTATATTGCTACGAAGCGAGCTCAGAGCACACAAAAGCATAGACTACCATTACTTCGGGCCGTTCGCCGATTTTTCGCACGTGACGAGAAACGTCGTTTGATCGTGGATTGGTGCAGCGGGCAAAGAGTTATGGTGTAAAGCTCACATTAAAAGTTAGTTCGTAACAGCATCACGTCTCGGCGTAAAGGCGCGTAATAACATGCGCGCTTCGTGCGGTGCAATCGTCCGCATTTAAGCCTTCGGTACGTAGCGGTGGTACAGAATGCCTCTCGAGAGATAACGAACTTAGGTGACTATAGTCAGACCGCTAAACCAACAATAAGCCAGATGCAGTCGTACGTACGTATCAAGGGCATTTGAACTATTGCGAGTCGAGTATTCTAGCATATTCCAATATTTGACGAGAAAGAAAAATTCATTTACTCCAGTAAAGAGCGGCGGGCGTTTGCTGCGAAAAACAAGCTCTTCCAATAGACTATGTACGGAAGTAGTATTCGCAATACTTGCATAATATCAGATGCACGATTTCCATATGACTTGAATGCGTACTCAGGTAAAAATAGAAATGACGAACTACCTTTCAAACTAAGCGAAGCCTTCACAGGGGAAATCGCAAGTGCCTTCGTGGTAAGCCACTTAGAGCAAAATACTCAATTGTTGACATTTACCAGGTGATTTTTTTTCTCTCTTTTTTTTTCTTCTTGTTTTCGACCATTCACAATTTTTTTTAAATGACACCTGTGAGAGACAGCCTAATTTTAGTCGTTGAGTTGGGTTACTCAAATACGTGGAATTAGCCGCAATATAAACAGAAATGCACAATGGCATAATTAACAATAATACACAAATGAACTGTTTAACTAGTTACTTTACGGTGCGTATTGGAATTTACGAATTGTAGCCTGTGAGTTCGCAAAGCGTGTCCATGTAGATCGAATTTTCAGGATGAAACCAGTTTCGTGATATTAATTCCCAAAGTGTGCGACGAACTACATGAGCGTCACAGTTACTTTTGTTACTTTTGGTTTGTGAA
Organism: Dermacentor silvarum; assembly: GCF_013339745.2. Classification (NCBI taxonomy): domain Eukaryota; kingdom Metazoa; phylum Arthropoda; class Arachnida; order Ixodida; family Ixodidae; genus Dermacentor; species Dermacentor silvarum. The sequence continues at coordinate 9,414,129 of NC_051163.1, forward strand.
ATAAGCAAGTGGAACAATAGGTCATTTTTTGCTGCAAGTTTCACGACCTATATCTCGAAACCCGTGCGATCCTTAGAAGTCATTCCAAGCGGATATACCTGGCAAGCTCACCGGCTACAACACGTAAATTGTTATTTGTGCCTAAACTAATTAATTTAAAAGTCAAATAATCATTGTGAATTAGTCGATTATGAATTTTGATACCTCGTTTGAGTAATGTCTGGCACTTCGTGTAGTTAGCTCAATGATTACCGTTACGGTATCTGCCACAGGTAATTTTCTTAAAATTCTGTACGGTCTAAAAAACAAAACGACATATCAATTTATTTAGAACTAATGATCTCCTTTTCAATTATTCCGACTCTGCATGGATAGAGAGAGAGAGAGAGACAAAACTTTACTTATCTATCTCTCTCTCAGAGATAAATAAACTTTTTTCTCTCTCTATTTCTGCGTGCTGAGTAGGCGCTTTTCGTCATTTTCATGACCTACATTTTGGCGCATTACGCACTTAAATGTTAAACCATCAGGCCTCTTTTGTTAGAACCGACATGTTGTCAGTCTCACTCGCATATCTTGCTAATTAAGGACAGCCTAAATTCCCTCGTATTTCTTTCATGTTTAAAAAAATTATGGATATACGCGATGTCAGAATCAGATTAACAAGCGACGAGAAACGTTCCCTACCTACGGTGCTCTACCTTCACAATTCACTTGCAGGTTTCCTTCATGAATCAAACACCATGCTCGAGCTCTTGCGGTTTATTAAAATGCTTTCGGTAATCTTATTAGCCCCCACCCCCTCCCTTATCCCCCTTCTTATGCAGCGCTGTCCTAAACATTCATTTTTTTTAACAACCCCGAAAGACGCGCTCGCGCAAGGCTAATATGATTAAAAGAGAGTGGACGTTCTGACATGTGCACCTTGTACGTGCACAGTTCGAGCTTCGTAAATTTCTTATCGTCTACAAATCTGTTTTTTTTTCTTAATTTTTTTTAATGTTCATTGAGAATGACGCTTTTGTACGTGCTCTGTTCTGTTTATTGTTTTTACTGATGTTACACTTCCATTCCTTTCATTTACCCTGAGCGCAACGCTGTCGCTCCCTTTGCTTTGTTCTTGCGCATCCGCATTTTTTTCGCGCGTCATTGTTAGCATAAAATCTTGCGTTTCCTGGCCCGGAGCCGCTTGTTATTGCCGTTAGTAGCGCTTTAAGAGTAAGAAACTTCTTTGCACTGGTTCGCCCCACAAGCCAACCGCCTTGGATTCCGCTGATATCAGCCTGAAACGAGATTTTAAAATATCTAGTGGGGGCACACCCATAAGTGCAGCTAATTTCTCGAATCAACATAGACGTAAGCATACATACGAATAGACACACACACGCACGAACATGAACAGTCGTAAGGTAGTAATGGTAACTCATAAATAACTTTACTCTCACGAGGTGTTGCCGCATAATATTGTTGCGATACAACAGATGCTTAAGAAATTTACCGAGCGCTAGACCGGCGCAAGGGAAGACAAATCCGAGAAGGAAACCACGATCTGATTATGAGGCACGCCGTAGTGGGGACTCCGGAAGAATTTGGACCACCTGGGGTTCTTTAACGTGCACCTAAATCTAAGTACACGGGTGTTCGTCGCATGAGCTGGTTTCCATTTTCGTCTCTGGCAGCGCTGCTCTTCTAAATACGGCGTAATTAGTTCCGTTGTCTGTCTCTCTCCGCACGTAACGTTTTGGTGGAGGCGCTTGCGACAACGTAACTTGCGTCGTCCGCCGCGAGCTTGAGGCCTCCTCTCCGCGACGCGTAGCTACCCATCATTAGTCACGATCGCCATGATTCAGGCTGCTGTCCGACAGGAATTTGAAAGCATGGGTCTCAACTCCGTGTTCGCGTCGACCCAGGACCCAGCGTGCAGCACTTCTCTCGCGGCCCTCCCTGACAGCCATTTCCCGCCACATCTCACAACCCGTTTGAGTGGCGCAAACTCTTGACGACAGCCCGATCTTCATCCACTACTGCCGCAATCGCCACATCGCTCGTCACTGCCGCAAACAATCGCCAACTCCGTCTCCGACATACAACCATGTATATTTCCGTGACTCTGGAACTATACTGCTCCGCATGCCATCTCCAGGATCGTATTGCTACTGACACCCCTGCTCCGAACATTCACTACGGCCCATCGCCGTCGCCCCGACGTCGTGAGTGTCCTTCACCCCAGCGCCATCGCTTCTCCTCGCCGTCCATTCTCGACCACACCCGGCTGGAAATCTAAGAACTGTACCTTCTAGAGGAGAAGCTGTGATGTCGACTTTGCCCTCAAATGCTCTGCTCACTTATACCTATGAACCAGAATGTCCTTGAAGTTGACGTTGAAGGCACTGCTGCCACTGCATTGATAGACACTGGTGTACGCCTCTCCTTTATGAGCCCTGCTTTCTGACGACGAATTAAAAGCTCCTTACTCCTGCACCAACGCGCGTTGTCCGCGTACTTGGCGATGGTGGTACTGTTCTTGTCGTCCGCTTGTGTACAGCACGCGTCAGCATCGCCAGCCGCCAGCCACACTGCTGTCCTTCTCACAGCGATTGCTCATTGATCGCACAACCCAATTCTCTGCCTCAATTTTCCCTCTGCGCATTCGCGTCTTAATGACTGCTCCGCCACCACCCTCCGCCTAGAACTGCCTATTCTATCGGATACTCGTGATGCAACCCTCAGCTGCTTACGCCCCACTAGCTTCGTTCGACTGCCGCCCAAATCACTATCATATGTCGAACTGTCGCCTTCCCCGCCTGTTCGTCATAGAGAGTACCTCATCACTCTGCTGCCTGACATTCCACCGCAGTAAAGCTTCGCCATACCGTACACAGTTCTCGCTATCACGGCCAACCAGACTTTCATCCCTGTCGTTAACTTCGGTTTAACAAAGCAATTTGGGCCCCAAGGAAATTTCCTCGCCAAACTTGAGTCTTTAGATGACCATCACGTGGCGGCTTTCTCAGTCGACGCTTCATGTGAGCCTGCCAGGTCTCCAATGTCTGCCTCGTGTACTGATCCCAAGATTCATAGAATGATTGCGACAGACCTGCTCAAGCCGAAGACCTCTACAGTATTTTCATTTTCTACAGGAACTTTTTCGACTTGAACAATCACTACTTAGGCCAGCCGCTTGCTGTCGAGGTATTAATACTGGCGATGCTGCTCCTATTCACCGTAGACCATATCAATAATCTCAATTTTTTTAATTGAATTTAACAAGATGTTCTATAAAAACATCAGTGAGTCTTCTTCGAGTCCCTGGGCTTCACCGGTGGGGTTGGTTAAGAAAAATATCAGAACATGGTACTTCTGTGTCGATTACCATCCTCTGGAAAAAGTGACTAAGAAAGATGTGTACCCGCTGTCGCGAATCGACGACATCGCATTTGACTGTCTCCACAGTGCCAGCTACTTCTCCTCTATTGACCTTCGATCTGGATACTAGCAGATCGCCGTCGACAATACGGACAGCAAAAATACCGCATTGATAACACCCGATGGTCTTTTCTAGTTGTGTTACGCCCTTTGGATTATGTAATGCGCCGGCCGTACCTTGAGCGTGTGGTACGTGGACTCCTTGCTTCAGAGTATGAAATGGTCCACGTGCATGCTCTACTCGACGATGTTATTGTCTTTTCAGCGACATTGGACAATCATGTTGAACGTCTCTCAGCCATACTCGATGTTTTTCGTATTCCAGGCTGCAACAGAACTCATCACAATGTCGTTTTGGCCGCCACCAAATTGCGGTTTTGGAGCATCTTGATGACGCTTTTCGATTACAACCTCACCCAGGCTAACTTCGTTGCGTCCGAGACTTTACAGTTCCGAAGTCCGTCACAGACATTCGCAGTTTTGTCGGGCCTCCTCTACTTCCGCCGCTTTGACCAAGATGTTGCCGCTGTTGCTCGGCCTCTCACTGACCTATTCAAGAAATACGTACTTTTCTCCTCAATCTGCCGCCTTCTCTCGTCTCATCACGCATCTGAGCTGACCACCAATCCTCGCCCACTTCGACTTTAATGCCCCAACAGAACTGCGTACGAATGTCAGTGGTCATGGTGCGCTGTCCTAGCCCAGCGTCAGCACGGCCACGATCGCGTCATCGCTTATGCCAGCCGCCTCGTCTCACCATCAGCACAATTATTTTATACGTGAACGGGAATGCCTTGCTGTTGTGCGGGTGGTTGCCAAGTTCCGTCCTTACCTTTACGGCCGTCCTTTTTAGTAACCGACCATCATGCTCTCTGCTGACTTTGCTCCCTAAAGGATCCCACGGGCCGGCTTGCGCGTTGGACTTTGAGGCTCCAAGAGTTTTCTTACTCTGTGAATTCACAAGTCCGGACGCCTGCACCAGGACGCGGGCAGTGCTGCAAATAAAGTAGAAGGTGCACCGATCATGCGCAGCGACCACAGGCGCTGCACGCTCAGTTGCTACGAGGTGACGAACGAGTCAGACATCCGGGTCCGGGTTTAATCCCCGTCGTTGTTTTGCTACAGACAGTTTGTCGCGTTACCCCGTCGACAAGTCAGGCGTCTCTGACATCGAGAATGCCGCTTGTGTTTTCTCCGTCTCTCCGCTCCTCCGTATCGCCGACGAGCACCGTTGTAATGCCTGACTCAAAGCGGTCATCGATTGCTTTGAATCCGTGCCCGACGACGCTTAATTCCTCGCGCCTCTTCGTTCTCCGGGGTGGTACCATCGTCATGTTCATTCCGAAGGCCCCCGATCTCCTTCTCGTCTTCCCAAATCACCTCCGCTCGACTGTTATAAAGGAACTTCACGACGTGCCCGCCGATGGGCATCTCGGTGTGTCTCGCACTTACGACAGAGTACGCCACCGTCTCTACTGGCCCGGTCTTGCACGTTCCGCGCGACGTTACGTCGCAGCTTTTGAGCCGTGTCGACGCCTCAAGAAGCCATGCCTGCATCCCGCTGGTTACCTGTAACCACTTGAAATGCCGGTAGATTCATTCGGTCATGTCAGCTTAGGCCCCCTTGGACCTTTTCCGGTATCTGTGTCAGGGGAAAATGCTAAAGCGCTCGTGTACTTAGATTTAAGTGCACCCTCAAGGTCTGCCAGGTAGTCAAAATTAAGGTGGAGTACTCCGCTACTGCGTGCCCCATAATCAGATAGTAGTTTTGACGCGTAAAACCCCAAAATTGTATATTTAAAGGTTTTTAGCGTCTTTTTGGGATGGTGTTCTTTATGGGGATTTATTTAGAGAGGTTATAAAAAATGTAGAGACCTTTTTGTAAATAAATATTGTCTGCAGATAGCTTGTACGCTTATGGCCTTACAATTTTCTTGCAGTTTCTCAAAGTGTGCTCACATTGACTACACTCCTTATAATTTTTCGTAGCTCTCCTTTTTCTTATGCATGTTTGCCCTTCCAGAAGAGTACGGTAGCGTACCGGGCATGGCCATAGTTAACTTCCGTGCCTTTCCTTCTTCGTATGTATATATATATATATATATATATATATATATATATATATATATATATATATATTGTGAGCGCTAACTGTGCAGTTCATCATCGTCGTCATGTGTATATACCCATCCTCATAATCATCATCATTTTGTCGGGTTGGTGTTCGTGGGCTGTCTCGCGCTGTGTGACAATACAAGAGCTCTGCCTTCGTCCCGGGCGTCGTCTCACAATATATATATATATATATATATATGAAAATTGCCAATTCGAAAGTCTGTGGAACACAGCAGACGAAAGGAAACAGTCTTACTCGTTTCTATCTCAAATAGAAGTACGAGCCGATAAGAAGGCAAAGCTGTTCACGTGTGAGTATGGGCAAAATTCTATAGATGTACAATTTTATTTCGAAGTGTCCTCTTGGAGGCTGTGTCTGGCCTTATGCCAACATCGGCTAACGCGTGAACAGATGTTAATAACATACCGTTCTTACGTACTAAGCTTCCACAGGCGAAAATCTGTTATTAATTGTCTCCATACAGCATCCACAAAGCTAGCGCAAAGCCTGCACAAGTCCCTCGCTTAACCCCAATTGGTTGAGCATGCAACCGCGAATGCCTTCGGATGCTCGCCGTCGTTGCAGTCAAACATCTTTACATGGTCCGCCTTTTCAGGGGCAACGCCGAGGCACTTGAAAAGATGTAAAGCAATTCTTAGGAAGCCCACGCATTGCATGCTTGTAGCGACGAATTTCACCGAGGGAAAAAAAAAAAAAAATGCAGCTTCTCAAGGCCACAGCTTTGTGTGCGTCGGCACAAAAGGACGAACCAACGTGCATTTTTGCGCGAGAGGGTGCTTTAGCACAAAGCGCACTCTACGTCGACCAATTTCTTTCAACAAACACGTCAGCAGACTTGCGAGGCGCCAACGAGGCTTTCAATAGCTGCTGGTTCCCTATGACAGAACGAAAGCTTGTGCGTTTTTCCAGCACAATGGAGCCCGATTTTCTGAACCGCAAAGGATAATTAAAATAGCAGCAAAAGCAAGGCTTCGCCCGGCTGTTGCAATGTAGCACTCGTTCAAAAAAGAGTAAGGCCCATGCATCGTTGCATTGTAGCAATCCTTCAAAAAAATGAAAAAGAGAGAGAGAGAGAGAGAGCAGGAAGCGTGCAGGACTTGTGCCAGTCAAACTTTCAGCCACCATAACCAAAATCTGTGGGCCAGGCTCTATATATAGATTTGCTGACTGACTGATTTTAGTGCATTAAAGAAACACCTGCGCTATGAGAAAAGTCCTAGTTGAGGACAGAAGATTGATTTTGACACGCTCTTGAGGTTCGTTAACATTTGAATTGCACGAAATACACTAGCTGTCTTGGATAGCACTGCCTAGAGGGTTTGATATCAACCCGCGATGTTGCACTCAGTAGCAGAACGTCATAGTCACTGGTCCACCACACCGGACGCGCAGGCATTAAAATGCCTATTATTATTGCCCAAAATGAGCTGAGAGGACCATGTGAGGCCTTTAGCCAATGCTGTAGTTTTGAGTAATTCTCATCGCCCATAGTGTCTCAGTAGGCTACACTACACTATGTACACGAAGTGGCAAGTTCAATCCCGGCAATGTTGGGCGAATTACGATGGGGGTGTAATGCAAAACTGCGTGAGTACCGTGCACCGGGTGCCCATTATAGAACCCCAGACGGTCAAACTTATTCGACGATTACTCAAGACGTCTGGATTAAAACTTGACTTGCGAATACGTATGAGGTAGTTTTCTCGCTGAATGTTTACTCTTGCAGAGCGTTTGTATGCCCGGCAGAGATTTTATGCTATTATGGTTTGCTGTATGCATGCAGTATACGTGTTCTTAATCAAATTGCTCACGAGGATCACACATTCACACTGCATGACAATCCAACGTTGTAGGTGTAGCAAGAAATGGAGCGGGCTGTCCCTGCCTTCCTTGAACTTTTGAGAAACACAGGAATCGATCCGCGCCCATTGCAGGTCCCTGCAGACACGAATTTATATACCTGTATACTTGTGTCCTATTGCCTGTTGATTTTATCGTAACCCCTCATGAGTCTATTCTTTAAGTGCGAAGCCCTTTAAGGTCCCGGGCTGTCGGCGTCTAATGTGATGTCATGTCGTCGTGGTGACGCACAAAAACGAGATCTGTCGAAAACTCGCGTCTCGTTCACTTGGTATATACCAAAATTGCCATAGAAGGGTACGAATGTATGACTAACATGGCTGATAGGCCATTACATCATTAACATCACATGCTCGTCCGTTACGTCACGATTAACGATAATAAAATCACGTGTGGTGCACAGCCGCATTATATATGCGGGTATGAGCCAGGGATATGCGGGAATTAGCAGAAACTTGTGAAAATCGCTTCCGAAACACCAGTCTGGTACCAGCGCAGCGCAAGGGACGGAGCCACCACCCCACAAGCGCTCGATTCCTCCTCACTTGTGCTAGAATAGCACAAGAATAACATAAGGAAAACACCGCGGCGCTTCACTGCTTCGCACTTCCCCAGCTCCACGTTAGTGGACTTGCATTAGCGCTGGATTTGAACTACACAAGCGCATAATTTGAATCCAGTGCTTAATGTAGCTCCAACCCTGCTCAAATCCTGCGCTTGTGTAGTTCAAACCAACGCTGAGTTAACATATGGGAAACACCGGCGCATCACTGCTTCGCACTTCCCCAAGTTTCACGTTAGTGGAGCTGCATTAGCGCTTGATTTGAAATACACAAGCGCAGAATTTGAGCTACATTAAGCGCAGGGTTTGATGTACACAAGCGCAGGATTTTTTTTTCTTCTCTTCCCTTCTCTCCGAGCACTTTTCAAGCTAGAAGGCTCTTAATTATTCCTTTTGAGCTCTCTCGCGCTTTCTCTCATTTATTGATTAAGGCGAAAGCCTTAGATGTCTCATCGTTTAGTCGACCTTCAAAGTCCTTGAGCGAAAACGCATCGATGACAGGAAAGGTACAAAAAATGTGGTTGATCCCTCTTATATAGGAATCGGTATAGAACACGAAAGTGAAACGTGTCTTCACAGAAGTAGTGTAATGTTTATTGCACATTGATATATAATGTCTATTGGTGTTTTGTGGCTAAAGCGCCCTTAGGCGTTGATGCACCCACGCTGACGCCTGGTGGCACGTCTCCTCCATCACGACTACCAACGTCGATGACCATGAGCAACCGTCGTGCATATGGAAGCTGCACTACGCTGCACACGCTAGCACAACGCGAAAGACGAAGCACGTAACTGACACACTAATACAACGCGCAAGACAAAGCACGTAACTGAATCGTCACCGAGTCAAATCAGCGCGTACAGCGCGTCGTAATTGCAGCCTCCGCGATCAACTTCAGAAACATTTTCAGAGCTAATTGCGGAGGCCACGCTCCGCTGTGCTGAGTACGGTGAACGCCACCTAGGCGTTCACCGTTGGTAGTGCTTCTTGATGCCAGCGTCCCTTCGAAACTGTTTACGTGGCCCCTCAGGCGAGTTAAAGCCAAATCTATCCCCCGTCGTGACACGCGCGCCCTCAACCCCCCGCGTGTCTTCTCCCTTCCCCACGATCTTTCTCGGGTGCAGGAAGTCTCTCCCCGGAGACTTCGGGCCGAGGCGGTCCTCACACCAGCCATCACTTGTTCTTGGGGTCAACCATATGAAGACAGTGCCCAGCGTCCGAAGTGCTCTGCTCCTGCGTCTGCAGCGGATGCCCGCCATCTACTTTGGGCGTGTCCTCGGACAACGACAAGTCGAGAAAGTGTTCTGAAAGGCGTGAAATTGAAGAGTGATCAAGCTGAAGACTATGAACGACGGGTTATGGACAACTCATTATATAAGTCGCTGTTGCAGTATATCTATGAAACGGGCCTGCATGCTTATATTTAACCCAATGATAATGTTATGCCGCGTGGCATACCAAGCGAAAAAAATTAAGAGCGATGATAGAGCGAATTAGGATTGACGATAAAGCGAATTAATTAAGATTGATGATAAAGCGAATTAAGTGGATGACTAAGCGAATAAGAGAGATGTCTAAGTTAATTAAGTGGATGACTCAGGTGAGTTAAAGCAATAGAATTAAGATTGATGACTCAGAGAACGAAGAGAATGACTAAGCGGAATAAGAGCGTGATTAAACGAATTAAGAGCATTACTCGGAGAATTAACGGGGATAACTAAGCGAAGTAGACAAAGCGAGTTAAGGGGGTCAGTATTTAAGCATCGGCACTTGGGCTTTCGCCTTCAAGGTCGTCTTAGCGATAAAATATAAGCGCCTGTGAATTTATTTATTTATTTATTTATTTATTTATTTATTTATTTATTTATTTATTTATTTATTTATTTATTTATTTATTTATTTATTTATTTATTAAAATAAGCAGGCTAATAATATAGAAATAAAATATCCCTGTGCGATGTTTCTTATAGTTCTCTTCGACTTCCTAATTTCATCATCAGCAGCCTATATTTATGTCCACTGCAGGACGAAGGGTTCTCCCTGCGATCTCCAATTACCCCTGTCTTGCGCTAGATGATTACATCTTGCACCTGCAAATTTTCTAACTTCATCACCCCACCTAGTTTTCTGCCGTCCTCGACGGCGCTCCCCTTCTTTTTGTATCCATTCTGTATCTGTAATAATCCATCGATTATCCATCCTACGCATTACATGGCCTGCCCAGCTCCGTTACCCCGCTTAATGTCAACTAGAATATCGGCTATCCCCGTTTGTTCTCTGATCCACACCGCTCTCTTCCTTTCTCTTAACGTTAGGCCTAATATTTTTCGTTCCATCGCTCTTTGTGCGGTCCTTAACTTGTTCTCGAGCTTCTTTGTTAACCTCCAAGTTTCTGCCCCATATGTTAGCACCGGTAGAATGCAATGATTGTACACTTTACTTTTCAACGACAGTGATAAGCTCCCAATCAGGATTTGCTAACGCCTGCCGTATGCACTCCAACCCAATTTTATTCCTCTGTAAATTTCTTTCTCATGATCAGGGTCCCCTGTGATTAATTGACCTAGATAAACGGTACTCCTTTACAGACTCTAGAGGCTGACTGGCGATCCTGAATTCTTGTTGCCTTGCTGGGCTATTTAACATTATCTTTGTCTTCTGCATATTAATCTTACACTCCACTCTACACTTTCTCGGTTAAGGTCCTCAATCATTTGCTGTAATTCGTCTCCATTGTTGCTGAATAGGACAATGTCATCTGCGAACCGAAGGTTGCTGAGATATTCGCCGTTGATCCTCACACCTAAGCCTTCCCAGTTTAAGAGCTTGAATCTTCTAAGCATACAGTGAATAGCATTGCATAGATTGTGCCTCTTTGCCTGACCTCTTTCTTGATAGGTAACTTTCTGCTTTTCTTGTGGAGAATCAAGGCAGCTGTGGAATCTTTGTAGATATTCCCCAAGATATTCACGTATGCCTCCTGTACTCCTTGATTACGCAATGCCTCTATGACTGCTGGTATCTCTACTGAATCAAATGCGTTTTCATAATATATGAAAGCCATGTAGAGATATGGATTGTGCTCCGCAGATTTCTCTATTACCTGATTGATGACATGGATATGATCCATCGTAGAATATCCCTTCCTGAAGCCAGCATGTTCTCTTGGTTGTCTGAAGTCAAGTGTTGATCTGATTCTATTGGAAATTATCTTGGTGAATATTTTATACAATACTCAAAGAAATCTAATGGGTCTACAATTCTTCAATACTTTAACATCTCCCTTCTTGTGGATGAGTGTAATGTTTGCGTTCTTCCAGCTTTCTGGTACACTTGAAGTCATGAGGCATTGCGTATAAATGGCCGTAAGCTTTTCAAGCATGATATCTCCTCCATCTTTGATTAAATCGGCTGTTATTCCATCTTCTCCAGCAGCTTTTCCTCTGGTCATGTCTTTCAAGGCACTTCCAACTTCATCACTAGTTATAGAAGGAGCCTCTGTATCCTTTTCATCACTACTTCGAATGAAAGTAGCTTGGCTGCTCTGGGCACTGTACAGGTCAGTATAGGATTCTTACGCTACCTTTACTATGTCATTGAAATTGCTGATGATATTACCCTGCTTATCTTTCAGTGTATACATTCTGCCTTGTCCTATGCCAAGTTTTCTTCTCACTGATTTCATACTGCATCCATATTTTACTGCTTCCTCAATCTTTTCCAGGTTATAATTTCGTATATCTCTTACTTTCTTCTTGTTGATCAATTTTGAAAGTTCAGCGAATTCTATCTGATCTCTCGAATTCGACACCTAATTACACGACGTCCTAATTTACACCTTGATAATTCACAGTTAGATTAGTCTTCCATTTATAACTGATCGAATGACCGCAACAAACGTGAGTCGGCAGCTGCTCAATTCGACTCTGAACAATATGTGTGCTTTCTTTCTTTCTTTTTTTTTTTTTTGCTTTGTTCGCCTAAATTAACATTTCTTTTTTTAAAGCTTGCTCCATGATTGTAACATGCAGAACGTCACAGAAGCTCAGTGCGGCGTGATAGCGCGATCGTTCCGGCTTCGTTAACTGGTGAGAAAATTCGCGCTGTGGCTAACGGGTGCGGCGCATTGTGTGAGCCCACTGACGAGCCTTTTGGGGGGCAGCCAAGCGTTGGAGAAGTGATGCAATCGACCGAGAGAAAGCTTTAGCAAACATTTGCATAATGCTGCGGCGCGAAATGAAATGCGGCCGTTTTGCAAAGCTTAAAAGAAGCGCTGTTTCGTGCGAGCAAACAGTTTCCATCGGCAGCTCAAGTTTGCAGCGGGTTATTCCGAATGTAAATGCCCACTGTTGCGGTTTCATTGCCGGCGAGGGCGTTGTCGTAATTCCGAATATGAGATCGAAGAACAACAATAAGTATATATTGCATAATTATTCAATTTTGTTTAAATCACAGTTTCAAGTAGTTGTTTTTCTTTACTTTGCAGGCACTGCGGACTGATACTGCTATTTCAAGGCAGCGTCGGAAAGGCATAAAAATTATCAATACAAAGCCATTAAAGCAACCGAGGACAGTACCTCAATGTTTTGCGGAAATATCCGCTTTAAACTATTACGTCCTTCATTCTACACGAACAAATAAATGCAGGGCTCGTATTCACAAAACGTTCTTACGCTAATAAAGTTCGTAAGAACAAGAACAGTCCAGTAGGGACAGCAAACATCGCATAAACATATCATTAGCGCAGGCCGCCGACCCATCAGAAAGTGTTCTTACGAACGTTTTCTTTGGGAATTGATTGGGAATTTGTGATTCTGGAGCCTTTGTGAATTCGACTCCAGAATTTTAAGGCGTGTTTTTGTTGAAAGTTAGGAAGTCAGTGCATATTCAGGTGGCGCAGGGTATGTCTCGTCGTGAAGGGCAACAAAAATCACAGCGCTCAAACTTTAGTGTCTTGCTAATCAGCAGCTAAAGGAACTGCAGTTTGTTGTCCTCGTAAGTCTCGTAATTTTATAGGTATTGCAACAGTTTCTACGCCTCATAGAATTATAAAGTTTTACATTTCATTGCATCGCCACATGCAATACGTGGCGAATAAGCATCAGTGCCTGGAAGACGCGCACGGAGCGAGCGAATTAACTTCACAATATGAAAATTTCACCGGTAACAAGGCAGGTAGAGGCGTACAGGCATGTATTTTATTGAATGCTTCCAGTAGACGTCTTTATCGACGCAAATGATTAGTAAAACCACAAAAAGAAAGAAGAAATGGGCAGGCGATATAATTGAAAGATTATTGCATTAGAAAGTATTGCGTTCATCTATTTCATAAGCTGTGTTTATGCGATTGTGCACTCAGGATTTGTGCTTGGTTTGTGTTAGCGTCAAAAATAGGAAGCGCACTGAAAAATATAATGACGCCTAAAACGTGTCGCATACACCTTGGGACACCTCTGTGGGAACCTTGACTGCAAATTTGTATCTAATATATGTAAGTGCTTTAGTCAAAAGAAATGAAAGGTAGACGCCTGGGAGTTTGCGCTCGGTACCGCTATTTCGTCATGTAATGGTTTAATTTCTTTCATCGATTGTAACAATGTCACTAGATGAGAGCTTTCCAAGTATTATGGACTTGAAATAGTTTTCATTTAATTTCGAAAGTTTGCCTAACGGCCTAAAGGGTTGGATATGTAAAGGTAGGTCGGTTTCGGTGATGTAAATAAGAAGTGTTCGATGGTTAGTCCCATTGAGCCAAAAATCATAGCCTGGTGGTCTTGCGGGAGGAAGACCCACTGTTTGCAGATAGCGCCGTCGGATTTGGTTTTGGCCAGGGCATGTCCAAATAGGTGTTAGTTTCTGGGACGCTGGAGCTGAGAAATATGGGCAGTGTCACGGAGCGGCACATTTTCTCGAGTTTTCGAGTGGTTTTGACGCCAATTAGCGGCCGCCAAAAACGTGGTGTCCTCACTGTGCGGCGTATAAATTCGAAAAGGCGACACGCCGAATTACGGGCGTCAAAAACGTCGTGGCCTCACGGAGTGGCATCTCGTTTCGAAACGCGACACGCCGATTACGCACCCTGAGGTGTGTGCGTGGGCGTCCGTGTGGTGCAGTGCCAGGGCTCGACATTGGAGAGAGGTGCGGCCAAGACCTTTGGGAGGAGGCATGAATTAGGTGAACTCTGCATACCGACAGTTCCCCTACATAGGGAACTAGGGAAAGGAGAGGCTATTTAAGCACAGGTTTTGGGCCCTGCTGATGAGTCTAGAAGCTGAACCTATGCGCTGCTGAGAAACCGTCGAGGAGATAGTGCCGTCCATGTATCGCCTGGGCCGCCTGGCCACGTAGGAACTCCGAGGAACTAGTTGACGTACGAGACGACAAACCAACGTCTGCAACGAAGCTCACGGTAGTTCGCCTCAAGTTAGCTCAACCTGCTTCAGGGCAGTCGTCAGATCTAGACTCTCGGGAAACCCAGCCCAGCAATCGCATCCACCTCGACAAGATAGGCCCACCAGCATTCTTCGGGAAAGCTCTGCGCACCGACTTCACGGTTTATGGACTTGCTGCTGCTGCCCAGTCATGCGTATGACACCATTTGTTTTCTTTTGTTGCACTTTGATTTCTTTTGAACTTTGTTTTCGTGAAATACTGTTAAGTGTATTCTTGTGTATTCCAAACAGTGATCCTCGCACTGCTTCATTTTTATATCTACTGTTTATATCTCGTATTTATTTGTCTTCATCATTGTCTGTTACACTAAGTTCAGGTGTGTTAGTCTGTCTTGTGTTTTTTTTAATTTTTTGTGTATATTTACCAGCCGATAAATATCTTGTTTTTTTGTTTGTTTACTCCCGACTCTGACTAGCTCACTGTGTTCGCTCGAGTACGGAATGACCAACCGGCTTGTCTACCCCGTTGATCGACTTCGCGCCGACGACGAATCGGTGACAGCTGTGACAGGCAGGTATTCCTAAATGATCTACGTAAGTGCTGTGGCTAGGCATAGGTGACCGATGAGGTAAGTGCCACCCCCAGACGAAGTCTCCGCAACACCAGCTCCTTCAGGGCGGGTAAGGCCGCCTGGGAGGTTTGAACCACCTCGTGGAGATTAAATATCGTGTGGTGTGGTGGTGAATAGCCTTGCAGTGAAGGAAATCATCCTAGGGGTCACTTGCGTAATGTACGTCTAATTTAGGCGGTAGCCCACAGTGGGTAGCGGTGTCAGCTTGCATCTGAGCAGAAATAGTCTCCCGTGATGTTCACTGTTTTCGAAGCTGACCGGGCGCCTGCACAGTAAGCGGTGCATCTCGTCTGCCAAATGGTCGGCATTATATGCTTTCCGAACCTCCTTTAAGGCTGAGGTGGTGTCTATGCGTATTATCATAACCAATGACGGTGACGCGAAATCAGCTGTCACCATGTTTGTTGCGTCTTGTATAGTGCCAGAAGGTCAGCACTGACCGATGAGACCGGAGTTGCGAGACGGCATACATAATTGGCAATTATGGTTGGGTGCCCAAGCACTACGGCGGACGTAAACACTTCCTTGTCCGTGCAGCTCGCATCGATATAGGCCACCAGTGAGCCTGTCGGAAGTGTAGCATCTACTTCTTCTATGTGGCGCCTGAAGCCGTTAAAGAAGGGACCTGATTTCAGAGGCGCCCGATGGGTTTGTTGTCTGTGAGTTGCTGATGACCCCAGGGTGAAGGGGTGTCTACCGAAGGTGGCGAGATGGAAACTGGACTACCCATGTATGCCGCTAAGTTAGCAGCAGGCGCGTTTAAATAAGGCGCATTTGAATTTTCGCTTCAATCGACGTGGGATCACGTGCCGCAGCAAGCTCAGCCCGGGGCCGAACTACTGAAAGGCGCAACAACTTCAGATCAGGGGCCGGACGAGCTTCATCAACCAAGGACGTTTGCTTCATGAGTCGATTGGATTTCGGGGAAATTCTTGAAGGTTTCGCCGTGACATATCCTGTGTCATGAGCACTGCCTCCCGAAAGGCGTCCCAGTGAGCAACTTGAAAGTAGCGATGAAGTCGGGAGTGGCCGTGGGTGGGAAATTCGAGACTTGAAATGGTTGGTGTTACTTTATCTGACGTTCCTATATAGAGCACATTCATGGCGTCCACGTTTTGTGAACTTGACAAAACTCATTAATACTTTAAAACTGCTTTATCTGTTAAGCTTCAGTACGCTTTCAATGGTCCTGAAGATCCAAGAAATGTGGTTGAACTAAGTTTTTAATGGACAGAATTAACTGACGTCAGAAGGAGCTATTTTATCAGGCACGGCGTCATTTAAGGCATCCAATACACTGCAGTGAATATTTGAGATCTGGAAGGGGGGTGAGATAAAGCATGAAAGAACACATAAATAATAGCATTACCAGTTCAGGGTCCTTTACAATCCTCTCGTTGGGGGACTTCGTCGACTGTCGTGTGACTTCAAGGATTAAATAATCGTGGGTGCATGATATGTTTTGGGCAGATCTCCTTAGACCTGTTCGCTTCCGCTGGTGAACGAGACAAAGATGCGAGAGTAGGATTCCTGAAGATAGGGAATAGTGAACGGCACGGAATTCGCTGAATCATTCATAGCAGTGCTGCTGCTAAGCTCCCGAAATCATCGAGTCGTCACAACGGCGGCTTTTGCTTCGCTTCTCTTTCCACTGTTCGTTAAGCCGGCACATGAACCTGGGCCGTATGCATGGCGAGGCCGACGCAGCACAGCCACTTGCTCAGGTGACCTTTAAAAGAACACGTAAGGCAAACGGTAGATTGATTGGAAGATCACGTGGGTCAGAATTGCAAATGCCCAATGTTGTGTAAATAACGCAATCATTTATAAATGGCCTACTTACGTTTTTGATGTTCGGCTGTGAACACTGTGTCTGTTTGTATTTTCTTTGTATTCCGTGTGTGTCGCTGGTTCTACATCGTGTTATGAATAGGCTTCTCATCTATGGACGAGGTACAGTTGCGTTTCCGCTTCGTTGGATCTTTCCCATCGAACGTGATCAAGCTACACAGTTGGACGTAAGCGACCCCGTCTCAGCATGAACGTGCATTGACGCAGCAGAAAGGAAAAAAGTAGTGCCGGCACAGCGAAGATTCCAATTGGATCTCCATTCCCGGGGTCTCCACCGCATCTGGCCAAACGAGCAGGTCGTTAACTGCATGGCATCTCCCGTTACCAAGGCTTTGCCTCCCTACCTTATCTCGACAGCTTTGTCACGCCGGAGGTCTTGCTGTAATCGAACGCCGCGGTGCAAACAGCCTCACTGATTGCGGGGACATTGGCCGTAACCATGTGAGCGAGCTTCGCCAGGCTATAGAAGGCACGTCTTTCAGTACCCAGAAAAAATTGCATAAGAGAGACACGTGTACATCTGTAGCTAATGGTATCTCCATGCGCTATTTTTGTGAATGGGTCACAAAGTGTGACCCATTCGCATACATACATACATACATACATACATACATACATACATACATACATACATACATACATACATACATACATACATACATACATACATACATACATACATACATACATACATACATACATACATACATACTACATACATACATACATACATACATACATACATACATACATACATACATACATACCTACATACATACATACATACATACATACACTACATACATACAATACTACATACAGACATACATACATACATACATACGACATACATACATACACACACACACACACCCACACACAACACACACAACACACACATTACTAACATACATAACATACATACACACCACCCACACACACACACACACACCACCACACACACACACAAACACACCACATACTACATACATACATACATACATACATACATACCTATACATACATACATGACATACATACATACATACATACATACATACATACATACTATACATACATACATACTCATACATACATACAACCTACAGACATACAACATACTACATACATACATACATAACTACAAATACATACATACATACAGCAACATACTACTACATAAACACCACGCAGAGAAAATGAAGTAGGCTGAAAAGGGGCACCGCGCATACCCGGTTTAAGTGGAGACAGAAAATGTAAAAAAAAGAAGATAGAATAGGAAGTCGCACCAGAATTTATCACACACAGAGTACGAGAATCACAGACGAGAGTCTCATGCTATGGTTGAAAAGAATTCCAGTACGGCTTTGTGAGCCTCATAAATAAATCAATGAACGCACTCAGAAAAACTTCAGTTTGATATAACTTGCTCAGCAGCACCGACAATTCATCAGAGAGCTGTCATTGTACTGAGTTTCGGGACTCGCATACTCTAATTGTAAAATAGTGACGGTACGGGGAACTACCGAAGCAGCTAACAGCAGCTGAAGCCAAGAAAGGCTTCGGCAGATTTTTGCTGGTTAGATAACTTTCAAAAAACTTCAAGGATGTTCTTCAAGGACCCTCCTGAATGGTCTTAAATACATAGCTTAAGTGGATCGACGAAAACCGCCGTGCTCTCCGCGATACTCATGGGACCGCTGGTGGACGGCGTGCCTCCAACAGAGGCACAATTGAGGAAGCCCGCGTATGCCCATTATCGGTATACCTGTCCCACGAACCACTTCGCGTATATTTACGCTTACTGACACGACACCATTGCCATTCATTGACGTTGGTTCTGGATGAGCGGCCGGACAGCAGTTTCACAAGTGTCCTCCTCCGCTGCCATCTACCCCACATAACATCAGGCTATGCCCTTCCACATCACCCCGTCAAACCACCGTGGGTGATGGTTCAACCTTCGGTAGGCGTGCATGTCCCCGGCATACTCAAGAAATCATTGGTTCCCGTTAGCGGACTATAACAACTTGCTCTGGCATACATCTGGTCAGAATACCAGACCTATGTTCATGTTTACACAGATGGATCCGCGTCACCAAAGGCATCGACGGCAGCGGTGGTGATACCAGCCCAGCAGATGACTCGTGATTTCATTCTAGATCATAATTCTACATCAACCGCTGCAGAGCTTGTGGCTACGGGAAGCGATTCGCCACATCTACGGGGAACTACCTCAAGAGTGGTGCATTTTCACGGACTCAAAACCCGCGCTGCAAATTTTGGGATGCTTCCTGCGCCACGCCGCATACCAGGTTCTGGCACTGCAGATCACCGAGCTACTTTCATGCGCTCAAGAAAAACACCACCGCATAGTGTTCCAATGGATCCCGGGACACTGTGGGCTCAATGGTAATGAGATGGCCGATGTTGAAGCAAGGCGCACCGTCAGCAATGGCCTGCGAACTGTAGTGCCGTTCTCTAGACCGGACATCACATACCTCCTGTCGGAATTAATGAGGAGCGCGGCGAGAAGATACTGGGCTCAGCCAGACGCTCGTCACGTCCGCCTTAAAAGGCTGGACCCCGATATGCAATTTTCTGTTCTGCGTGGAATTCCACGCCCTCATACATGCGTGATACACAGACTGCGATTAGGCGTCGCTTTCACGCGCAAATACTTGCACATCATGGGGCGGGCAGACTCCCTGGACTGTTCAGTGTGTAGTGTTGTAGTGACTTTAGACCATGTGCTCGTGGTGTGCCCTGAGTATGCGCGCGAAAGACTGACACTGGCAGCTACCTTGAGGCATTTATACAATAGACCACTGTCGGAGGACCTGTTGCTTGGCGCAGGGCCACAGAGTTGGCAGACGATAAAGGCAATGCGTGCTCTTTCACGTTTCTTAGGCAGCACGGGCCTGGACTCATGCTTGTGATAACATTTCTGCAATGTTTCCTTTCACCTCGTTTCTCCCTTTATCATCCCCCATTGTGACCCTCTTTCTTCCCCTCTTCGCCTTCCCTCACGTAGAGTAGCAGGCCAGATGCTCCATCTTTCGGCCGACCTCTCTACATTTACCAATCAATAAACTACTTCTTCAACTGGAAATTTTGCTTTCTGCGGATACCGAAACGGCTGCCTGTGTAGCATTGGCGCAGCTACATCAATGGCAGTTTTTCCTGTCATAAAAAGTTCTTTGCGACAGTATATTTTGTAAAATCAATATTGTTGAAATTCATATTGCATAAATCGTTCTTAATCGAAGCAAATTGCGAAACGTTACAGATTGAGCCTGTATTTCTAAACTAATTTCTTTATTCTCGAGGCTCAGCAGAAGCTCAGCAGAAACACCAGGGTTGGGAAATGTAACGATAATATTTCAACTATCTTCCTTTTCTGTGCTTCGACATTGGCCCGAGCAGCAATCCGCCTACTTGGTCAACTGTTTGAGGGCACTGAACGATAAAAGGAAGCAGAATCAAGTGAAGAACATTATAAAGTTCAAAGCAAGCTGCCACATGTATGAGCTGAAAAAGCTAAGATGAGCTGTAATATACGCTGTGTTGTCCCAACTCGTAGAACAGCGCAAGCAATGAAAAAAAAAAAAAACCACCTGTCGCTGATATTGTGACTGCTGTGTGCTTTGAATTTTCCCTTTGTCGTCATGGCGTTATAGTCCTTCGATGCTCATTTGTCTTGTCAAGTTTTGCATTTTAAGCTCACCGCAAAATCGTGTCGGTTGCAGTATCATCAGCGACTCAAACTGCGGCCTCAGCTGAGCACATCAACGATTTGCCCCGTGAGCTCCACGCAGATCGAAAAGTGATGGCGCTTTCGCGTTTCTCGCTGCTATTCAGGTGAAAAATTTTGAGGGTAAAGGTTTTTCTTCGCTCTTTCGAAATCAACATATACGTTAGCAAGACAAAGAACACATGCTCCAGAAGAGCACCCAAAGGAAGAGCTGACGGAAATTAGAAAAAATAGCATGCTGTCGTGTAAAGAAGCATAGCTTCGCTGCAAACGACTTCGGGATGGGATGCTAGCGGTGGACATTACACACTAAAGTACCAGTTCAACCAGACTGCCGGGCGTGGTAAAGGAGGCCAGTCTGAAAAGCTTATGAATAAAACATTGAGCGAGTGTTGCTTTTCACGCTGCTGTTGTGCCCTTGGCAGGTAACAAGTACATATACGCATAATTAAGGAACAGCAGGGGAGAAATACTAATTTTCCATCACAACTTTATGAGACCAATGTAAAACAATAGCAGCCTGTTTAGCCATCAGCTAAAAATACAAAAAAAATAATTATACGGCCTGAGAAAGGAAGGCATAAAAAGATATCAAGCATGGTATTAGCACTTCGCTATGTCTTCTGACGTCGTCTCTCTATTGAACCGACGGGCAGTTTGAGACAGCAAAGAAGAGCGGCTTTCTGAATTTATGCATCGCTAGTTGTTTTCGCTCACGCGGTGACCACAGCAACAAAAACTTGACAGGAATTAGGTACAGCGTGTGAGTGGCAACTTCAGCGATCAGAAGTGGCACGTTTTCCTCCGGCAGTTAAAAAAAATTATGGTGTTTTAAGAGCTAAAACCATGACTTGGTTATGAGCCACGCCGTAGTGGGGGGCTCCATAATCATTTGTACCACCTGGGGTTCTTTAACGTGCACCTAAGTCTAAGTACGTGGCAGATTTTGACTTGCAGATTGAGCACCGTCGTTAAAGGTTCAGGTAGCTCCTGTATATTGCATCCGCCAAAAGGAGTATCATGTTCCTGTGCTCTTCTTTTATGGAAGTGTTCCAGAACGTCTCGCAATGAAGGCTGTTGCACATCTTAGCGAGTAACCACTGATGCAAGGGAAGGTCCTTGTAGACCTGCTGGTCATGATGCGCATCGAAAGAATTAACTGGTGAATAACATTAATTCAGAGCCGTAAGAAAAGCGCATAAATTCCGAGCTCGGTAATTCCGAGCTCGGTAACACTCGCGCCGAACGTTCAGAGCTGCAATGAGCGGCTATAAATAGGCTGAGAGAAAAAGCCATCTTAACGACTTTATTCAATTGTTAGTATTCAACCGGAAGAAATTGACAGCACAAAAACCTTTATCTGCAAACAGTCTATAGTCTGTCACCGACAAAAAAAAAAAAAAAACTACAGGTAGTAACTGTGGTCTAGGAAGCCTATGTTTGGTCTAAATCCATTTTAACAGCGGAGATGTTTAAGCTCTTGGTTCGGCCGCGTAGTGCGAACAAAAAACTGCGCCTGGCAATGACGTCACCGCGCGTTGCCTAGCAACCATCTAGCGGAGCGGCGTGTGCTTCACCTCCTTTCCGTGCCATGCACATGTTGCCTTGACATGGGACGTCAAAGATAAGGATGGAGAGCATGCGCGTGGCATGCGCTAAGCTCGGGAGAGAGAAAGAGAAAATGAGCGCGCGCTAGAGAGAGGAAGAAATTGTAGCAGCACCAACGAGGCAACGCGCAGAGCTGCTGCCGACGCCGTCCGCGTTTCGCCACGTTCGCGCCGAACGCGCGCGTTGTCCGTGACTGCAGCCGGCGCTTCTGGCGGCGGCTCGGCAGGTTTCGACCAGCTGCGTCCAGGCAAGTGTGGAGGTGCAGCTTGGCCGTCACGTCACCGGGGAGATAAAGCTCGGAGCAGACGCGACGGTGGCCGAACTCTCGTTGACTCTGTGGCAAGTACACGTAGCCTTGACATGGGACGACCAAAAAAGTTGTCGCAGTTTCACCTGAAAGGCGAAGCGTCAATTGCGATAGCAAATTTGTAGAGAGCTATACGGAGTAAAGATATTAGCTTTATCAGCTGTATAAACTTGGACATGCAGCAGCACCGGCAACACGCAGAACTGTTGTCGACGCCGTCGGCGTTTTTCCCGCGTTCTTTCAAAATGCGTGCGGCGTTGGTGACTGTTGCCGGAGCCTCTGATATAAATAGGCACTTGGTGCCGCAGCTAAACGTCGCCTCCCTTCCCTCCCCCTCTCCCCTTCCCCACGGCCTCTCGCGCGTCGTAAGAAGGCACGTTTGCTCTACATATATGGTGATTGTATAGGAGGAAAGAGACGCCTACTTCTGCAGCCCTTAAGCGAGCACGGCGCAGAACGCGCGTTTGTTCTCCGCCGTGCGTTCACTCCCCGTGAAAGCGCGCGCCTCTCGCGCCCTTTCACTCGCACATACAGCGTTCGGCGCGCGGCGACGATTTTATCTCCATTGACGTCATACGGAACCTCACGGCGACGGCGACGGCGACGACGACGGCGACGACGACGGCAGAAATTTGCTTTTGAGTGTCCATATAATTGCTATCGCAATAAAAGTATCCAGCCCCCCGAAGAAGAAGCCGCTCATCTTGAAGCGCGTCGCGCGGCCAAGCGAGAATCTACGCGGTAGTGGCGAGCCGATTCGAAATACCGTGCCTAGCAGCACTTAGCATTTCCTAGCAAAACTTAGCCAATCCTTGTACAACCTGGAAGCGATCACCAGCTCCTCTGTTTACTCCAGCCTTGCACCACTAGTGCAAGCTGGCCACATTTTTGTTTCTAAGGAAAAAGTGCTTTGTTTTTTCTGCGCTGATTAACAAGGGCGCTGCCCTTGTTAGAACCAGTGCCGGTTCTAAGGAGCCTACATGCAAGCGCTTGCATGTAGGCTCCCTAGCCGGTTCTCCTTCAAGCTGGCGTCCCTGTCAAGAGCAAATTCGTTTCCTAGAAGCTTAGGTTTGGAAAGCGGACCTTTCATCCTCTGTGCGCGTCAGGCGTCACGTCGGCGTCACTTCTAACAACACATGGAACTACGAAACAACCACGCCGGTAGCTTTTTACCGGTATGCGGCTGTTGACGACGGCTTGAGCATATCTCTGACGAAAGCACTTGTTTACTCTGTTTCTCGCTCGTTTTGCATCCTGCAAACACGTTGCAATGAGTTATCAGCACCAAGCTTACCAAGACAGCGTATGCAGCAGAGCTCACGTAACATTGTTCGGTGAACAAGGTGTATACAGTAAGGTGACAGGAGGGAGAATAATTTGTTCTGCAATATCTGTGTGTATGTTCCGTTCATCCGTTCCTATAGTATTTCGAGCACATGTCCGTGCTTATAAAAACGTATTTCACCACATTTAAAGCTTTTATTTAAAGGCCACTAACTGGCCATGATCCAAGTATTGTCCCAAAGAACAATGAATGCTCGCCAAGAGAACTAAGTCTGAAGCGTAGCTGTTGTCTTTGCTGAACGTGTCCTCGCCCTCAACTCAATACGAACACAACGAGGAGCTTGCATGATGGAATCACCAAGGGGAAAGTGGTAAAACAGCGTTTCCACACTTAACGCAGTATCTGTGAACCTCAGCCCAGATTCTACGGCATAGAAATACATGCCGTAGATGGTCTTGTCGCTGATAGTGCCAAGGTCAGACGCCAAAGATATAGGTCCATATTATAGACCATTTCGGTAACTTAGTAGCATACCTGCGGTTACTCGAAGCTTTTTTTTTCAGGGTCTAAGATTGCTTTTGGGCATTCTTTCTTTTGAAAACAAAAAAACTATATTGAGCATTAATACTTTCCACCAGGGATACCGGACGCTGAATGCACGGAAAACAAATACCAAGAGGCAAATAGCAACTTCAAAAAAAGAACAACAGAAGAAAACACCGAATTCAACAGGTAATATGTGATACGCGCTTTAATATTGAGCTCGTCTACGGGCGAGGCATAACTTGCCCAGACAGCTGCGATCGATCAAGTTTGTTAATGGCTTTGTGTTGTACTATACCACAAGGTTTCGGGTAGCTAAGACACGTCGCAAGCAGGTGCCTAGCTGTGCATCAAATGTCGGCTCAGAAAAAATCAAGCTTGTTTACCTTGCGCTCGACAGGTTTCATCGATGACTTAGAAATATTGTTGCGTTTATTTATTTATTTTTATATATATTTATTTACTCTTTTGCAGCTATACACTGCTACAAGACAGAGCAGTTTGTTTATCAATGCCAAAACAACTTATTTCTATGCATGCTCCACTCTTGAACACCCTATATGAAGCCACGGAGTGGCTACGGGGTTCTGCTGCCGAACACCACGTGGCTAGATCGACTACCGATCACTGCGATCACATTTCAGCCGGAGTGAGATGCAAACACGATGATGTACCCCAATCTATAAGTTAATTCTGGCCGCCCAGAGTTGCAAACATATTCAGGGAGCACTCCCCTACGGCATCTCTCATACTCCCAGTGTTGCTTAGTGACGTCAAACAGCACAACCAATGCATCAATGAAAGCCATATGTTTCGCTTGCGGTTTAAATCAACTGTAACGCATTAGCGCAACTCCAGCTTTTCGGCACGTTGAAGATGCCGTTTGGTGTCCGCGATTTCTGGCAGACAGCGGCGCTGTCGACAGACCGGCTCATTCACACAGAGGCCGGCACGACACCGATCTTGGTCTGTCGACTGTTGATGACAGCGTTTTTCTTCCTTTAAACCATTGGTCACAGTATTTTCCGTCCTGTAAGCAGCTGTCGTCAACAGTACGCAGACGAAAAAGCGGTGTCGCGTGAGCCTTAAGTAGAGGGCTGCAGTGAGCTGCGCGTCGGCCGCATATCTGGGACTTGTCTTTTTTACCATTGCCAATCGCGAACAAGAAAATCATCAACCAAGAAGTTACGAAATTCTGAAAGTTGCGAAGTCAATGACTTCACCGTGCTGCACGCGTCTTCATAAACGGGAACAATGCCACATGTACGGAGCGTCCCAGGCTAAAATGCACGAAGCATTAGAAAACGAAGAGATTCTCCGCGAACAAGACCGAATGCTTGTTGCTAAAAGACAAGTTGAGAAACCGTCATTTATTTCTTTTCCCTGGAATCCAACTGACTAATTAGAAGTTATTAGCTAACTTCCTTAGTGTAGTTCGAATTTCCAAGACGTCAATTATGGAGTTGTGAAATTGTAAGACGTCAAATTGAGATGCTTTCAGCAAAGTACACGTCATGGGTTAATTTTTTTGTTTCGGCCGAGACACAAAGAACGCCTTCGGAAAGGGGAAAAAACTGTGATTACGCACAAGCGCGCACGAGTTAGCAGTGCCATTAAGCAGTCTCGATGCGAAAGCGGACAGATCATCACAGGCTTGCCGCTCACGACGGGGCGTTTCCTTGATGCTGGTACGCAATCATCGCTGCCGGGGCGTTTTGGAATGAACACGCGTGCTGTTATCGTAGCCGCTTGACCCAGACGCAAATGACGAACTTGATTTCCCACTGATAGGCAAGGTACATGGTGTGTACCTAGCTGGATATATCTCATTTTGACGTCTCTTACGATTCCCTAATTAATTTTAATTAGAATACTTATAAGTACTTTTAACTGTCATGGACAAAAATTTACTTGTTTCTTAACTGAACTCTGAACAAAATGTACTTAGTATGTTACACTCCTGAATAATGTAAGTAAGTAAATGCGGTGAATTTTTATGGCGCAACAAGTAATTATGTTGTCTTTTTTTTTAAAAGCTTCGTGCTTAACAACTGGGATACCCTGTATAAATAGAAGGCTGGTGAACGAGTGCTCTCTTGAGAGTGAGCACCCAGCTGGTATTTCTTTCTTCTTCTTTTTTGTCATTCACGCATTCTAAAAAAAAATCATTTTGGGGGTTTTCGAGCCAATACCGTGATCTGATTAGGAGGCCTGCCGTAGTGGGGGACTACAGATTAATTTCGACTACCAGGGCTTTTCTAACATGCGCCCAATGCACAGTACACGCGCGCTTTTTCCATTTCGCCCGCATCTAAATGCAGTCGCCGCGGCCTGGATTTTACCCCGCGAGCTAGAGCTTAGCATAGTATTGCCGTAGCCGCTAAGCCACCATGGCGGGTGTTCAGGCATTCCCTTTCGAAATACGTGTCAAAGCGAAGAGATGAGCCATTTACAATAGCTCTCAACTGAAATACCATTAAAACTGTCCTTCGTGTCTGCTGCTGGCGAAGATGTTTTTCGTGGGAAGGTATAGCTTACAAAATGAGAAGGAAAAGAAATTCTTGTAAAGAGACTGCGAAACAGGCAGCGTTCGCATTCGTGGCATCCCGTCCTGCATAAACGAAACTCTACAAAGTGATGTGCCGCAGTATACAAGCGGAAGCAGCCCTGTGTTCGTGGCACGTTGGAAAGGAATGCCGTAGTCGCGCTAAACACTCCATTTTGCTTCCGCGGCACCTAAAGTTTTAAAATTCGCTCAGCTGTTGAATGGTGGCCATGCATTCCGTATTTGCTCGGATTTAAGCTGGCAAGCAGACACGAAAGGGCATAAACAGAGAAAGATACAATCATAGGTCGGCAGAATAAACGAATACCCACGCATTCTCACTCACCAATACTGTTTTTGTGGGCTATGTACTCACTCATAATGATGTGCACTCACACTGGTGCTCATTTACACACGTTCCTTACTCATGCTCGCCAACAATCGCACGCTTTCATAGTCGCCTCCAGTCAACTTCATCGGCATCAGCTGGCGTCTCATATTCGCATCAACTCCCACTCATCGGCACTCACGTCCGCATTGCTCCCATCCTATTTTACGTGTCTCTTCAGTGTCCGTGTTTTCAGCCACATTTGCGACAGTTGCTTACGTTCCCACTCATCTCCACTCACACTTTTCGTCGCTCACTAAAACCCAACCTTACGCCTGCGAAAAATGAGTGTAAAGTGAGTATGAGTCAGCGTAATCGTTAGTGAGTATGGCGACCAATGATCACAATACGCCTTAATGATAGCTCGAGGTCTATTTGGGAAACTGAGAAAGGATGATGGAGATCGGGCTAAGTGGGGACTCATTATGGAAACTTCTCATGCGAAGCTCCAAAGTTAATGAATATTTAACGTTAGCCCGCGGTCGGACACAGTCCTCGAATAACGTCACCAGTCTAGGCTGGTATTGTGCGAGAATGTCATCAGTCCGCCACATTAGCACACGAAATAATGCACACTTGAATTTACCTGCGTTGCGCAAGCGTAGTAGTTCATTTACGAAGGTGATTGCTGCCGGTCGGGGTCACTGTAGTGACCTCGCCACTGCCGTAACGCGGTGAGGTGATATTGAGGGATGCTGTAACTGAAAAAATTAAGAATATATAGAAAATTAAATAGTTGATATATAGTTTAACAAAATAATTATGTATACTTGTTAACGTTACAGAAAATATAAGTATTATTTAGACATATCATTCTCGAAATTTATTGTAATCCACAAAAATTCGTTGCCGTATGATACCGTATGTGATATGGTACATGATCGTAATTTATGACAATAATTTATATAATATCGTTTTGCCGTGGTAAGTTGTTTTGAAGATCCCGTTCGGGGTTACTCACCTCCATGACTTCTACAACGGGTGTCACGAGTGGAATTACGCTGTATCACATGCGAGATTTGCACGAAATACGTACATTTTGTTTGGTACATTTACGATATTGATCAACAGGACACTTGGCCGCTGCAAATCGTGCGAGCTACCATATGTAAAAAAAAAAAATGTGGCGTGTTCGTTACTATGTCGTTTATGGCGGTGACGCCTTCGATACTTTCGACGTTATTTCCACCAATCGCCTCACTCTTGGCGCATCATCAATTCTGGATATGTGCTGTGTTTGAAGATCATCATCACTATTGTCAAGCACGAGTCGTTTGTGCTGCCAACGCTGTTTTCAGGACCACGAATGTGAACAATTGCAGACCAATACACTATGATTTTCTGAACGACTTCTACGCGACGCACACACGTCCAGATCGTCCGCTATAGTATATCCTGCTGAAGCCGGTGAATATTATGTGCTTAGAACGTAGGTCTGCGTGCTTTAGTGATACCTATGAGCTATGCAGGTGCTAGTTGGAATCAACTTGCGCAAGACAGGGATAATTGGAGATGGCAGGGAGAGGCCTTCGTCCTGCAGTGGACATAAATATAGGCTGATGATGATGATGACTATGATGATTATGAACTTATTATATATTTGAAGGCATTGTGTATTGTTTGATTACTCAGTACCTGTGCTAACTGGCACCACTGAGGGAGCGAAATGCTGTTCTATGCAGGGTGTTTTAGCGAACACTTTCAAAACTTTTTAAAGGTTGCCTGTGGCACATAGCACAATTCCAGTTCGTGAGCTGGTCTAGTCGAAGAGGCGGATATCACTTGCACAAAAAAATAAAATGTATTGTCACGTAGTAGTGACGGTAAATAGAACAGTCGCAAAACTGTGTGTGGCGAAACTGGTTGTTTATTGGGCGAACCTGTGCCCACAAAAGCAAGCTACACTCAAAGCACAACGATAGCGGCGAACACAGTCGGCGATCGTCGAAAATCTGATCAGCGGCGAAACGCGTCGGCTTTTATACCTGAGTCATCGAAGGTTCTAGATTAATCCCTGATGCCCGTGTGTCTTCCAGAAAGTTCTAGACAATTCGCGTCGGTCACACAATCAGATAACATAAGCGTCGGTGAAAACAGGCAACGGAAAGAAGCATCGATAACGTTCTAGAAACCTCCGATACAGGCGCGTCCTGTGCCGAGCGATAACGTTTAACATTTGTTAGCACGTTAAAGAACCCCAGGTGGTCCAAATTTCCGGAGTCCCCCACTACGGCGTGCCTCATAATCAGAACTGGTTTTGGCACGTAAAACCCCATAATTTAATTTTATTTAATTGTATTTACATTTGTTAGCCGGTGGAAAGCGGCCACCGGTGAAAGATAAACATGTATACGTGTCAGTATAATCAACTAATTAACAACATTAATTAATTAAAGTTTAACTAATTACCTCACGGTGCATATTGCAATTTACAAATTCTAGCTGTGGAGTTCGCAAGGCGGATCCACTTGGAATGAATTCTCAGGATGACACTAGTTTCGAGAATTTTGCGGAGAAATGCAATGGTGTTTCAGTTACTTTCTTAACAAAACTTTGTTTTATGCATTGAATCACAAAAGTAACTGGAACGCCAATGCATTTCTCCGCAAAGTTCGGGAAATAATATCTTGAGAATTTGTCCCAAGTAGATCCACCTTGCAAACTCCACGGCTAGTATTTGTAAATTGCAATATGGGTAATAAGGTAATTAGCTAAACTTAATTAGTTAATTTTTGTTAGTTAGTGGATCATGCATTTCGATTCTTTTGTGTAAGTAATGTCCGCCTCATGGAGTACATCAGCTCATGAACTCGAATTGTGCCATCTGCCACCGGCAACTTTTAAAAATTTTTTGACAGTGTTTACTGAAACACCCGTATAAGCCGTCTCGCTTGAGCTTGCACTGAGTGCAGCACGAGCGATGTAGCAACCTTAGTGGAGAAAGCATTTTTTTTTCTTCACCCTATCGTAATGGCGAAGATGAAGGTGACGAGGCAACCTGACGAGGACACGATAGTGTCAATGGTCTTCGTCAGCGTATCGCAATGAATGGACGGACGGACAAATCAAACCCAGTTTCGAGTAATTTACCGCTACTGGAGTAAAGTGTTTGTTGGAATGTCAAGTAGGGTAGACGGCTGGGCTAATTGGAATGCTAATGGCAAGCAGAGCGGGACATCAAGAAAAGTAAAATGTTGTTTCCCTGCCAGGCTACTCATGAATGAGTTGGAAGATTGCAAGTGCCGTGTCCGAAAGGTGACTCTCATGATGCAACCTTACTCGCCGTCGTAAACTGGAAAGACATTGTTTGATTTCTGGTATACATTCTTCCTCAGGCAAAATTTCGCCATTTTTTTTTTTTGAAGAGTAGTATTTTCAGCAATATCCACAAGTGAGTTTATCAGGTATAGCTCTCTTAACAGGTGTCTCCACGTGTTCGTTATCCAGCTCACCAAGTCCCTTTAACAATGCGTGGTTGATGCGACCTGTCAAATTGAACTGGCTCCCGTTTTCAGTCAGCTAAATGTGTTGGCGATGTCATCAAGCAGTCTCCAAATTAATCGTTAAAGGAGAAACTAATGCTTGAAGCTTACTTGTGAAATGTTTGAACCACATACTTAGGCCTATTTCCCAAGCCATACTCTCTAATTTAAGCCGACTATCGAGTTCTATCTCCGATAGTTTGTAAAAACGTATTTTCTTATTTCTCCGTCGCACGTGAATGCTAATGACATTCATGTTTAATGTCATAGCTTCGTTGCTGTACAGGGGGAGGATATATTTATTTATGATTAGACAAAAACGACATTGCAATCAAATGAGTTCTAGCAACTCACTCGAAAGTCTTCGAGAATGTAATGCGCCCTATCCACCAAGAGGACCAAGAAACGGATAAAGGAACAGCATGTTCTGTAAAATTATTTTAATTAAAAAACTAGAATAGAAAGCTATGCACAAACATCGCGAGCTTTTTCACGTCTGTTCATGCCGTATCACTAGAAACTTCAATGTCGTTTTGTGGGCAAAATATCATTACCTACAAATGACATCAGTTGTCATCAGACACACATCGCAAGCCATAAACCACACAGCAAAGGAGTTTCTCCGATGACTGAACTGAAACTAATGGGTCTTTAAGCCATGATATATAGCATGAACGACGCTGACGCAGGCAGGGACATCGAAGAAGATCGAATGCGCAATAGGCCCTATAGACCTGTGCATTGTTCGTTACGCTTGCATCTCCATCGTAGAGAGAGAGATAAAACTTTATTGTGTCCATGATGGGGGTCTGGGGGCGGCGTAGAGGAACTACGTCCGTTTGGCTGTGTGCTTGGCTGTCTGCTTTGTGGCAAGGTGCATTGGCTGGCAGAGCTACTGGGGTTATAACCACAGTGAGATTTTTTTTTCATACCTCATGAGTTTCAGTAGAGGGGCACTCAAAAGAGTGAGCTGTTAGATCTAGCCGAATGAAAAATTGAATGAGACCCTTTCTGGCGAGAGATTGGTCAATGAATACTACGCTATACCAGAAAAGAAAAACGAAGCGTTCACGACCTTTGGAGAAAAATGTTGGAGTAAACAGAGTAGAAGTCGTCGCTTCCATTCATTGAGTCGTTCGACACCCCCATAATAGTCTCTTCAATGGGTTTCCGGCCAAGTACCCCAAAGAGAAATGTCTTCTCTAAAGCTGGTTCGATTCAGCCTCTTGTATAGCAAGACGAAAGCTATATGGAAGAAAAAAAAACACCTAAGAATAAAACGGAATGACCTTTTGCGACGTTGATTGACCTGGGAGCCGTTCCTGCGCAGATTTGGCTTACATCAGCTGCAAAGACGAGTCTCAGGAGGGAAAGAATGAAAATGAGTCTTTCGACCAAGATTCGAGCCGACTTCAGGCTATTTTCTAAAAACCACTCTGCTCTTCCCGGCAAACTTCGGGGGAGTGTCAAAAGTAAACGCTACAAAATGCTCCGACGTGATCAAATGTCCACAGCGGCTCCAATCTGCTTCAAAGCTGAACCGGGCGTCCATTCATCACCTGACACTCGTTTACTAGTTTGCTGAAGTTAGTGAACTTGGCGAAAAGAATTCACGGGCAAATGAACTGCCATCGGATTTTGACACTTGTTTGTCGAAATTGTAGGTTGGAGTTCACGGACGTACACCTCGCCGCCTGCGCCGCGCAATCTAATCAGATTCTCTTAAATTAGTTTTGTCGGAATCTTCCGAACTAAATAATCACATTTGGCTGGATACACAAATCTCAACGTTTATATTGCAATAAGCAAATAATCAGGAAGCCGCTTGTCTGGTATGTCGGCTTAGTAGAAATTAATTGGACGTTCTGCTGCCCCGTAATAAAAGGAGGAGAGAAAGAGAAGGCAGGGATGTTAACCAGAAATGTGTCTGGTAGGCTACCCTACTCTGGGGGACGGGCATGAGGAAATAAAACGATGAGTTAGAGAGAGGAGCGGGGGGGGGGGGGGGGGGGGGGAAGGACACGGCGAGCTCGCGCACGCACGCGGAGCGCCTGAGCAATTCCAGGGCGTTCACATAGGCCAATCACCCTCACGAAAGACAACTGAGCCTTCACAGCTTTGTGGGCCTACGAGCGATGGGGACGGTCTTCAAGGAGCACCTGCACGGACAACGGCCGGTAATCTTTGTCTTTCCGACTGAAATTGATCGCAGTGACACAATAGATGTTCGATGTTCTCTTCGCTGCTGCAGACATCGCACGTAGCACTTTCGGTCATTCCAATCAATGCACAGTACGCCTTCGTGAAAGCCACTCCCAACCACAGTCGGTATAGAAGCGATGCCTCACGTCGGTGAATCCCGGGTGGAGGTCGGAGTTGGAGCGAAGGGTTCAGTTCGTGTAGCCTTGTGCGCCTTATATTAGGGTTGTTCCATTCAGTTAAAGATAGCTTGCGTGCCAGGTGACGAAGCTGCCTTGCAGCGTCTTTCCTGGAAAGAGGAATGGTATCGCTGTGTTGTTCTTCATGTGGCTCTCGGGCAGCTTTTTCTGCGAGATCGTTTCCACTGATCCCGCAATGGCCAGGGAGCCACTGGAAAATAATTTCGTGGCCTTTCTGTTTGACGTCGTGGTGAAGTTTGACAATTTCATACGTTAGTTGTTCGTGAGCTCCACGTCGGAGAACTGCTTGCATACTTTGTAAAGCCGGTCTCGAGTCGGAAAACACGGCCCATGTACCAGGACTCTCTGCGTCTATAAATTGAAGTGCACTGCGCAGAGCCGTGAGATCTGCAGCCGTGGAGGTCGTGACATGTGAGGTCTTGAATCACATTGTTACTCCTCTCATCGGTATAAACACAGCACCGCCAGAACTGGTCGATGTAGTCGATCCGTCCATTTAGACGTGCTTCTGACTGCTGTATCTCTCGTACAACAGGAGTAAGCTCAATCGTTTTAGTGCAGACGGTGATAAATCTGACTTTTTCTGAAGTCCTGGAATTCTAAGTCGGACTTCAGGGCGGCACAAACACCATGGATGAGACACCAGCCTGGCCGGAGGTGCGTACCCCGATGTAATCGAGGCACGATATGCACTGACAGTTGTGCTATATGACGTGCGGGGTCTTTCCACGGTGAGTGCGGCGAGGTGGTGGCAAGGAGTCCGGGCAATGTGCCGGACATGTGCACGCATTGCCTCGATGGCGATGTGCGTTGTGATTGAATGATCTTGAGCAATGGCGATAGTTTCAGCCGTTGACGCACTGCGTGGTACTCCAAGGCATATCCTAAGAGCTTGCGCCTGAATGCTCTGAATTGTACGCAAATTAGTTTTGCAGGTGTTGGACATAACAGGTAGGCTGTACCGGAGGAAACCAACAAACAACACCCTGTATAGCTTTAACATGGATTGTGTGGATACCCCCCAGTTCTTTCCTGCAAGGAACTTGAACAGATGACAAATAGCCACCAGGCGCTTTTTCACGTGGTTGACGTGAGGAGTCCAGGAGATGCCCCGTAGTGTGCGTAAAAAAAAGGAATGACAAGATGATATGGCTTATATTAAATAATAAACTTTATCATAAAATGTAACGAAACTTACGCTGGATGGATCGGATAAAACAACCGCGTACAGATGAGCTGGAGGCTTCGAGTTACCCATATTAGTGAGACCGAACAGTGCTATACGCAATTTGCGTGATCTGCTACTCACGTAACAGTTGTTACGTTTAGACGTAACGTAACGCACTGTGTTCGTATAACATAGTACAGGTTAAAGCATTGCATCATACTCTTTTATTTTATTTATTATTATTTACAAATACTACCATCTTGCATAAGCAAGACATAACAGGAGTGGGTACATAAGCGTTGAAAACAAAGCAAGATTAACACACATAATTGGGTAGTTGAATAACAAATTGATCAAGAGGCAATTCAAGCAAGGATGCTTCAAGGTTATTCCAAAGTTCAATGTTGGAGGGGAAGAAGGAAAACGTAAAACAATCCAGATATGGTTTTAGGGGAACAAGGTGCAGCGGATGGGTCCGCCTGGTACGGGGTGCTCAGGGGGGGGGGGGGGGGGGGGTATATTGTGGAAATGTTGATTGACTATTTTGTGCAGGAGAATAATGCGCTCGCGCTTACGTCTGATAGCTGGTGGGGGCAGTGATAGCTGGGCTGCATAAAAGGAATAGGAGAAAAGGTGGTCATAGCGGCGAAAAATAAATCGAATAGCTTTCTTTTGCACTAATTCAAGTTTATGAATATCACAGACGTGATGGGGGAACCAGACAGTGGACGCGAATTCAGGTATTGGTCTTACCAAGCTTTTGTAGGCGGTCAGTTTGCATTCCTTAGGTGCGCTCTTAAGAGTTCGCCTTAAGTAGCCTAACTGTCGCTGTGCTTTCGCGCAAATTATGTCTATGTGCCTGTGCCATTTATATTAGCCGTTGTAATGAAGAAGAGTAGCCTGCGCCTCGCAGGGCTCGCTGGCCTCGCTGGGCCCTTAAGCTAGAGGAGTACGACATCCGCGTTCTTTACCGCTCACCGCTCACCGGTCTCTGCTGACAGCGCTTGCCTGTCCACCCTTGAGCCCATACACTTACATCACATGCACTGCACAACATGCCGTCGGAGCAGCGTAAGGATCCCTGGATCAGTGCTCTCATCAGCATCCTTTCTGATCCATCCACCTCTTCACTATCTCGCGCTCTTCGTCACCAGGCTACCCACTTCTGCATTCGTGATGGCCTTCTTTATTGTCGTAACTACCTTTATGACGGTCGCAAGTGGCTCCTTGTGATACCGCGCCATCTCCGTGACTTTGTCTGCGACGCTTTCCGCGCAGACCCACAATGCGCGCAGGCGGGCCTCTTCAAGACCTACGCTCGACTACGCGTCCGACTTTATTGGCGCGGCATGTATAACTACGTGTGAAAGCTCATTCGCTCCTGTGCTCAGTGCTAAGCCGAAAATTGCCTCCCGGATAAGTCTATCCATCACAACCCCTTCCCTGCCCTAGTCGACCCTTTGATCGTGCTAGTATTGACATATACGGGCCGCAACCATCTACTCCAGTATAGGGAACCGCTGGATTATTGTTGCACTGGATCACTTGACCCGTTATGTTGAAACAGCCGCTTTGCCGACTGCCACCGCCTGCGAGGTTGCATCGTTTGTGTCACGCCATTTCGTTCGGCGCCACGGTGGCCCTCGCGAACTTCTGAGCGATAGAGGCCGAGCCTTTCTTTCCGATGCTTTGAAGGCACTACTCGACGCATGGCGAATCGTTCACCGCACAAGTACAGCGTACCATCCGCAAACTAATGGGATGACAGAACGCTTCAACCGTACGTACTCTTGGTGATATCATATCAATGTACGTCGCCTCTATTCATTCAAATTGGGACCAAGTTCTCCCTTTTGTGACGTATGCGTACAATACTGCGGCCCAAGCAACTACTGGATTTCCCCCATACTTTCTCCTATATGGACGAGAACCATCTAATACGTTCGATCAATTCTTTCATATAAGCCTGATGCGTCCGAAAGTACTCCACTGTCTGATGCTGCTCGGTATGCTGAGGAATGCCGCCAGCTTGCCCGCTCTTTTTCCACCGAGGAGCAACAGCAATCCCGCCAACCTGCCGACCGTTCTGCACCAATATTTTCCCCTGGCTCTCTGGTCTGGCCTTCGGGTACCCACTACCACACCCGCCACTCCGCAAAGCTTGTCGCATAATACCACGGACCCTACCGCGTTCTGGAGCAAACGTCCTTCGTCAATTACCACGTGGAGCCCCACATGCCATCGACAGACCTGCACCCTCGCGGCCGCGAACTTGTCCACGTCTGTCGCATTAAGCCGTACTACGACCCAATAGCAGTGTCTTCGCCTCAAGCCGCTAGGATGACGCCTTTTTCGGCTCCTTTTTCTGCGGATGAGAAGACTAGCCTGCGCCTCAGCAGCATCGACACCGGCATGAGCTCGTGGTTGCTGTCCTTGGCCGAACGCTTGTGACTGCTGCCCGTTCGCCTGCGTCCGTTGCTAATAAACCTCTCAGCACCGTGAAGGTTGCTCCTAAGTATTTATTATATTCATTAGTACTGGCCAGGATATTAGAGTTATAACCAAATGTAAAGCTTAGAGGTTGTTTCTTATTTGTAAAAGTCATTGGATACAGTTTTCTTAAAATTAATAGCCATCTGCCATTTCCTGCTCCAGTCACAGAAAAGTGAAAACGCCGCGTACAGCTTCTGTTGATCAGTTGGGTTAGATACACTGGTATAAAGCACGCAATCGTCGGCGTTTAATTTTATTTTAATGGAAGAGTCAGCAATGTAATGGTACTGGAGACATAAAATTGCAATAATTCGGCCATTTATTACCGCACTGTACCGTGTAGTTTGGTGCAAAAGTACGTTAAGCATGCTACCCTACAAAGCGAATCATGTGTGCTTATCTTATATAGGCGCTCTAAGGCGGCTGAAGATTATAGGTATGATCCACGTCCCCAGCCGCAATTCAAGAATGTGTTGTGCACTGCACTCATGTACTGAGACAATGTTATTGTAGGTGCGCGAAGCAAGGGCGCAAATGTTAATTTTGAGCTTTGGTAATGTTCTGGGGGGGGGGGGGGGGGAGCCTTCGCATATGACACACATGGAACTGTTTCGCAGAATTAGGGGAAATTTTTAGGCCTGGCGATAAGTCTAGCCTTCTCTAGACTAAATGGTTCACAGCAGCTTGCACCGAGAGTGGCCACGTTAGTACAAGCAAGCGTAGGAAAGCATATGCCGGAAGTTGTTTGGCTTCTATATATGCGTCCATGGAAGTCATACAACGTACTTCAAAGGGGAAGAGTCAATTCATTAGTAGAATAGCCTTGTTTCCATCACTAACCGTGAAACATTCCGCTAGAATTTGCATTCTCACTTCTTGTAAAATTGGTGTTCAGTATTGTATAGAATTTTTGAAGTCATTAATAACGTTCCCTTGTTCCTATTTATGTTTTATGTAATTTCGTTGTACTTCATCCCCCATCACTCAATGTTCCTATTGTAACCTGTAGTGTATTTATAAATAAATAAAACAATAATGCATAAGGCAAAATGCATAATTCAATAAGGCATACTCTTATTGTTTTTTTTTTGCAAGGCATTTATATAGTCGTGGTTGGACATAAGTTAATGCTCAACAGTTATTTAATGATAAGGCAATAAACATATTGAACCAAAGCTTTCATAAACAAAGTACTTCACTTAGGCCAATTATTGCGATTGCCCTATTCGTCAGCCCTCGAGTGGGGTTTCCCCGCTTAGCAGGAATCCTCAGACTGGCACAAATATCGAAATTTACGTTCTCAAACTTTGACAAGACACATTGCTGTGCCGCTTATTCTTGTCCTACATTCCGTGAGGCAGACTTCTTGGAGAAAGTAATAACAGAAACACGAGCATATTTCTGGGCAAGCTTCAGGAGGGACATGTCGAAATTCATGTTAGTCCAAAAATTTCCACTAGAAGTACATTCCCTAACCGCCAACCGGAACCGCTACCACAGTCGTGATGCATACTCGGAAGTAATCAAGTAAGACGCACGTAACAAATTTTATTGACGAATCATGTAAGGGTGATTATCGCCACATATCTACTAACGTCCGTAGCCCCTACTAATTAGTTACCTGAAAAAAAAATTCACCGACGAATACGATACTCCCTAATACGAATTTTGGGCGCAGCTGTTTAGGTGTATTGAATTCGCTATATATTGCCGCGAAGAATTCTATTCTGAACGACAGGACACTCTCGGCGGCGCACTGAGCTTCTGCTCGGGCAGCTCGTTTATCAGCAGCGGCAGACGAAGCATTTCCACCGGTTATGTCGCTCACTGTTCAGAAAGAAAGCGTGAACACGGGAACGCGTGGCGCGCGCGGAGTGCATTCTCTAGCGGTGGCGGCGCAGGCGAAGTAGCGCTTGCGCAGTGGGTCCGGAGCCCACGCCAGCGCTTTCTTTCTGCGCTCGCCGCATGCCTGCTGGTCGCCGCCGGCACTCCGCTTTCCTCCTCACCCTTTCGGCATACTCTCATCCTTCGTTTTCCTCCTCATGCTTCCGCTGCACCCTCCTCCTCCGCTTACTCCCTCGCACACTCTTCACTCTCGCCGTCTTTCATCGCCTGCTGCGCTCCGCGTTCGCTCTTTTTCGGCGTGCTCGTTCGCTCGGTTACGCCGAGGGATGCCGACGCTAAACGCGGGAACGGGTTCCCAAGAGCCGCGCTCTAAAAAAGTGATCTCCACCACACTGCATTGAAAACGTTTGCGTCTGACCATTTGAAGCAGTTGGCACATGACTTTCTCGTTGGCGTGCGTCCGCACGGCTCAGGACCCTGCGTTGTAGCCAAAGGTAAACGTAGACAGACGTTCATTTCGCCTTTGACTGTAGTTAACTCCTTACCACATGGTGCATCTTATATGATACACATCGAACAGCTGTTTCTTACTTAATAAAGTCAACACAAAAGAAATCAGCACATCTTTATGCAAAATTCGTGTCGTCTCTAGCAATGAAACTTATAGCGGCTGTAACTTATAGCGGCTGTAACTAAAACTTATAGCGGCTGTAAAAGGTTTCATTTGGCATCCGCATTATCATTAAAACGCGTGCATTCTTCCAACCTCATGTGATTAGCTCGTTGTATCATGCTTATATTAGTCATTTATCATACTTTTTATCTTCATGGGGTAACAAATATGCCATTCATCTCAAACCACTTCAACGTCTTCAAAATCAGGCAATAAAATTAATGACTTTTAGCTCATTCCGTTGCCATTCTTTACCTATCTATCAACATCTTCGCATTTTACTCATTCAACAGCTGTCCTGTCACAAGTTGTCACTCATTACATTTCGTCTTTTTCATCGTGAAATATCATTAGACAGCCTTCCTTTTGATAACCTCATGAACAGAAATAATACTAGGTTTTCAGAACGCAGTAATCTTCTCTTACCTAAAATCAGATCCAACTATGGAAAATTTACACTTCGGTTCTATGGTATTTCACTTTGGAATCGCATCCCTGTTAATATGAAGTCATCTCTTTCATTGCAATTTTTTAAACACAATATGAAAAGAATACTGTTAGCAGAACCATGTCTTCATTTGTCATACATACATTTTCATAATCATATTTTCTTTACATTACTTCTATTATTGTATCGTTAGGCTTCATATTTCTGTAAAGGAATTTGTATTTATTGTTCATTGACATGTAGAAGAGCGAAATTTTTAGTTACGCATTACTAGATATTCCTGCGTTTGATTATTTATTGTGATATTATTGTATAGCGCTGTTTTAATACCTATCTAATTGTTTTCTATTGATTATAACTTGTTCCCTACGAAATGTATTTTTGACGCGCTTTTTCCTTTTTTGGTTGTGTTTGTTTGTTCGCCCTCTTCTTGCTGCTCTAATACTCTTGTAAATCCACTAATGATAGGAGGTCCCCCTGGCATTTTCTTACTCTGGGACCTCCTGATACTGTATATAATATGTAAGCCGGGTTTTTTTTTGTACATAAAATAAACAATAAAAAACGAAAAACAAAAAACAAAACTCAGGAACTAAATTATTCATTATTTTTCTCTCGAAATATGCATGGCGGCAGTTTGTCACACAATGCACAAGAAATTTGTAAACAAACAGTCTGTTTTCATAATTCTTACACTTGAAAGTTGCGCACGAAAAAAAGCAAAGTGCTTGTTTGCTCTTTACCAGTGTACTCTGATGTTTTGCACGAGAAAGGCCTTCAGGTGGTTCGGTGAGGCAAGCATTAATTTATATATTATACACGATACAGGGTGTAGTTATGGGTTCTTTTGTGGACGAGAGCAGATATTTGTTTTGCAGCAAGAAAACAAATTCGGTGGCAAAATACACGTTTTTAGAATTTGTACTATTGACTAGACGCTATTATTGGGATGGATATGCCTAAAAATTCAAATTACTGCGTTTTAGAGCGCAGATCTCAGGCGCCCGTTCCTGCGTCGAGCGTCGGCGTTCCAGGCGTAACCGAGCGAACGAGCGCAGCGGCGGATGAAAAAAGCGGTGACAGCGAAGTGAGCGCGAGGAGGAAAGTGGAGGAGGGTGGAGCGAAAGCATGAGGCGGAAAGTGGAGGCAAAGGGTATGGCGAAAGCGTGAGAAGCAAAGCGTAGTGCCACGCAAGACGCGCACTGCAGCGGCGATAGCTACGAGATGGCGCCAGAGTAGCGCGCGTCGTCTGGGAGGTCTGTCGGCGGCGGCTGCTGTGAATCAGGCCCACGCGTCACCCACGCGCTGCACCTCGCGATCTGCCGATTAGCAAGGCAGTCGCGCCACACTTCGCTCCGTTTGCAACGTGCCGCACGAGGCAGATTGTCCGCGCCAGCCAATATATCGCGAAATGAAAACACGCAGAGCGCTGCGCTCAAGTTTCGCATGAGGGAATATCGTAATCGTCGGTGTGTGTGAGAGAACTTTTTATTTACAGAAGTCCTGCATGAGGCTCGACTCTTTCAAGCCTAGGCGGGCCGCACCCACGATGGCACCATCAGGCCCATCCTTTCAGCGACATCGTGGGCCCTCTGGGCAGCCCGTAGCTGATCTTCGCTGATTTCTTTTTTTTTTTTTACGATAGACGTAGTCTGGGCCAAGCGGTGCTTCAAGGGTTAAAGAAAAGAACAGCAACAAGCGCGCCCACTTGGCTCGCTATTTTCGCCTTGGTAGACATTGTTTTGTATTTTTAAGAGGCAGCCAGAGCACCAATAATTGTCTGGAAAAGATTGTGCTCGCGCTGTGCTTCGACGCGTACGATCTGTCCTGCACCATCTGCGCATGCGTGAGGCGCCAGCTTTCGCGCGCCGGCAGACGTACTATTATGAGCAATATGAAAGGGAACACAGGAACACGTGTGGCTAACAACCTCGAAACAGACTCTGAGTGATACGCGAATGGCGCTGTGAAAAAACAAAGGGGAAAGGTGGGCGCTCTTCCACTAACTGTTGGCACTCCCATCACGCTGGCATTTCTACAAAGCAGCAGAGGCTCTATTCTGGACACGCATGGCGGCTGCACGGCCGCCATTATCCGCCATCTTGGCTGTCTCATTGGCTGTCCAGAGGTCACGTGTTTTGAAATTTGTGCCGCGAAACGGAAATATTGCAAAATGCAATTTTGCGTTCTCGTCAGAATGACGAAACGTGACCTGGAGCTGCAAGTTTTATCGACTAATACTTTTTTGTGGCCCTTGGCACCTATATTGCGACTTTGGCGCTTTAAAAAGAAAGTGGACGGTAGCGTGCAGAAGCCCGTGCAGTGCATCTACAATTTCGCGAATAGGTGGTGGCGTTCCAAGATAGCCGGCATGTCAGCTTGTTAATTGGCTGAAGGAATATCCCGCGAGGAGCGTCACAGGAAGGGCTGTTTCGTAAACGTCAATTTGAGGTTGCGTGACGTTGCGCTGGGCCGCCATTGCAGAGATTTTCCGCCATAATTTGTGGTGGGACGAGCCGCGCGAATTATGGTAATGAGCGGCCATATGCAACGGCGGTCGAGAGGCATGCGTATCGCCGCATTTTCCTTGTCATTTGGGGCCATGAAAATCTTTTGTTCACAACGCGTGCTCATAGCATTTGCATCGCTCTCGGGTGGTGTTGGCATTTGTGTTTAGAACCATCATTTTTATTAAAGACACGTTTATTTTAAATAATATTGGTTGAAACTAGCAAACTTCTTGCGACTTTTTGCACTTTTCGCCACTGCGTTTGTATTG
Organism: Dermacentor silvarum; assembly: GCF_013339745.2. Classification (NCBI taxonomy): domain Eukaryota; kingdom Metazoa; phylum Arthropoda; class Arachnida; order Ixodida; family Ixodidae; genus Dermacentor; species Dermacentor silvarum. The sequence continues at coordinate 9,456,707 of NC_051163.1, forward strand.
TAATCAATATTAATGTCTTTTCGCGTCATCGAAGGCTATGACAATGGTGACTTTTTAATTTATAAAAATAAATGTACGCAAGGCGGCGTCTTGAAGTTTCCTCTCGTAAAGTCCCTAAAAATGTCACAGTTTCGCCCTAAGGTGAAGCAATGAATGCGATAGCAACACAGCAATGTCATACGAAGTAAGGTGAGCGGCCTTGGTACCAATATGAATTGTAGTAAACATGAGCTGATTAAGTAAGCAGGTGTGCTGCGGCGCAAGTAGACCGACATGAAGAGAGACTCGATGACCACGAGAAGGCGCGTGTGAAATGGTGGTGTTGATGAGAAGCGCTTACCGTGGGCAGCGCGTGCGAAGGGACACACCTGTAGTGCTGCACTGCCGATCTGGGCAGCATTGCATGTGTAGCGTGCGTTGGAAAATGTGGCCCGACTATTACTAACTGAATGAACAAGCGTGGTGTGAGCGCGCACAAACAAACATGAATAGATCACACTGAATGACTGCAGCCAACGACTGTCAAAACGCTGGCAGCGCAACGTACAGCGGTGAGCACTGTTAGGGTGAACACGCGAGCGCGTGGCCGACGGCACTGTCAGCGCCCCGTTACGGTCATCACTGGAAACATTGCGCATGCGCATCACGCCTTCCGCGAAATAATTGTTCCACCGCGCGCATGACGTCATGAATGCACTTGTTCGTCGTCTGCTAGCCGCATTTTTGTTTTCTAAGCCCATGCATCCTGCATTTTAAGATTTCTTTAAACATCTGTGCTTGAACAGAACAAGACAAAAAAACTTGTATATCTATGGAGGCGTGTCTATTCGTTCCCTTCAAAGTTGTTGTGCATGCAACGCTGTATATAAAACAACCAAACATCTTTCGCAGCCGTTCATTCTGTCGCCAGATCGTATTATGGCTAGGGTTCCCGATGATGAACGGCGCTCAATTGTCGATCTTTCCCTGAAAGGTTATTCCCAGCGGTATATTGGCGCTTTAGTTAATAGGCCCCTGAAGACTGTGAACAGGATAATTCAAGCCTACAACTATGAAGGTCGCATTCAGGATGCACCCCGCGCGCCCCGCCCTAAAGCTACCACAGACGATGAAGACGCCCTCATAGTTGCGGCTGCTGTTCGTAACCCTTTCTTGCCAGCCCCAGCAATACGCGAGGACTTGGATTTGGACGTTTCGGACACCACTGTTCGACGTCGCCTGCGTACTGCGGGCCTTCGCAGTCGCGTCGCAGCGCAGAAGCCACTACTAACGGCGGCAAACAAGGACGCACGACGGCAGTTCGCTGAGCTGCACGAAGCATGGACATCAGAAGAGTGGGGTCGCGTCATCTTTTCGGATGAGTCGACGTTTTCGACGCGACAAGACCAAAGATTGCGTGTTTGGAGACTACCAGGCACACGGTGAGGCAAACTTCCTGCTTTGAAAGTAATTGTTTTAGTTAACGTCACAATGCCACGCAGGAACGACCCGGACAACGTGCAAGGTGTTTCTGCCAGTGGGAGATCGAGTGTGAACGTGTGGGGTGCTGTTTCAAGATATGGTTTAGGGCCCCTGCAACGTATACGTGGACACTTATCGTCGGAACAATACTGCAACATTTTGAACAATGTGCTGTTGCCATATACGAGCAGTTTATTCCCAGACGGTGATTACCTGTTCCAACAGGACCGGTCACCGATACACACGGCGCGGGCTGTCAAGGAGTTTCCAGGCGGAGCAGCACATGCAGCTACTGGAATGGCCTCCGAAAGGAGCGGACCTGAATGTGATAGAAAACGTGTGGGGCCGTCTGAAAGCTTCTTTGGCAAGGAAGCCCCTTTATTCCGCGACTTCGGACCAGTTGTGGGCGCAAGTCAGCAACGAGTGGGAAAGGCTGAAAGCCGATCGGGAATATGTTCGATCACTTTACGACTCGTTACCGTCCAGAATAGCTGTAGTCGTTGCTGTAAGTGGTCACATGACTCGCTATTAGATTTGCTCATGTTTTTATATTTGTTCTCATGGTCTTGTTTAACTTGAATTGCAAAAGTGCAATTTTCTTGAATAAAAAGTTTAATAATTATCCCTCTTACACTCACTTTTTTCCTTCACGCGCCAATCTTCAATCCAGATGGACCTTGAAATGCAGAAGGTATCAGCTCAGCGAACAAAAAATGCGGCTAGCAGACGACGAACAAGCGTATCGATGACGTGATGCGCGCGGTGGAAAGAGTGTTTCGCAAAGCACATGCTGCGCATGTGCAATGTTTCCAACGATGGCTGTTACGCGGCGCTGATAGTGCCGTCGGCCACGCGCTCGCGTGTTCACCCTAACAGTGCTCACCGCTGTACATGTACCTTCGCCCGCTGCGCGGGCGATGGTACGTGCGCGCGGTCTATCGCTTCAACGGAAACTGAGCGGCGAATGCACGGCGCATAAAGTTCAGACCGTCTGGAGATAAGAGACGGTGCGGTCGAACGAACGACGACTGCGGTTGTTGGCAACGTAGAAGTGCGCCCCCCCCCCCCCCCCCCCGCTCCCTCTAGCGCTGGCTTCCCGCTTCCTTGCTTGCGCGTGGGAGAGATAAGAGACTGTGCGGACGAGCGACGAGCGCGGTTGTTGGCAGAGAAGTGCCCCCCCCCCCCCCCTGCTCCCTCCGGCGATGGCTTTCCGCTGCCTTGCTTGCGCGTGGGAGATTGAGTGTGTTCGCTCTCCGTGATAGCGCGCGTCCCCGCACGCTGCCGCTGGGGCATACGGCGCGCGGCGAAGATTTTATCTATACGGAACCTCACGGCGACGGCGACGGCGACGCCGACGGCAGAAATCCGGTTGAAGTGCCCATATAATTGCTATCGCAATAAAAAAAACTATCCTCTCGCGGTGCGAGTAAGCAGCGAAGTGAACAGGAGATGGCAGTGCCGGCGCTTGCGTCGCGCAAGCGGATACCTGTGGCGCGCGCAACGCTATCGATGATATTCGGCCGCTTCTCAGCCAGACGAGTCGGGCTGAGTCACTTGCGCATCACGAGATAGCGATAACGCGGCCTAGAGCGTGCGCTGATCATCACTGACAGGTCGCGTATGTTGTCTCAAGGTAGAATGCAAGCGCGTGGGCGCCAATATACGATGACTCATTCCGTTTCCCGAGGACGCGCATCCTACCTAATGAAGCAGACGACAGCCTGCGCGCATGCAGACGACGGAAGCGAGAAACCATTTCGATGGAATAATCGTACGCTTTGAGCTAGCTGCTTTATTTTTACTGGGGAGGAAAACTGTTTTGCTTTATCAGCCACGCTATGTTCAATGCCTACATTACAGTTTCTCAGGCGAAACGTCAAATTTGCGTCACGTTACGAAAGCAAATCGGGGCTATCGGTGCCATTTTGTAAGCGTCGCGCGTACGTCACGCTTCGAAGAAAATGGCGGAATGTCCAGAATAGCGGCTCAGCTTACGTCATTTCGCCGATAGTATGGTATCGTCCGACAGCCGATAAGACGGTAATCGTCGCAGTGACTTACACCGATTCATTCTAATTTCTTTCATTCATTCATTCTTTTTTTTTTTCTTCGCGCAATTAACCAAGCTTGCCCTGTATTTCCAACCGATTTTTTATTTGAATCGACGCACCCAGTTGTCAGTGACGCACTATCTAAGAGTGTTATTACTGTCTGCCGGCGATGCGAAGTTCCGCACTTTGCAGAAGCACGACGGGAGTGCGAACAGTTGTTTGAACAGCGTCCCCCTTTCCACTTTGTTTCCGACGGCGGCCGCTGCGTATCACCCATAGCTGGGTCTGATGGTGTTTTCTGCGCGTTCCTGTGTTCCCTTTCATATTGCTCATAATAGTACGTGTAGTTTGGCCTTTACATCAACGTTTATTCGTGCCGATAAATGCTGCCTCGCTTGAATAATAAATGTTCTACTGTGCCCGTGGGTCACTGATTTAACTATGGTGGCGAGGAGCGCGTAGTTGCTCCTTGTCAGTGATAACCAAGATTGGTCCTGCAAGCCCACTGCACTTCGACGAAGCCACCGACAACTGGCCAGCGTATAAAGTGAGGATATAAGCATTTTTTGAAAGCAATGACGTGATAGACGAGAAAGTGGCGCAGCTACCTGCTGCTGCAATGGAATTCTTGCTGCAGAAGTTTTTGGCTGTGGAAGAACGAAATATTACAAGTTTCTCACGCACAACTAGCTTCCAGCTTGAATATGCGAATGACTTTATTGTAACTATTCGACGGTTAGTTGAAACTTGCAACTTTGGGACGACGATGCTTCTAATGCGTGACAGAATAATTTCCCGCCTCCAGAATGTGGCGTCAGCTTTTGGCGAAATCGTCGTTGATAAGTAGTGAAGCCGAACACGTCACTTTAGCAATGGAAATGACAGAAGAGAATGTGAAAAATTTGCAAGCCGTCGCAATAACGGACGAGATTATGTATGCGTTTGGCAGTTAGCAGTCATTGCAAAGACCCCTGCCAACAGGAAGCGCCACTTCATTATGCCCCTGAACCAGGCTCAACTGCCAAGCGTGCAGCTTCCGTTCAGTCCCCTGCTTGGTGTGATCAGTAGAACCATTGTGCCAGGAATGGTCCAAGCTAGGGACGTTTATGTTGGCATCATCATTACCGTGCAACCGCTGGTGAAATATTTCGCCTTGAATATATTTACTGTGGAGACGCTGCTGGACAGGGGATCGCCGATGTCCGTCATCACATGACCGACCTACACACTGCATAAAGCTGCTTGGCCAAAGGTAAGATGATCACTAATGAAGCTGGCTTGTTTCCGAGGGTATGTGGGGCGACGCCGGAATCATGTTGTCTCTCTGGAAGGTCGTATAATTGAAGGCGTCCTGACCGCGCTAGGAGGCTTTGGTTACAAGTTTTTGCAGCCGACACTTCTTGCGAGCACTTGACCTGTTGGCGATGCTGGTGCGCAACCTGTTTGATGCAGGGTGACCAGTAACCAGTCATTTTTCCGGCACTGTTAACACTGAGACCTTGCTTTCACAATTTGCTGTAGTAATTAAACCAGAGCTGGGTCCAATAATGGGACTACCTGCTCGATTGTCGCTTCGACTAGGCGAGGCTAGTAATCTCGAGCTTTCCTCTGTTTTTTAGGTGCCCTGCACCCCCTGACGTAGATGGATGGTTATCGCTTCGACTCACCGCTTCGGCAATCTAACGAACCCTTAAAGCGTCCGCGTCGTTCAGATTCGAATGCAAATAAGGATGCCGCGGCAGATCGATATTGATCGTAAGACAGGGCGCTAGGAGTAACGTTATCCTTCTTATCACCCTGTATAATTAAGACGTGCAAAGTAATTAAAACGCAGAAACTCTTCCCATTACCAGCCGACGCCACGATCGCAGGTTACGGTCCAACAAACGTTGAAGAAATAATTAATTGCGTGCAAATGAGTCACGACACACGAGTGCCCTCTTACGTCCCGCCCCCGTCGAAAATTTAACGCGCAAACTCGTGCTTGCATCAGAACGCATTATCCACAGAACCGCTGCGCCGGGTAATCGGTGCTTTCCCTCGTTTTCTGCATCCGCCTTTCAGAAGTTATCTTGCATCTCTTTTCTAGTCCTATATAAACTTCATTCAGATCAACTCGGCGGTCGTATAAGCACGGCATTCCTGCCTAGCACTGCTTTTTGAATTGCTGTGTTAAGATCAGTATAGCTTCTTCCCAGCCGTAAGTGCTGAAAAAGTCTGTCCGTTCGAATACAAAGCACGTAAAGAGAGCGGGCGCGTTTATTGCTGCTCAGCGCGTGCTTACTGGCCCGCTCACTCGTGCAGCCGATTACGTGCCGCGACGCACGAAGGAGCCTTTGCGTAAAGCACTTGACCACTCTCTGCAGTATCAGCGAGAGGCGCCGGCGACTACAGTTATACAGCAGGGTTTATAGTGCTTCCGCGTGGCTTAACTTGCGCGAAACGGTGAGGGCGTCCTCCCCTCCCAAGGGAGCCGGAAGTAGAAGTACCGGTGGCCGCCTTCGGAAAAACACGTGCCACGCGCGATGAGTGAGCGCGCAGCATTAAAGCGGCGCACGAGAGACCAAATCTAAAGCCACCATCGGCCCGGATTCGCCGTCGAATGCTCGAGAACGACGCCAGCGCACGAACGGAAAATTCGTATCCGGTCGGTGGCATGGGCGTCAGAGCGGGGAGCCGTACTTTTGTTCTTTCGGGTTTCTTGGGTTTGTATTTCGCTGTCTTGGGTGTAAGGCGGCGGCGGCAGCCTGAAGCTGGCGCACTTGGTCAGCGCCGGAAGTGGTAGCCGCCGCACCATACTTAATTTGCTCGTGTTATCATCGTCAATGGGATGACAAGGGGTCTGATGAAGAACTTGCTCCTACAACGCCTATTATTGCTCATTTTGATTTAGAAGTTTGTTTTCTGAGACTGTATTTTAGGCTGCGGTTCAAACTGCATGCTTTATTTGCATCGAGATCGCTTTTTTTTCACTTTTCTTTTTTTATCTGAACGAACTTCAAAGCAAGGGCCATGATGTGATAGTACTTTTCTTCGTAGTTTTTATGTACATTTCCCTGCTCACGTAAAACTAGTCCGGGGCCTTTAAGGGAAGTAAACCGCACAGAACAGCACTTCACAGCGCAGTGAACATAAGACGGCTGGGTACAGTTCCATACTCTATACTGTCACCTCAATAAAACGTGCCAAGCTCCGGAGAGAAGCAGTAATGCTTGCTTGAAATTGAAATAACAAACTAACGAATATGACAGACGGACGTAACTGACATATAGAGGAAGAACTCCGGCAGACGCGAAGTATTTGGCAACAAACGTAGGTAATCAATGCCTTTGTGCTTTGATAAGAGCTTTTGCAGAGCAAGTCGAGTTTGTAATACTCTTCTTAAGACAACTTTTGTCGAACGAGGAATGTCGCTGGAGCCGATACTCAGACAAGGGCACTTTTCGTCAGGGCAACAGCTGCTTCTCTTAGCAGCGTTTATATACGCGTAGCTCAACTCTCTCGCCCGCCCATCCTAACTCCTACTTGTTCCCTCACTATGAACCATAAACACCGCCTCCCTCGGTTTTCTTATTCTTTCTGGGGTTTTACGTGCCAAAAGCAGTTCTGATTATGACGCACGCCATTGTGGAGGGCCCAGGGTTAATTTTGACACTTCAGTATTGCTCGTCCTACCCCAACGCCACCTTGATATCACAAGGCGTGCACTCTGCTTTAGGACGTCATGTCACTAGAGGCAAAATTTCTATTGCCAAGCCCGGCGTGACGAAAGTGGTGATGTCAAAATCAACGTAGCTTACTCGGCAGCATTCCCATTAGATTCAATGGCAGTCAGGCCTAGTAGCAATAGGTCATCAAACAAAGTGTATAAGAATTGTGCTATCCAGGTGGCTTTGCCTTCCGTAAGCCCCAGCTTACTGAGAGTGAACTACGCATATACACATAGGCCGGCAAGTACAGCAGTTACTGAGATGACTAAAGGAAACCTTCTTGTCGAAACACTGGCTCCAGTGACAGCCGTTGTTCGACCCGTGGTTCTACCACGATCGGTCACTTCAAATCTATATCTCCTTGTGAACCTGTCTTTACTGTTCCTCCTAAAGTAAAGGAACTTTGACGGGAAAAGGAAATGATGTTTGAGCTTCGCTACAGAACGAGCATAACGCCGAAGCCATAACGGTAGTTATGCGGGAACTCTGCCTCGTAAGAGAGACTGTTGTTGTTGTTGATGATGATGATGATTACTTCAACAATGACGCAAAACGACTTAGAGGGGATAGGCCAGGAACCGGGTGGTATAACAATAACAAAAACATAAATGATGATAAGAAAGAAACCGGAGATAACTGAAATATTGTAGTGATCCTGGCATGGACATGAAGAAAATAAAAACTACTTAAAAATAATAGTTTTCGTGTTCTTCGCCTGTGTCTCGCACGTAATATTGTTTTACTCCTTTTATTTGGCGTTCCGGAGGAGGGCCGATATCAGAGTAATTTTCACCGAAGAAAAAAGTGTTTGTACAGTATATCTACAAATATATTTGAACCCGGTACAGAAAAATGCACATTTGTCTCCGCCAGCACCCTTGTTTATAACGCTTACACAAGCGAATAGAACAGAATAATAATTATAGAATAGAATACAATGAAATAATTGGGCGATCATCATCGTGAATTTTTAAGAAAGGAAGGAAAGAAAAGTGTGTTTCTCATGTCAGTGGTGATGCATTTCTTTTTAATTACGTTAATGAAAATTTGGTGCATCCCACGCACATGGTAGAATAGGCGCAGTGAAGCTTCATTTGATCTTTACGCAAATTTTAAGCAAATGCAACGCTAATGGTGGGAATGCAGTGTTTGCGCAAATGTAACACAGTGACGCGGCGTCCGCGTCAACCTGACACCAATGTAATAATAAAATTATTAGATGCGACGCACGGGTCTGTTGGTTTTTGGAGCTGCACATAGCTAGTTCTCATCCCTCATAAGCTGCAGTCTCCTCGCGTTATGCATCGTCAGAAATGTCAGTCTTAGTAATCGCCTATGCGAGTTCAGCTAGCACGACTTCGCACGGTTGGAAGGGCGTCATGGATATAATTATTGTTGTTGTTTGACAAAGGTGAGAAGCGATGCGTGCGTCGAGAAATAAGGCACTTTGCGAGCACCGTTTAATGTCTCGAAATCTCTGACGAATACATGGCCGTCGCACCAGCGATTCTTCACATGAGCAGTGAAGACAGGCAAATGTGACAGCTGTCGAGGCCCACACCGAAAACGTCTTCCATGGAAAACAGTATACACACCGATTTTCCGGTTTTCGCAAGTCAATATTAATGTCTGCGGTTAATACCAATCACGCCGTGCGCAGTCGTGGCTGTTGTCGTATCTTGGAATCACTGCCCTTGGTGCGTTCGAACGAAGCGCTAAGCGAGAAACGCAACTCTCTCACTACCCGTGGCCGCCAGGCGTCGTTGATCAGCTTCGAATTTTCGAACTAGCAAACGCTTTCGTTCTGCATAACGCTTCTCAGCGTAAGAAAGACGTTCCTGTTCCCCTCGACGCTTTTTTTTTTCGGTCCACCGTCTCCTCCAAGATCAATGCACAATTTGGTCCCATTTTGCTGATGACGTGTTTTGAGGTATCGCAAGTGACCTCCGCAATTGGTTGGTTGGGTTGCCTACTTCTCTTCTCTGTTACCGGTCATGAGCATTAACATTCCTTCTTGCCTTATGGTTGAAGTACGCGTCGAATAAAAAAAAAAAAGGAAAGGAAAGCAGAAAAAAAACTCATACCCATGGCAGCAGTGCGGACCATCTATATGGGGCTCTAGCGCCGTATAGACGCAAGACTGGTGAGCAGCGGTAGTGGCCTAGTATAGTGTGGTACTTGGCAGTGGGTAGTTCGGCACCCGGTGTTCGGTAATAGGCTTATGCCTACTAAGCAAGCCAACAGCGCGAACCTACAAAGCCGAGGGATGCGGCAAAAAAAGTTCCGCACTAATAGTAATATATCTATTCTGTCACACACTTCAACGTTAGCTGAAAAGCCCGTCAGAGTTATCTTACTTTCCAATAAACCTAATCTTGGCCCTACACTTCGGAGAGCTTTGACCCTGAGACGGTGTCCATAGTGTCTGAGTGGCACACATCGGAAGCCGAGATGGCTCGCATGCACCTGTAATGGTGAACGCGATAACTCAACGGCGTTTTCACCGTGCTAGCGTCCGTTGCGGCATGCCACCGTTCTTTGGAGCGCTTTAATTAAGCCGCGGTCGTACTGTACCCTGGCGATCCACCCTCACGTACCGTTCTTTAAAGAACTCTCGGTCAGCTGTGGCAGGGGTCCCTTCCATCCCGAACTATCTGCGGATTGGGAGCAGAGTTAATTGGAGAGGAACGTACTATAAATTAGTTTAGAAAATTAACCCAGATCATAAGGGAACACGTAGGGAGAACAGAAATGCCTTTAGTCGAGCGTCCGAACCGTTCGCCCTGCCGCGATATTCAATTACCGCTCTGCCCGCGAGGAAGCGACGGTGCGGAATGAGTGCATGAATATCGATTGAAAACTTTATTATCCAGGAAACATAAAGTGATTAGCAGTGTGAGATCTTGGAATAATAAAGCTTTTAATCGGAATCGCACGTCACTATTCTAAAAACAAATGCACTGCATACTCAATTGAATACTGGCTAGTTTTCTGGCTTCTATAGCGAGAGAAGCCCTGAGAAGAAATATTACAAGTATTCCCGTTTATCTTCGCTAATATGTGCGGTAGTATTCGAAAGTCATAATGTCGGTGTCGTCGTCCGTTTTACACACTTCCATGCAGTAACCTGCTTTTGCCCATAGACGCTGTATCATCTCTTTGCCGAAAAAAAAATGCCCGTTTCGCCTGAAGAACTGAGGATTAACAGCAATAACGAGGTTTAGGGTGGTGCTTGAGCTCATCGGATGGTGTTCTAACTATACGTGCGTGCGACATGTTTCCGCTACGCAGCGCGCAAGACAACTGCTGCTAGGCGTTCTCCTGGCCCCGGTAAAGCCACTTGATCAATGCTCCTTCCGGGCTTTTGCCAGATAACGTCTTGAAGGAGCTTCTGTTTATGCTCCGCCACCGATGCGATTGAACGAAGCGTTGACGGTGCGCCCACTTCGTCGTTGTTTGCAGCCGAACGCACTCCGCGTCTCTGAAGAGCACCTAACCAAAGAGCTTCTCACAATATAACCTAGAGGAAAATACGGCGCTGCTGCGCTGTTTTATGCTTGGGAATCCCGGGATGTGGTGGATTCGGATTGGCATCGTTCTCGGAGAGCCAGGACACCTTGAAAACGCGCCTTCAGGGCTAGCACCGTTCGGTCCGTCCGTTCGGTGACAGACCGAACAGGTCATGACATGCGTGTCATGTAGGTCATGAAACATCCGCCTACGTCTTGGTGCTCTCATGGTCGTTTAGTTAATTTCGTATCTACCAAAATTGGCATAGTATGACAAGAGTGTATGACGCACATAAATGATAGGTCATGACATGAATTTCATGGCAAGCGTGTCATGTAGCTCATGAAATAGCCGCCTATGTATTGGTGCTCTCATGGTCGTTTCGTTAGCTTGGTAGGCTCTCCGCACACTGCTTCGCATATAACATCGATTGCCACACAGCGTGTCATCTTCCTTTTATTTTCTTGTTATTCAATAATGTTAACAATTAATTAAATCCTCCGTCTATGAGGGAACTGGCCAAGAATATGATGGTATAGGTAACAAAAAGATAAAGCAAAGTATAAATAATGATGACTTTTAAAAAGAAATAGCCACTGAAGTTTTGACTGAACTTGAGTTTAATACCTCTGAAATAAAAATTGCAAATCAAAAAAGAACTTTTGATAATAAAGTAAGTACGCACAGTTTATGGAGTGAGCTTTCGAAAGAAACAAAAGCTGCTGAAATTTAATAAAAGATTGGTTGAGGTTTAACTGTTGTAAACTTAGTTATCACGACCGAAAGGTCTGTTTGGCTTGATTTTGCAAAGATTATGCACACAGTGTTTCATTAATGCTCGCTTCCGCGCTTGGTAAGCTTCTCTATAACGTGCTAATCTGGGCTCCCTTTGCTCCGATGTTTCAGCACCAAATTTTGTCTTTGCTTGAGATTTCTCAGTCTGCCGTCAAACTATATCTACTGGATGATTGGATTCAGGCTGTCGCTTGCGCTGAAGCGCACGCACAAACGGCCCAGCCGGCTCGCCATCCATGGAGAGACTGAGCGACCAAGCGCCGCCGAAGCAGGCATTAAACCCTCGCTTAGTCCCGTGGTACCGCAGCGGCGAGGCTCCGAGCGAGCGCAGCTGCGACGCCTTCCGCAGCAGATCACGTGGCGTGACGTCACACCTGCCACACTTGCGCACCGGCGGCTCGCGCGGGCTCGCGCTCCGGCGGCTCAAGGTCATTACGACACGATGAATGACCTTGCGAGACGCAGTATAGAACTTTCGCTCTACTAATAAAGTGATGTTTGTGTGGCCATAATTTCATGTAATAGTCAATTTTTCCCTGAGTGCTTCTCTTGTTATGCAACTTATATAGACAACAAACCACAAGGGGGATCGAGAAAGCCGTGTGGTTTTCATAATCAAAAGGGGCGGCGACGCAGCAAAAAGGTCCACAGGACGTTTCTAGCCGTATAGAAGACGAAACTTTTCTTATTCCTGTTCCGTCTGCTCACTCTGAGGAAACTGCAGTTGCTCTTCCACTTCCTAATGAGACAATATTTCAAACAATTTTCTATCGAGTTGCGATGGTTGCAGGCCGAACAGCATACAGGGATACACACAAGTGACTATTGAGTGGCTTGAGATCTACAAGAAAATTGAAGTTTTATTAAAATATACATATATATTGATTAAAATATCACAGAATTATTCTACAAAACTACCTAATTTAGGCTATTTGGTGTGCTTCGCGTGTAACACGCCGAGGAAACGACGCAAATTCTGCGGTACGTATAGAGCCCTCTTAATTTTCACGGTATATAGAGCCACTTCTATGTATAACAGTACAAGACATTTGCACTATCGTTTCTACATCATGTACTTTTGTTTACGCTGCGTGGCATGGTAATTTCTGTTACCACTAATAATTACGAATGACATCAAAAGCAGAATACATCGCAATGATGGGGATTCTTGCTTTTTAGAAAATTTCTTGTTCAGCGATTGAGAAAGGCAGAAAATGCAAAAGAAAACATTGTAGTGAAGAAGAGGAAGAAGAAGCGCTCTTGCATCTGTCGCGTGCACAGCGACAGATGCAAGAGCACTTCTTCTTCCTCTTTTTCACTACAAAACAAACAAACAAAGCAATAAATTGCCTAATCTTTCTCATTTGCTCTTCTCGGGAGAACGGCTCTAGTAAGAAAGCAAAAAGGGAATGAAAACATGGATGCCTCTAATGTTTTCGCATCTGCTTGCTGTGTAGAGAGAAAGAGAATCAAACTTGAAATACGATCAGGGATCTTTTGCAGTTTTGTGTCTGCGGGGCTGCAAGGAACAGGTATGTGCGGGACTAATTAGTTTACGTAGTTCTCTGCATTTCGTGCGTTGAAGAAATGAAAGGAAGATTCAAAGCGAACATTTAGGCTGCAGCGGGAAGGCTGTTGTGCAGCAGTCATAGCGAGCAGTAATCTTTGTAATATATAATGGCATGCAGCCGCAGTTCATGATAAGTGACAATATCTACCTTTCAAAATTGAGTTTGTTTCCTTATCAGAGGCTGAAACCCAAGCAGTAATCAGTCCAAGTGCCTCGACCGGGACGCTAAGTAAGCCAACCTAACTATAACTATGCTCCGACGCATGTGAGCGCCAGCGTATCAGCAGTTCTTTTTTTACTTGTTTTTTACCTTCTTCCTCTGGAGAAGATATTACGTTTTCGGGCATTATGTTCTTCTGTTACGAGATTGCAAGTGGAAATTTTATTTTGGCAGCGAATCACCTGTATATTGGTCTTGTATTGCGTGCCACATAGCTGGAAAGTTGTCTGAAAAACTATCGCTTCGATAGGCAAAACTGAAATAGCCTGAAGTTATGAAATAGGGTATTGGTAAAATTTAGGAGTACTGCGCAAACATGTAGCAAAGCACAAATTTTTAGTGGGTACTCTCGCTTTTTCTCATTTTTGCAATCGCACCTTTGGTTTCTCCATGCGTTCGGTCTCTAAATTTAGAGTGACGGCAATGAAATATTTCCATGCGTCTACATAGAATATATGCCTCTAGGAGATCTAGAAAGGTTGTTCGCTGCTTAGAGATCTTCTAATTATGTTAATTATTGTCCACTTCCGACATGTTCATGTGATTTGTGTCACTACTACTAATGCAAGGAAAACACGGGGAATGCGGAAGATGGAAATTCAAGACGATGAGCAACACCAGAACAAGGTGAGAGCAGGAGCCAACGTTTCGAGAAGTGGACTTGTTTTCTTCAAGCCGACATATGCTCTAGGAGATCTGTCACCTTGAAGGTGATATGTCTCCTTCAAGGTGATATATGTCACTTTCAAGGTGATATATGTCACCTTGAAGCATATGTCGCCTTGAAGAAGACAAGTCCACTTGTCGAAACGTTGGCTCCTGCTCTCATCTTGTTCTCGTGTTGCTCATCTACTAATACAAGGAAATCACGCGATTATGTATACCGGCGGAAAGTGAACCGAATGCGTGTACTGTTGCAGTACTTATTCTGTTTTACTTTGGCGATTGGGGTCCGTTTTCTGCGTGCACTATGGTATAGGCGCAAGACATGCATTAACTCTTTTCTGCAATGTTCAGTACGGATGCAGCTGGCGTTGGAACTCGCTATCACATAAAACAAAGCGCACGCTCTGAATTCGCTGTTTTAATACACGGGATTTTACGAGTAACAAAACTTTGTCCTGCGCCACTGAGTTGCCTTTCGGTTTAATTCAGACGAGGCAAACGCAAGGGGAGTATTGTACCTTCGCCTGATTGCTCGCAAAGCTTTGGAAGCATCTAGTATGGCGCTTTATTAAAGCGAAGCTTTATAGGCGAACCATCTCGGACATTGATGACCGTGGCTGCTGCTGCTCGCGCGGCTGCTGCCACCCCCGCTTCCTCCGCCTCTTCCACTTCCGCCACCACTTCCGCTGCCGCTGGCGCCTTTGTTCTCGTAGTCGCGGTAGTAAATAACCAGCCTTTGCGTGGCCTCATCTGTACTAGCCCTATCCCTGCAGATTTCTCGGTCGCCGGCTATTTTATCTGCGGAATTACGCAATAAAACAACACACGGTATACCTAAATATCCGAAGTGCAACAAATATGCGCCTTCAAACGTTTACTTCATCCTTTTTTTTTTTCTTTTTGAGCGAAGCAAGTATACGCTAGCCAGCGCCGGCGATGTAACGCTAAAGCTACTATGGCCTCACATTGGAGATGTGGGTATGAGCCAGGGACAAGAAATTAAGAAGGAAGGAAAGAAAGAAAGAAAGAAAGGAAGGAAGGAAGGAAGAAAGAAAAACCAGGTGCGGGGGAAAGCTGCGCCGGCGCCGGATCACGTGACGCACCCGACCAAGCAGGGTCGTTTGGAGTGTCGCGGGGAGGGAAAGGAAAGGGAAGGGGATTGGCGCGCGCTCCGCCGGGCTTCCCTCGCCTCATATAAGTTTCGGCGCGCGAATGGGAATGCTTCGCGTGGTGCGTTCCGCCGAGGAGCAGGCTGTGTTTGAGCAACGGCGCCACGAACTCGATCCGGAAAGGGCTTGTCGTCGACGGGGCGATTCTAGCGGGAGAGCTTCCGAAGCCCAGGTGAGACACTGAGTTGCGGACCCCGAGTTGCGGGAGTGCGATGTTGAGGCCAAACGTCAGCGAAGAGCCCCCTACCCTGAGTTTAGGGCACACGAAGCGGAACGCCTGCGACAGCGTCGTCTTGCCACAAGCTTCGCTTACCCCCATTTCCTCGACAGGGGAAGGGCTCTGACTTTTTTCTTTTTTTTTTCGGGTTTCGGCGCGTTTGCTCGGTCCATCTTCTTGTCGAGTAAGGTGAGTCGGTCCTGGCGATTGCTAAAATGGGCTTCTCCGATAGAAGGCGATGATGAAAAGTGGGCCGATCCTGAAGAAGATGTAATTCATGGTTGCGTGGTTAGCTGTTTGCGCGTGTTGCTAGTTTACCGGGCACGCACGTAGTCGCTATGCTACCAAACGCATTGTAAGAGGTAAACAATTTTATAGCATTTATTTACCCACCTAACAAAACATTCGCTTCGGATATATTCTTAAATGTGCGCTCGTGTCCCGTAATTCTTTTGTCTTTGTTCTAACCCCAATAAACGTTTTCTCTACATTTTCTTTTATTCAGTCATTGCATTACTTAATTAAGAAATTGATAAACTAATGAGTCATTGCATGCACAAATTTCGCGTTCAGTGGTTCTAATTTTTCTTCTGATTAAACGCGTGCTCGTAACTGCTGCGGCGCAGTTCCTAAAGAATAATTCTCCAATCAAATCGCGCCTGCCTAAGGCCATAATTTAAAATTGCTTTTCCCGCTACTTGTGCAAAACAGTCCTGCGCATTCTGTAGCAAGCACGTAATCTGTGTTTGTTAATCAAGCACATGAAACGATATGTTTCATCACTCATCAAAGAGGTACGTTCGTGTTTAGTGAACTAACATTGCAACCTGCTTACCAAGCATCATTACGAATGAAGAAGCCGCAAGCAATGATCTCTAGATTAACTTAAGAAGGACGCTGCAAAAGTTCGCGCTCTACGAATGCTGTCAGCCCTTTTTTTAGCATTTCATAATGAACGTACTTTGTATAATGAAATATTTTTACACCTCATTACTTGCGGAACGAAAATGTTTCCCAAGTGAGCTTGAAAGGAAGAAACAAATGGACACGTTTAATAATTGTCCTTCATTAATTCCTCGCTTCAATAATGCTGTATTTTGTTCACCAGTTTTGATAATGTATTCCCTTGTCTGCACTTTAATATAATGTTTGTTGTTACGAATGCGTAAGCGTGTTGCGAAAGCCCATTTTATTACAAACTTTTCCGGCGCTCCAGCATCTAAATCAGCTCTTTGTAACGATACCAGAAAACTTCAGATTATGCTGGCCCCAAAGCTCAATATTATCCTGCTTATTAATATTAATGTTTCGCGAAACTTCCGCAACACAAAAACACAAGGAATGTTTTCGTGAATGCGATGGATACGGTGCGTAATCATTTCGGAAAAAGCTGCAACGGTTGCACATATTAAATTAACTAATACAATGCAAACTGAAGAACATTGCTCAGCGACGTGTTATCCCGGAAACCATGTTGTAATTTTTTTTAACAGCGAAGCTGTTTATCCTGGGCGTTTGCCGTCAGGCGTAATGCCGAAATGTGGGCCGATCCTGGTGGTACTGCAGAATGATTCCAAGCGCAATGGCACATACCCCTGTGAACTAGCGAAGCTGTTTGAGCTCGAGGATGGTCCGTCGAGTGTACGCCGCAAAACCTCCGCCTGGCAATGACGTCACCATGCGTCGCATGGCGACGCTTCGCCCCAGCTGCGCCGACCGCGCCGAGCCATGACGTTACCACGCCGTGTGGAGTGATTGACGCGGCTGCGCAGAGGCGGAGCTAAGGCGTGACGTTACTGCGCCGACCCGCGGGATATATAGCTCTGCGTCGCCGCCGCGGCGACAGAAAAGCCGCACCATCTCCGCGCCGAGCACATCGCCGCGAAGATGTGGCGGCCGAAGAAGAGCGTCACTCCCGAAGAAGAGGAAGTGTAGCGCGAAAGCCGCCGCGCCGCTACTCGTGAGCGAATGAAATGACTTCGGTTCGATCCCGAATATCGCGCCGCCGAAGCGGCGGCGAAACGGCGGCGATTCGCAGAAGATCCGGAGTTACGAGCCCGCGAAACCGAGCAAAACCATTTGAGCGTCCAGAAGCGTCCAGATACTTGAATGACCGAGTGTTCGTTGCTCCTTGGGCTGTCGATGATTCCGGGGTGATCTTGCGCCAAACGTGACCGAGTCTCGAAGCATAACCTCGCAAAAACTTGGCCAAAACGAGATAAAGCTAGGTGGGGTCGCCACCTTCGCTGTTTGCCCAGTCTTCGCACCACTAGTGTGAAGCTGCCCCTACTTTTTTTTCTTTTACCGTACACAACGCCACAAAATCGTCTGTGAGAGACTGCATCATAATTTTATGCCCGCTAATGACGAGGAGAAGCTCTGTATCAAGTTCACCAACGCGTCTGATCGTATCCATTTTTTCGTAATATTGAATCATAGCCCATAAAATCAAACGGTTCAAACGCATTAACGCAGGAAAAGGCTTTATGGTGCGAGCTCTCACTTAACTCTCACTTAAGCGCGAGCTTGAAGATGTCTTCAAAGGGAGCAGAATAGGTATCTAAAGTGCAATCGCCTGGCGCCATAGCTTTGCCAAATAAACGACAACTCACTCATAGTCATTCACAGAATATGACGTTTTCTCGGGGCCCTAACTTGTGCTCAGACTAACCAAATTTCTCTTCCGCCACGCTCCCACGCACTCACACTCACCTAAATTTTGCTCAGCCTGGCTGACTAATACTCACGAGTTGGCTTGAGTTTGAATGAGATTGAGTGTGTCGACTTATGCATGAGTTCGTCGACTGATGTGTAGCGCCTACAGATAAGAGAACTTTAAATCGCTGTTTTAGTATCGGCATGATGGACAGTGCCTCGGAAAATGTTTTTGATTCCAACGAATCTACAGTACACATATTTATTCACTACCCTTTTTTTAACGATAAAGCGCAGGCTTTGCGTGCAGCGTTAAGCCGACTGAATGGCATACCGTTCACAGAACAAAGACATTGGAACCAGAGACTCGACCGCCATCCGTAGACACACCGACCAGAGCACTGCTGCACTGTTTGAGGATGACTAGGCTCTGCGGCTGTTTTTTGACTGTGGCCTTAACGCGACTGTTCTTTTCCCCTTGCATGTTTCTTTTCCTTGCCACGATCCTCCCTGCCGGTGTAGGGTAGCAAACCTGATGCCACCTGGTTAACAGCCAGGTGGCATCATCCCTTTCGTTTCAGGCAGGCGCTTTAATAAATTACATTGAGGTGCGCATAAACTTCCCTTGGTTCTAAAGTTTAGTTTTCTGGTCAAGTATTATTGTTAATAATGCTGTAAGCAGCAGGAATATTTTCGCTAACGTACTTTTGTCTGCAGGCACGGATGCGGGAATGATAACTACCTCGGAAGGTCTGAAGTTGATCATGACACATGATAGGCCACGAGGCGACACATCGTTTTCATATCAGGCTTAAGTTTAGCTTTGCAAGCAGAGGATGCTGTTTTCGATGATTCAACACGGTGAGTTATCAGTTTATTTGCTCGCAAGAAATTTAGAAGCAATTGCAAACAGCGGTCGTTTCCAGATTGGGAGCACTTGGTTTGGCCGCAGCGCCACTAGTTGGTTTTCCGACACTGTGCACACAGCCAAATTCAATTACAACTGGTTCGATTCGTTTCCAAGTGATGCATCTACACTAATAAAAGTTAAATGAAATTGTTCAAAAGAGAACCCTCGCTAAATTTCGGAAACCTGTTAGAAGAAACACAACTTAGTCCAATTGGTTGTTATTCACCTCTCACGTTTCACTGAAGTTTGAAGGTGTTTGCTGTGTTCCCAAGCCCGGGCTTTACTTTGAACACTGCGTACTGAGAGAACGAACATGCGCCAGTCATCGGACGCAAATGACCTTATCACATAGAAAGATGCACCCTCATTGATGAACCGAGTAATCTAGAAATCTGCGGATTACAATCAACCTCTCTATATGGCTTTCATAGATTATGAAGAGGCATTTGATTCAGTAGATATATCAGCAGTCATAGATGCATTGCGTTATCAAGGAGTACAGGAGGCATACGTGAATATTCTGGCAAACATCTACAACGATTCCACAGCTACTTTGGTTCTCCACAAGAAAAGCAGATAGCTACCTATCGAGAAAGGGGTCAGGCAAGGAGACGCGATTTCTCCAATGCTATTCACTGCATGCTTAGAACAAGTATTCAAGCTCTTAGACTGGGAAGGCTTAGGAGTGAGAACCATTGGCGAATATCTCAGCAACCTTCGGTTTGCAGATGACATTGTCCTGTTCAGCAACAATGGGGACAAATGACAGCAAATGATTGAGGACCTTAATGGCGGAAGTGTAAGAGTTGAGTTGAAGATCAATATGCTCAAGACAAAGATAATGTTCAATAGGCCTTGCAAGGGAACAAGAATTCGGGATCGCCAGTCAGCCTCTAGTGTCTGTAGAGTACGTTTATCTAGGTCAATTACTCACATGGGACCCTGATCATGAGAAGGAAACTTACAGAATAATAAAATTCGGTTGGAGTGCATACGGCAGGCATTGCCAAATCCTGACTGGAAGCTTACCACTGTCGTTGAAACGGGTAGTGTACAATCATTGCATTCTACCGGTGCTAACATATGGCGTAGAAACTTGGAGTTTAACATAGAAGCTCGAGAACACGTTAAGGACCGCACAGAGAGTGAAATAAATTTACAGGTGCAGGTTGGAATCAGCTAGCGCAAAACAGGGCTAATTGGAGATCGCAGGGAGAAGCCTTCGTCCTGCAGTGGACATAAATATAGCCTGATGATGATGATTCATGAACTGCGCTCTCATTTGTTTTTATCCGAAGATACACAAACCAGGTAACTTTCCAATTTTTAGCATTGTTCGATCAGTGCACAATACGCGTATTTAGCTCATGAAAGCCCTGCAGACGTTACTGCCGATATACACGTACATTGGAGGATGATTACATTGCAACACAAGTCGCAGTGCGGAGTTGCTTATATGAAGGTCGAAAACAGTCAAGTATCGTACCAGCAGTGGAGCATCGCCGCGAACATTTATTTGATTGCACCTTTCATAGAGGCCGGATACGCACAAACAATTTCCTTCTTTAACCCCTTGCTCGCTTGAAAGCTCTTTCTTATATAAAAAAAAGAAAAGAATCTGATGCCTCTCGCTAGGCAGGCCGGTCGTTTGCACGCGACGCGTAACCGTTTCGGTGTTTTCGTCGCTGAAAACCTTGAGACCAATCAAGATAATGTGATCGGAAGCAAGGACCATTTCGGCTTCGATGAAACACCTCGATTCGACGCCGAAAACGATCGACAAACTTGATCACAGCATCAAGCGAAAGAGCCGCCGTGACCCTGGATGTCAGGACATTTTCGTTTAATTGGACAGTGATTCCAGCGCAAGTGACGGATTCTGAAGCTCCCAATAGCCACTGCTGGTATCCCACATCAAATATATTATTACATCCAGATAAATATACGCGCCATAATGACCAGGGACTCAGATGGACTTTAGCAGCGAGGACTCGTTCTGAGATTGGTTATGAAATGAAGTTTCTCTCTCTCTTTCTCTCGTTTTGCACACTATAGCTCGAGACAATGAGTTTGCTTCGAATGGTACGGAAAAGATAGAATTAGTGTAAGGTATATGTTGACGCCTCAGTATAGAAGTGCCTTAGCGAAAAGTATATATATATATATATATATATATATATATATATATATATATATATATATCCGCCACGGCTGGTTTTACCTTTCTACGTCAACGAATGCATTCATGACTTGCGAATACCTCTCTCGCGATTTTTCATAACGCAATCTAATGGTGAAAAAAAGGCAGCCAGAAAAAAAAATAAAGAAAACGGCGCTCGAAGTTGAGTTTGGTTGTGGAAACAAAGATATTCATACATTATAAGTCACTCGGGTGCATGTGTATCCGAGAAACAAAAGACAAAAAAACACATGTGGGCAGAATACTTCCCTACTTTTGCGAATTCTTGGTTCTAGTTTTTTGTTTTGTTTTTTTTTTCATCTTCATGGGTATACGTCTTATACCTTACTATCTCACTGATTTCTCATTTACTTTGAGTCGAAAGTACGGCTGTTCGACTTCATTTGATTCATTCTTCCAGGCTTTCCTTACTTGCACACAAATTACCTTTTCCGCTTTTCAATCCCGAGACAGTCAACAATACTCTCATTCTCCCTTCGGCGGCATATGCCACTGCGTCTTAAGCTAGCTGGTAGAGTTGCAGGTTCGGTGGAGAAAAAACTAAATAGCGGCGGCTGCCGGCCGCAATGTGCGTCACGAAGCCCGAAGTGCAAGCGTGTTGCTCGACAGCGCTTCTCCAAAAGGACCGGCACGTGCCGCTCCCCCAATCGTCGAGAACTATTATGTTATTCCGACATCAAAGACTACGGGGACGGCTTGACGGCGTAGGTTTGGGAAATACCGCTGTTTTCGTGCCGGATTTCAATGGGGCCTAATTAGAAATGCAGGGAATAAATGAAAGCGGCTGAAGGAGGATCTAGGGCATAGCCTGTGCGCAGAAACGGAGCGAATCGAAACTGGACCGTCGCCAAATTTCGTTGTAAGCCGTGAGCAGCTGAACAAAGAATGGCTCAGTGGAAGCGGGCTTTTGGATGCCGAAATTACTCTGAAAAATAGCCTGTCGGGGAAGTCAAACACCCGTTCGGCTCAACGTAGCGGTGCATCGTGCCCAGTTAGGCTTACGGCGGCGCAGGCCACCGCGTGTAGACTAGCTCACAAATTGTCGCTGTAGGTTGTACCCACGCTCTGTAACCTGCATGTACGACTTTATTTCGAGCAGTCGGGGGTGTCGCAGACTTAGTACGTAGGAGGCATTCCTCTGCCGCAACCTCGACAGTAACTCAGTACAGCATTCCGTCATTGGTTTGATTCGCGATGCTTCGGCTTGCATTTCAACCGGATGCCATGCCGAAATCGTTGCACACGCACACGCACACGCGCACACGCACACGCACACGCACACGCACACACACGCACACGCACACACACGCACACGCTCACACGCACACGCTCACACGCACACGCTCACACGCACACGCTCCCACGCACACGCTCCCACGCACACGCTCACACACACGCTCACACACACGCTCACACACACACGCTCACACACGCACGCACGCGCACACACACACACACACACACGCACACGCACACACACGCACACACACGAACGCACGCACGCACGCACACACCAGCATCATCAGCATACAATTGACCTTTGAAGATACTGTCAAAGCTGGCAAAAATTGGAGGGTGTAAAAAACGTATTATCAAAACATTTCAAGTGTTATTCTTACAAAGACATTTACGTCTTCATTAAGCCTCTAAATGAATGGCAGAGTTCTAGATAAAATCAGGCAGATCCCACGCCCCGTGGGAATCGATGTTATGAGAAGCAATGTGCGGGGAGCCTAAAAAGTTAACGAAACGACCATGAGAGCGCCGAGACGTTGGCGGCTGTTTAATGACCTACATGACACGCATGTCGTGACATTCATCTCATGAATTCCTCAGGAGTCCCTTTAGCTAGGCCTAAGAGACCTTAAGGCGAAAGCCTTAGTCGTGCTCATGAATACAACTTCGACCATCAACCTTTAGACTTTTCCTTCACTTAGCACCCACGTCCGAGCCGTCAGTGGCTCTTGAGAGCTAATGTTTTCTCGCTGAGTCATTGTCATTTTTGCTGCGTCATGCTCAAGACTATGACTTCTACCATCACCCTTTAGTGTTTTTTTTTTCGCTTAATACCCATGTCAGAACCCATTTCAGTGAGTTCTGACCCATTTCTGACCCGCTCAAAACCCATTTCGCTGGGTTCTGAGCGTTAATGTGTTCTCGCTGAGTCATTGTCGTTCTTGCCGAGTCATGCTCATGACTATGACTTCTACCACCATCATTTTGTGATTCATTCACTTGGTACCATCGTCTGAACCCATTTGAGTAGTTTTTGAGTGTTTATTGTTTTTACTTAGTCATTGTAATTTTTGCTGCGTCATGCTCATGAATATGACTTCTACCATCATCCTTTAGTGCTTTATTCACTTAGTATCCACATCAGCACTCATTTCAGTGGTTTTTAGTGTTAATCTTTTTGCTCAGTTGTCATTTTTGCTGAGTCATGCTCATGACCATGACTTCTGCCACCATCCTTTAATGCTGCCTTCACTTAGTACCCACGTCCGAACCCATTTCAGTGGTTTCTGAGTGGTAATCACTTTTTGCCGAGTCATTATCATTTTTGATGAGTCATTCTCATGACTATGACTTCTGCCATGATCCTTTAGTGTTTCCTTCACTTAGTATTCACGTCAGAACCAATTTCAGTGGTTTTTGAGTGTTAATCTTCTCTCGCGGAGTCATTGTCATTTTTGCTGAGTGATACTCTTGACTATGGAAAACAAGGGGAATGCCGGAGATGGCGATTCAAGACGATGAGTAACACGAGAACAAGGAGGGAGCAGGAGCCATCGTTTCGACAAGTGGACTTGTCTTCTTCAAGGCTATGGCTATGACTATGGCTTCTACGACCATTCTTTAGTGTTTCCTTCACTTAGTACCCACATCAGAACCCATTTCAGTAGTTCTTGAGTGTTCATTTTTTGCTGAGTCATTGTCATTTTTGCCGAGTCATGGTCATGACTATGGCCTAATACCACCATCCTTACCACCATCCCACATGACACGCATGCCATGACCTATCATTTATGTTCGTCATGCACTCTTGTCATCATCATCATCATCAGCCTTGTCATACTATGCTAATTTTGGTAAATACCAAGTTAACGAAACGGCCACGAGAGCACCAAGACGTAGATAGATAGATAGATAGATAGATAGATAGATAGATAGATAGATAGATAGATAGATAGATAGATAGATAGATAGATAGATAGATAGATAGATAGATAGATAGATAGATAGATAGATAGATAGATAGATAGTGTCAAAGTGGCAAATGTTCGCCAAGAAATGCTTCGCATTTAATATACTTGAGAAAACACTAAAGCAGAAACACTACTTTAGTTTACGTGGTATGGTATGGTAAAGCTTTATTGAGAGAGGGATGGCTCATCGGCCTATTAAGGATAATGGAGGTTGGGGAATTTGGAGATGAGGACAGGGCCAGCCACCGAGGAATGCGTCCTCACATGGTTACACCATGCGGAGAATTCTCGATTCTGCAGCAAGGGTGAACAGCGCTCGCAGGACACTGTCGGCCTCCGCCGAGGGACGGATCCACTCCTCGAAGCTGGCCACTTGCCCCCGGTACTGTCGTCTTCAGATCAATCAATCATTCTTGCAAAACTCTATTTTCATTAATTTTGCTATACTAGGTTGATAATTGGAAGATTCAATTCAATTCAATTCAATTCATTTTTATTGATAAGTAAATTAGTACATAAACTAGTATACAGGAAGGGGTCCCAAAGTAAAAACTGCAGGCGGGACCCCTTACGATGAATTAAATATCGAGTAATGAAACGAAACTAACACTGCATAGGTGAAAAATTAACAAGCACAATAAAGACAATATAATTACAGTAATATCATGCATAATCATATACTAAAAAAAACCAAGTTACAAAATGAAAGCTGTACAAAAATACAAAAGAAAACCGGCAACAACATAACAACAAAAAAAGAAAAGATAATAATACCATGGTATAACATGTCAGCACAATAAATTTGAAAAAGTGACGAATACATTCAAAGGCAATAGCATGTTAATTAGAACAGTTATTTTTTTATACAAATAGGTAGTCCTTTAAGTCAGATTTAAATTTGGAAAGGGAGTTACATTGTTTTAAGTCAGTAGGCAGGGAGTTCCAGAGTGATATAGCAGAAAAAAGAATAGTTTGTTTTCCATAGTTAGTGCGTACCTTAGGCAAAAGTAGATTGCCGTTAACAGAAAAACGGGTGCAGTTAGAATTAACGAATACAGATGATGGAATTATATCGAGGTAGAGATAGCGATGAAAAACTTTGAAAAATAATAGACCAAGATTATAGTAATAGGATAGGGATAAAGGTAGTACGCGATTGTTAAGAAAGAACGGGAGTGAGTGAGATTGTCGAGGTGCAAAAGAAATAATACGAATAGCTTGCTTTTGAAGGGTTAGGAGAGGTGATAGATGGATATTATAAGTGCTGCCCCAGGACTCAATACAATAATTGATATGACTGTGAATAAATGCATAATATAAAGTGACAAGTGTTGTGATATCAAAAAAAGATCGAGCGCGAATTAGTGCCCGAAGTCCTGGTGCGGTTTTTCTAATAACAGACAAGATATGGTCACGGAACTTTAGGTTAGAGTCAATAACAACACCTAAAAAGGTAGTGCTACTGTTAGTTTTGATTTCTTGTGATTGAATATATAGAGTACGAGGAATTGGATTTTTTTTCTGAGGACACGTAAAAAGCATAAAGCACGTTTTCTTTACGTTGATTGTTAGTTTATTTATAAAAGACCAATTATGAAGAGAATGTAAATCTGTTTGAAGGTTGGACATTAGGTTGTCAAGTTTAGTATGGGAAGAAATAATGGTGGTGTCATCCGCATATAATATGCACTGTGAAGAAGATAGACACTGGGGGAGATCATTAATTAAGATTAAGAAGAGAATCGGTCCCAAAATAGAGCCTTGAGGAACTCCACATTTTATAGTAATTGGGTCGGAGTTAGCACCATTAATAGAAATGCATTGTTTCCTATTGTTCAGAAAACTCCGTAAAAGGTTTAAGGCTGGTCCAGTTATGCCATAGCGCTCCAGTTTTATAAGAAGTATGTTGTGGTCAATAGAGTCAAAAGCCCTTGCAAAATCAACGAAAATAGTTCCAGCATAAATCCCATTATCAATACATCTTTTAATTGAGTCAGTGAAGTTAGCAATAGCTATATTAGTAGAAAGCCCCTCACGAAAACCAAACTGAGAATCAGAGAGAATATGAAACTTTGTGAGATATTTACTAAGGCGGATTTCAATTACTTTTTCTAATACCTTGTCTAGGAAAGGAAGCACAGAAATTGGCCTGTAATTTTCGACAAGCTTACAGTCCCCTTTTTTAAAGCAATACCTTTGCTTCCTTGAACTGTTGCGGAAACACTCCGGTCTTAAATATCAAGTTAAACATGTGAGAGAGCACAGGAGCTATTAAAGGACTGATTGATTTTATGACTTGATGTCAGAGTCAAATCTTGTGCCAAAATCCCAGTGCCTGTATGCCAGTGTGACGTCACGAATATTAAAATACATTTTTTTCGTAATTGGGCTGCGTTGGCTCAGGAACAGTTCCCGAAACTTGCCTTGTTCGATCTTTGGCTCCTTCAGAACGCAATGTAGTCCGTTTTTGCCGATAAACAAATCACGTTAGCAGACGCCGTCAACATCTACGTTGTACAAGGTTTCCTAGCCGCAAGTTTTTAACTTAAGCTCTCATTTGATATTTTTTTAACTACGGTTGGCGGAAATTGAAGTAAAAATATCGGGCGTGTTTGCGAGACTGCAAGTGCGCCACAAGAGCGCGGCTGCCTGACGAGAGGATTTGACGGTCTTAGAAATATTTGAATGATAAAATTGACGCATAACTGCGAGTCGGCCTAGTTGGAACAGATTCATTTTCTTAAATTTTTGCGCGCAAACAAACAGGGACGAAGAAAAGGAGACACAAGGACGAGCGCTTTCTAACAACTGATGTTTATTATTGAAGAACCACCGGCTTAAATACCCACAGATCTGCGCGATCTGTGGGTATTTGTTCTATTGACAGGATCGCGCAGATCTGTAGGTATTTAAGCCGGTGGTTCTTCAATAATAAACATCAGTTGTTAGAAAGCGCTCGTCCTTGTGTCTCCTTTTCTTCGTCCCTGTTTGTTTGCGTGCAAAAATTTAAGAAAATAAAATTGACGGCTAAGTTTTGTTGATGACATGAAACGGCGATGCTAAAAAAAAAATAAAGAAAAACAAAACAAATGTTTTGCGGATCGACTGCTCCCAATAATCCGAGAACAGCCACGTCACCTGCAATACTAGTTTGTGTTCTAAAAGCACCTCGATAACGCGTTTAGGTGCGATGCGGCTCGTGTAAACGCGAAGTTTGTATCCAAGCTCCTTGTCATCGCAAAATGTGATACTATTATGTTAATGATGCTCACATCTTAGAACTTCCCGTTAACTGAACGGTAAGGGCGTCATAAAACTTGCTGTGAAGCTTAGCTCAAACACGGATGCCAAAGTATTCAAAAGTGCTGGTGGTATGAGACGCAGCTCCGCCTTTGTTGCTTTCCTTCAAGCAAATGAAAGGGTGAAAGGATGGTACGTTGGGCACGTTGGTAATCCATACTGAAAACTTTTGACAGCGCGAAACGACACGAATGACACAGAAAAGATACACGGACAAGCGCTTACTATCAACAGACAACTTCATTAAAAGTACACATATAAATAGGCGATGATGCACGTGAGAAGAACCGAAAATGACGCTGTAAAGGCACACTTGGCAGGTAATGGCAGCATACGGGGATAAATCAGTCCGAGAGGTAGTGGAAACTTACTTCATTGATACGGCAGGGGACACGTGTGTTATCCGTCCGCCTGTTTTGCCTCCACAAGTCGGAGATAGATTACCTTGCCAGCTTTCTTTAGGGATCTGTTGATACGGTCGTTTCCTGCCAAGTGTGCCTTTACAGCGTCATTTTCGGTTCTTTTCACGTGCATCATCGGCTAATTTATATGTTTGCTTTCAATAATGTTGTCTGTTCAAAGTGAGTGCTTGTGTTTCGTGCTGCTAATAGTTTCCAGTATATATATATATATATATATATATATATATATATATATATTTACTTCAACGCGTCGCGCACATTGCGAAGAAAACGACTTTGCCAGATGCATGCATGGAGTGTCGCGGTATCGAACAAACACCTTCGAGTGGTGGGTCTTTCTCCGAGGAGGTCGTTCCGACGCGCTTTGACGGAGGCACCCCTTTCATAGAGCATAACGGATATCATTGAAATAATCTCACTGAACGCGCACACAGCTTTTTGTAAAGACAGCGAGAGGAAGTGAAAGAAAATGACCCGTAAGCTGGTAAATGTTTTGATATTGTTAGTTTTTGCTGCAACTTATTTTATTTTATTACGCAAGGGCCGCGAGATTAAAAGACGTCTTCTTGGAACGTGAAACACGCGCATTCATGTAATGACCTTAATTAGGGCCTTGCCTGACGAGCGTCCAAAAGCGCGGTCTTACTTCGTATAGCATGCATTATCGTGCAGAAATTTGTATGACAAGCGGCGCAGGGTGTGTTCTTTGTGAGTGTTATTTTGCGACCATAATAAAAACACACTGCTTCCGGGGGATGACGGCAGCTGTGGATTTTCCGAGAAACGGCGCACAGAACGTGCGACTCTATAAAGAGTGCTCCCATTCTTTTTTTTTTTCTTCAGATACGTAACAATCACTTATCGTGCTTGCTAATACCTTCATCTTCCCTTAGTTATTTCCTTTTCTAACGTTGAGCAACCGGCTAGAGAAGTGGTTCTAGTTGCTACTTCATCAGTTCCTTCAATAACAAATATCTGACCTGCCGCATGTAATCACTCCCTCCAAACCCTAGCACATAGGCTAAATAGAGGATGCTTCTTTAATTCTGAAATAAACAGCCAACTATGATCATATAAATATAGCAAACGCTACTTATCTCTGTGTTTGCTATGTTTCAATATTAAAAAAGATCATTTCGAATTTATTGTCGGTAGCGAATGTTGTATTGCTGAGAATAGACAGGAATTAACGGTCGAATCTGAAACGCGGCAGAAAGCGCGTCAAGCCTTTCCAGACGCACTTGACAGGGTGTTGAAAGTCGATGACGGAAGCAAGTCAGTGTATAAGCAGTGACTGAAGACAAGCAGACGATTGGGAGGGTGGGAAAAACCAAAAGTAACCAGATTTTGGAAGACCGGGGGAGTGATAAGACAGGAAAGCAGGGAAGTAAATACAGCAGGAGACATGTATAGATGGCTTGAGCGGAGTCATGAATACCGGAGCAGCTACTAAGCTCGTGAAATCCCCGACCTTACAGAGGGGGCGAGTTCTTATTTCGTCCCCTTCTTTCTTGCTCTTGTCGTGGGAGCATGCGTCCTTCGTTGACGTGCACAGTCGGTGAATGTGCGCTGTAAGAACGGCCGACTCAGCTGTTCCTTTTGGGTCGTCAGATGCTCGAGTGAAGGGGGACTGAGGCTGGGATTTGGTTCGGGGAAGGGGGAACGAGGAGGCGGGCGGGTTTTACGTCCCACTTTCTTATTTTCGTATTTTTACTTATAAAATGCGCATGTATGTATATAAATCTTGAGACATGCAGGTTCACGTAAAAAAACAAACAAAAAAAATATTGAATTCTACGTTTTGGCCGGGGCTCGGCCTTTATCAAGAGTGAGACTGAAAGCAGCAGAGAGTTCAATGTATACTTTTTCTCTTTGAGGGTAGGGCACATGGATCCTGACAGTAAAAAGAAAGAAAAGAACCTGTATGACTACGCGACTGTATACGTACTACGCGTGTTTGCGTTCATCGCGGTTACAGATGCTCCCAACTTTTTCTTTTGGTGAATGAATGAGGATACAGCCACTTGTAGCTTTATGTATGCTAACTTTGGTCCTTTTGTAGAGAAATGTGCTTGCACATTCTTGCCCCCATCCCGCACCGTTCCCCTTGCTTTGTTTCTTTATTGATATATAAGGAGATGTTGACGCACAAATAAGGCGCCGGCTACTGCTTAGCACTTGAATGGGTCTAACCTACTACATCAGGATTCAATATTACATGCCAAACAACCTTCGCATACAAGCACTAGAACATTAAAAAATGCTTGTCAAGCAACGTTTTCACAGTAACACTACAACGTAAAAAAAAAAAATACTTGGTACATGAAATAAAGAAGTTAAATAATTCCACGGCACTGCAGAAGAAAGTCTCAAAAATACAAATAATACTGTCGCCTAACAATACAGTCTCTAGTCAGCGGGTGGTGCATGCATCGTGTAAATGCATTATAACATATATTCAGAACAGAATAGTGAACATAACATAATCCAGAAACACATGCACACATACAGCGATGTTGAAATAAACGGAACATTATAAGCGTTCATAACGGCCAACAATGCCGCTGTCATCGAGAAAAGTATTTAACGCTTTTAAAGCGCTCTTCTGCAAGGCCGTTGTTGACCAAGGGCCCAAAAGGTTTCTTAAACTGAAAGGTCTGCGTTCTAATGTCATTAGAGTTTATTTAAGTCGGCGTATTGGTGTGTCGTGATGTGGGCATTCTAGAAGGAGGGGATGTATATCTTTATCTACAAAACCGCTATCACATTAGGGAGTTTCCGCAAGGCTAATTCCATGTAAGAAATGTTTTGTGCAGGCAGTGCCTAGCCTTAATCGATGAATAAGGGTTTCCATATTTCTGTCTAATTACAATGAAACTTTGAATTCAATAAGCGGATCGATATGGTACAAATCAGAGCTCTCAGAATTCTGGTTCAAACCACGTATTTCTACACATATTGAAAGATGTTACCCTTATAGTGCAGCGCAATTCATTTTTTGATATTGGGAGCGAAACCACATCATCTTTGAGGTGTGCTTGTCGTGCTGCTTCATCGGCTGCTGTGTTGCCAGGAATGTTACTTTTTTTATTTTTACTCTCAAGGTACATGTGCACCAGCCCCAAAGAGCAAATGTGGAAACATTTACTCTCACTCTTAATAAAGGCCAGACCCCAGCCGAAACGTCGAAATATACGTTTGTTTTTCTACAGATGCTTGCACTTCGACTTATTAAATATCGGATCCGAAAAAGAACTATATTTATAGCTGGTCGGGTGTCAAATACATATATTTTAAAGTACATATGTAGGTAGTTTCCACATATAGGTAAACGTCGTTAACACGGACACTTTTCATAGTTCGTTACAGTAATTATACTTCGTAAGGGGTTGTTTGCAGATAGGCCATAAGTAATCGACCAGACAGTTTCTCGAAGGAAGCGCACCACCTTCTGTGCTGACAATCGGTAAAATCGCCTTTGGATCGTTTGTGCGTGAAATGATGGTAACCTGTGGTGTGGTGTATTCCTCTACTCGATGGATGCCAGCACTGCACTCGATGCACCATGTGCACGCGCACAGATTGTCAAGGACTCTGCTGCCCCTACTCTGCCACACATCATTTCTGATAAGATGCCAGTTGCCGACAGGCAGTTCCTATCTCTACTGCGGGCATTAATGCACGTTATTCGTGGGCTTTTACACGAACGATACGTTTCGTATGTTCACAGCACAGTATATCGGTGAAAATCAAAATTAAGATGGGTGGTCTTTGGACAGAGGAAATATGGCAAGTGAATTGAGAGGACCTGTATGAAAGGTTATGGAGGGTGCCTTCTTATACTTTACAAACACTGTTGCTTACTAGGTGCGAGAAAATGAAAAGTTTGGTTACTAACGGCCTGCTATGCAAAAGTCACAACTAAATAAAGGTAAACTGAGACTTCCACCCAAATGTAGCAATTGCTACATTGGAAACCCAACCGGGTTCCTCGAAAGAAAGCCTCGCAGTTGAGGAAAAATTCGTCCTGGTCCGGGACTCGAACCCGGGACCACCGCCTTTCCGGGGCAGCCGCTCTACCATCTGAGCTAACCGGTTGGTTCGAGGAACCCGGTTGGGTTTCCAATGTAGCAATTGCTACATTGCCATGCCATGTGAGAAGCACCTAATGACGCCGTAATAATGAACCGAATTGATTGTTTCCGAGCGTAGCTTGGCTCAGAGGGAGAAAAATATTCCGCTCATATTTAGCGGGAAAGTCGATGGCCGATGGTTCGTATTTAGGCGGTGAAAACAACACGTATATCGCGTTGTGCGAAACGATCACCTCGATGCCGGAATACATTTCTCCACAAAGTAGGTCGAAAACACGTTTTATATGGTTGCCGCTTACTAAATCCT
The DNA here is from genome assembly GCF_013339745.2 of Dermacentor silvarum. Classification (NCBI taxonomy): domain Eukaryota; kingdom Metazoa; phylum Arthropoda; class Arachnida; order Ixodida; family Ixodidae; genus Dermacentor; species Dermacentor silvarum. Next base: position 9,489,170 of record NC_051163.1, read on the forward strand.
GGCTCCACGCAGGTACGCTTTGACAATGCGGTATTGAGGGAGAGGATAAAAGGCGAAGGTACGAAGCTGCTGCTGCAGCAAAGCAAAGCGACCAGCTCTGAAAGCTTTAACAACCTTCTTTACTGAAAGTGAAATTATATCTATGTAATGCTTAGTATGTCCTTGTGTTTTGATTGTTTATTGTAATTTTTGACTGATTTTATTGACTGACTATTGCTTGATTGCAGATAATACCATTTTGCTTTTCTATGCTGACTGTCAATTCACATTTACGAAATGCGCTTTCTTGGCGGGACGTTTTTCATGTCACCTCATGCTATCATCATTTAATCGTTGAACAAATTGTCGTTTTTGTAGTAGCCTGTGACGCAGTAATTGTCAACACTTCAAATTCTATCTAAATAAATCACTCACTCGCGTCAATTCAATCCCGACGTTCTCGCCAGACTGCGCAGCACGTGTCCTATCGAGGGGACCGTTAACTGCACGCGGTGTCTCGTTACGTTGGCTTATGCCCACTGCCTTTGCTTGTTTCTCGTTTACGTGACTGCTCGCGCTAATCGAATGCCGCCGAAGAGCGCCCTCTGTCGATGATTACCGGGTAGAGAAGGAGCATAATCCTCCTCTCAGCGAGTGGCACCACGTTGCAGCAGGCACGCTGATCCGCCGGAAATGAATTCAGAAAGAGAAGCGTCTCTCTTGTAACAAGCCACGTATCCCTCGCAGGGCTATTTGCGTGTCTGCCTCCTGCACACCGATGTCGCGCGCAGGGTCTGCGATGTTGTTTACGATCAGTGGTTACTGAGCTTCCGAGAACAGTCATCCCGCTGGCACTCTTGGACACGTGGCTTCTTACCCGTAACTTTTTTGGCATTTACAGAACAGACCAAGGATCACTGAAACCAATGAAAACATAGACGAGCCAGAAGAAAAAAAATCCTTTTATTATTATTTTTTCTTCTCGCGTTTGAGAGAAGGGTGATGGGGTTGTGAAGAAGATCAACGCTTACTTTACCGGTTCAGTGCGTTGATTTGAGCGAAACCACAACCGAAACGACTTCGGAAGAGAACGAGACACACGCCACACTGAGCGTGAACTAATGACTGTTGCACAACAGCTAGTCTATCTTAGTCCATCTCCGATCCCTAAAATCTTTACTCCACAGCGATGATATGCTTAATTCCACTATCAATTTTTTTTCGACGACCCAACACTTTCAATTCAGCGCTCGCCTTATGTCCTTGCTCCGTTGTTCGTGCTGCCGAAGTACGAAGAAAAAGGGGTCCCTTCCGTAACTTTCTGCCAGCAGTGCTGCCAGAACAACAAACATTGCTTCCATTTAGGTTGTTCAACTTTATCTGTTTTGGGGAAGAAACAACAACAACAAAATGAGTGCATTGTGGCCGCTTCGGCTGCCGAACGTCCCTCGCGAAAAACTGCCTTTGGGGAAATCATTGCTTAGTGCTGCCCCTCGACATTGCCTAATGTACCTTTGTGTGTTTATATTGATTGAGTGAGCAATGAAAACGGTGAAAACTAAGCTTAAGGTTCGTTGATTGCACCAAGTTCATGCGCGCGTTGTTCGCCAGCGAAGGTCGCACTTATTAGAAGTCAAGCGTAAAGCAAAGAAAAAAAGGCCCTCAACAGACGTCCAGTGACTACCCATTCTACCCGCCGCGTTAGCTTATTGGTCATGGCGCTGCACTCTTGAGCTCCAGGCCCTGGGTTTGATCCGGACCGCGGCCGGCCGCATTTCAATGGGTCCGACAAAGGCAAAAACGCTCCTGTAATTAGTATTAGGTGTACGTTAAGGAACCCCCGGTGGTCAATAAGAAACCGCAGTTTCTCACTTAGACATGCCTCATAATCAGATTGTGGTTTTGGCACGTAAAACCTCAGAATATCTTTTAAGTGCACATAAAACGCATGCTTTAACTGAAACACAGAACCGCTTTCGCTTTCAGCCAGTATGACGACCGCAGGTTATGGCTTAACAAAGGTTGAACAAATGATTGCATGCACCTGATGTACGGCACACGCTCTCTCTCTCTCTCTCTCTCACTTTTTTTTTGCTTTTTTGCTTTTATTTGATCCAAGAAAAACGTTATCCCACCGTTCAGAAGTTATCTTACTTCTCCTTGGTTTGTTCCACTACAGTATGCAACACACTTGGGGGAAGAGGGAATTTTTAGTACCGCTTGCTGCGATATTGCGTCAGCGAATTCACCTCCCATCTTGAGGAACGCGTGTCAAGCTTCTCACCGAGCTAATTTTATTGCGATAGCAATTATATGGACACTCCAAAGCAGATTTCTGCTGTCGCCGTCGCCGTGAGGTTCCGTATGACGTCAATGGAGATGAAATCGTCGCCGCGCGCCGAACGCTGTATGTGCGAGTGAAAGGGGGCGAGGGACGCGCGCTTTCACGGGGAGTGAACGCACGGCGGAGAACAAACGCGCGTTCTGCGCCGTGCTCCCTTTAGGGCTGCAGAAGTAGGCGTCTCTCTCCTCCTTTACAATCACCATATATGTAGAGCAAACGCGCCTTCTTCCGACGCGCGAAAGGCCGTGGGGGGGGGGGGGGGGGGGAGGCGAGGTTTAGCTGCGTCACCAAGTGCCTATTTATATAAGAGGCTCCGGCAACAGTCAACAACGCCGCACGCATTTTGTGCGAACGCGGGCAAAACGCCGACGGCTTCGACAGCAGTTCTGCGTGTTGCCGGTGCTGCTGCATGTCCAAGTTTATACAGCTGATAAAGCTACTATCATTACTCCGTATAGCTCTACAAATTTGCTATCGCAATTGATGCTTCGCCTTTCAGGTGAAACTGCGTCAACTTTTTTCCGAATATCGACACCTCCTATTCCCTTGGCACAAGAATTCCTTTCACACCAGAAAAACTACAGTAATTTTTACCCGATTACGTTGTCGAATACTAGTATTAAACTTCTATCGTCACAGGGCTGGTCTGGCGCCCTCCCCTCTGTGCCCAGTCTGTCAAGAAAATAACACCATAGACAATTTTTTTTTAACATTTTGTCCGCGACTTTCTTATTTAAGGAAAAACATCTCACAATCAAGGTTTACGCAGCTTGGTTCAAATTTTCAATTCTAGACATCCTTTCTCTAGGAGCCTCTTGGAAACGGCCGCAGGGATATTTGCTCAGCCGTGGAAGAATTTATAGTTGCTTCAAGGAGACTTTCTTAAATTCTTCATATGCTATTTGTGTTCATTTCCTCCTGACAACTTTACCAATTTTAGTAATAACAAAGGTTTGCTAATGTCATCTTAATCTTGGCCAATCCCCCACAGTTGGTTTGCGCCTTCAAAGAAGGCATACCATACCATGTCATACCATACGTAACTTGTACACCGGCGTGCTATAGGAGGTACGAGCACGTGCGCTCTTCGCGAACGTTCATTGCCATGGACAGAGCTTCCCTTGACGCATCGGGATAAAGCAAACGTGTGTACAGGCACGCGTCTGTTATCGTTAGAAATGTCGTGCCATTTTTGTGGTCTCCGTATACCGGACGCTGCCCGCATATTTTAGTTGTACACTCGAACTGCTGTCACGCTTGCTCGCCCGTGCTTGTTACCCGTAGCGACAGCCACGCAACACAGAGACGCGCTACTTGTTGACTTGGTTGCCTCAAATTCGTCCTTGGTGTCCTATAATGCTGGTTTGTTTACGTTTAGTACGCGTGGCCGAGGAGCATAACAGTGCCACCACGGCTATACTTCGTAGTTTCGGTAACTTCAAGGCTTGATTCCGGTTAGACGCTGCCCGCATATTTTTCGCATGCTCTTGGCAAATACGCTTCCATTCCATGAAGGACATGGCGGATTAGGTGTCGAAACGTAACCGGAATGGTGAATGCAAGGGAGAAGCCTAACCAATTTTATAAACAATGGTGCAGAAGTAATCCCCGACTTTATTCTTTGTATTTTGCGGTCCTATTGCGGCACTTCCTTTCCAGTCAGATTTCAAGTGTCTGCACGGTAGCGTTGACCAAATTTGTCTTCGTATGTGAACATGTATGACAGCTGTGCCGAATGGCGGCTGTCGTGCGTCTGTCGTAAAACAATAGAAGGGCGAGTAAAGGTGATTCACCGCAAGATCCCACAGAAATCAGAGATGAGCTCTATAGTTCAATACATTTTTGTCTTTCTTCTCGCTAACTGCCAAACTCTGCTCGCGACCTCATTCATGCAACATTAGGCGATACATCACGTGCACAGCAGAGCGCAAGGCTATAACTCACGAAGACCAGGCCGTTACGTAACAGTGCACTGCAAGTATAGATGGCGCACACAAAGCATCCTATGGCCGAATTTAGATATAGAGACCGGCGCCCACAAAACTCAGTTCCATAATAAGCAAAAGAAAACGTTTTTACAGGTTGTACGTGCGGCAACAATGGCCGCGCATCAGACAAAACTTTACTAGCATATTTAGACTACATGGCAATGAAAGGAGTGAGACTGCTTATGTATGCAGTGTTAATTAATGAAGGCAGTTAATTCACTTCATTTGTACGTCTGCAGAGAGCCTCACAAGCAAAAGAAGAAATAAATATCGAAGAAAAATGTCTAAAGTATCCGTGATGTGCCGTCCTGAAGTCAGACATCCAAGTCGTTCAACTGAGCTTCGTAAGCACTCGTAAGCTCGGCGGCGAGCGATTCACATCTGATATCAAGAAAATTTAAAACCATGACGCAAATTTGCAACTATTGCTTCAGAAATCGCTAAACACCGTGGCATCGTTGGCGGCAATTGCGTCGAGTAAGGTGTTCAGATCTATCTGGGACACTATGCGGAATTTGTTCGCTCTATTTAGCTAACTGTGCGCTTCATTTATGGAATCTGTGACGCGGCTTCATATATTACAATATATTTTCTTGTTATAAATACTATCATGTGAAAAACGGGAAGTCGTCAACTTCATGGAGGGACTAACGCCCTTTCTTTTACATTAATTTCAATTACCAAAAGGCGTGTGGGCTCTCAAAAATGTTCTGTTGCTTCTGTCAGTAGCTTAAAGAAAATGACGCCTCTTACGTAGGATGACAACAATGCGATGGGATACATTACGTGTATCCAAATAAGTGTTACTATACACACAAAACGCAGCTTCAGCCTAAAGTATGTATATCGCGTTCTCCTCTATAGGATAAAAGGATAGAAAACAAAAGCACATCTTAAGGGATCCGACTCACACAACAAGCTTTCGCCACGCTCGTGATTCAATTAAATTCAAGTTTATTACGTACCTTAAAAATGATACATAGTTGTGCATATACAGAAGGAGGTCCCAAGGTTTCAATCACCGTTGGCGAGACCTCCTGTGCAAGTAAAACAAGCAAAACTACAAAGTAAAAAAGCAAGCAAGCGAGAGAGCATAAATATTACAAAGGAAAAATACATATATAAGTGTATCAATAACGTTCACTGGTAGATGGGATTATTTAGAGTTTAAAAACAGAAATTGTTTTAGGTTTTTCTTAAACATTTGCAAACAAGTAACATATTTCATATGCCTAGGTAAACTATTCCAAAATGTTACTGAAGAAAAAAGCAATGTGGATCTACCATAATTAGTACGGATACTAGGCAAGAGCAAGTTACAGTGAGTAGCGAAGCGAGTAGAATTGGGATTGAGTGCACATGTGGAAAAATGTCTAAAGTGAGGTCATAGTTATAAATTTTAAAGAATATATTGCCTATACTATAAAAATAAAGGCTAGACAAAGGCAAAATATTAAAATCAACAAAAATGAGAAACGAGGTAAACACCGTGAGCGAAATTAATAATGCAACTGCTTGTTTCTGCAGTTCATTCAATGGGAGAGGTGAACGGAGCATGTATGACGCCATGATGAGATACAGTAATTTATATGATTGTGTATAAAGGCGTAATATAGTGTTGTGAGGACATGGAGGCGGAAGTAGTATCTGGTTTTAAGGAGATCACGTATGCCAAAAGATATTCTAAAGCAGACTGAAGAAATGTGTTTATGAAACCGAAGATGAGTGTCAACAATGACTCCGAGAAAAGTCACATGATCGGATGAAGTAGAGCCTGGTTGTTGATGAAAAGACACGGAGACATGTCTTTTTTCTGTTTGGTGAATGAAAAAGCATAAAAGAAGATTAGAAGGGTTAATTGAGAGCCGGTTTGCTGCACACCACTGCACAAGGGAATTTAAATCTGCTTGTAATTTGGAAATTAAGACATTAAGGTCAGGGCTGTGAGCAAAGATGGTGGTGTCGTCTGTATATAAAATACACTTAGAGCTGGAGAGGCAATAAGGCAAGCCAATAATGCATGGTAAGAACAAAAGGGGTCCTAAAATAGATCTTTGGGGAACACCTTTAACAATATATGTGGGATTAGAAAAACAATGATCAACAACAACAAGCTGCCGTCTATTAGATAAAAAGCTTTTTAGCAGAAATAGCGCTGGCCCAACAATACCATAACACTCAAGTTTCAAAAAAAGAATGTTATGATCAATAGAATCAAAAGCCCTAGAAACATCTATAAATACAGAAGCTGAAATGTCACCATGATCAATGTACGATTTAATATTATCCGTGAAACCTGCGATGGCAGCATCAGTAGACAACCCTGATCGGAAACCAAACGGAGAAGAAGCTATTAGGTTAAATTTCGTGTAGTACTTGTGTAGTCTTGTTTCAATCAATTTCTCTAGAACCTTGTCAACGAAGGGAAGAACAGAAATCGGACGATAATTTCCACATGACGATTTGACACTTTTTTTCCAGACAGGAATGACCTTCGCAACCTTGAACTGGTCAAGGAAAGCACCAGAACTGAAAATAAGGTTAAATATGTGGCTTAAAATGGGTGAGATTGTAGAACGAATTAATTTAATGCGTTTTGCGGAGTTGTTGTCCAGACCAGGGCCAGTTGATTTTAAGCCTAAAATGACGAATTCAATTTCTTCACAGTTAGTGGGTTGAAGAAAATAAGATTGTGATTGACGGGCGAAGGAAGGAGAGAAATCAGGACTGTCAGGGAAGGCGGTATGTGCCGAAAAGTAATCACTGAATGCATTAGCTATCTCATTCGGTGATGTTATGATCGCACCGTTTATAGATAGTGATGTAATCGGGTCATGTGAACCAGAATTATTGAAGAATTCATTTACCAACTTCCATTTTCTTTTAATATTATTACCGCATTGTTGAATTTGGTCTTCATAATAGCTGCGCTTTGCATTTTTAAGAAGTGTAGATAAAGTGTTTGAATAATGCTTATATCGTGCTTTAAGGCGCATGTTGAAAGGCTGGCGCTTGGTTTCTTGTAGAGGTTGTCCTTTTTCTCAAACAACGTAACAGAAAATTTGATAGCCAGGTGCAAAGGGGAGCAGATAACGTCACTGAGAGGACAGGGCGATAGTGCATGATTTCACGGCAGTATTCATAATGTGGGTAAGTTTGGTTAACGCAACTTCGGGATCTAGAGCTTCAAAAACCGGCAACCAGTCGGCATCTTCAATAATTGTAGTGTATTTATTGTTATCAAAATAGGTTCTTAAGTGCATTTTATTTCCTTGGGAAAAGGATATGACAGAAATATAGGGTAATGGTCCGTAATATTAGTAACAATAACACCAACTTGAGCTAGTATGGTGAAAATAGCTATAATGTGGTTTATTAAAGAGTTTGAACCACTGTTTGTATAGCGTGTAGGGTCAGTTATAAGGCAGTGGTAGCCATAGCTATAGATGCAGGTGGGGTAATCTCTTGCCACATTGTGAGAATCTTCTAATAAGTTTATGTTGATATCAACAAGAATTAAAGCGTTGCTATTTTCGCTAGACAGTTGATGTAGTATGACTGAAAGTTCAGTGGGAAAGCTGGAAGAATCAGATGAAGGAGAACGATAGATGGAACCACAGACGACTTTCTGATGATTGTTAGTTACGGAAAGTGTATGAAATTATACCCAAACGGACTCACACTTGGGGATGTTTAATTTTCGGTCGTGACGTCGCGTGTATGATAAGCAATTTCATACTTTAAAATGAACTACGGCATAACAAACGGGACAAGAGTCCTTGCCCAACATTACTCATCCCATAAAGACCTTAAGGTGTTCAGAGATGCCTAGATCATGTCATTTGTACAAGCTTCTTCAACAAATTCATCATGGCGTACATATCACGGCATGATGCTAACATGATCACATCCAATGCTCCATATGGATCACCATCGCGATGGCAATATTCGCATGAATAACCTGATAGACCGTAAAGGTCTTTATCTTCAGCCGAAAGCCACGTTTCAGATCAATAATTGAGAATGGACAGTCAAAAGAGCCAAGGAAGGCCGAAATCGCGATATAATTTTTACGCAAACTGCGGGCGTTCGCATGAATTACAGAAAAACCTGCAGCATTGAATGTGATCATGTTAGCATCATGCCGTGATATGTACGCCATGATGAATTTGTTGAAGAATCTTGTACAAATGACATGATCTAGGCATCTCTGAAAACCTTAAGGTCTTTATGGGGTGAGTAATGTTGGGCAAGGACCCTCCTGTCCCGTTTGTTCTGCCATAGTTCGTTTTAAACTATGAATCTTAGCAGTGTAACAAAAGTAACGAGGGCAAACTCGGCGTAGTGCTTCTTACCTACATATGCTATGAAGATTGGATTCCCTTGTAGTCATAATATGTTTTTTTATATATTCTTCTTGTCCTTATGTATAGGCAGCATCCTTTTTGTATGCGGAGTTGCTGATCTTGATTAGTTTACTTCAATTCGCCCTATCAGTCACACGTTACGTCCAGATAAGCAAGAAGAATGACGGCCGAGCAATCGCTCATCCTGTGACCGTGCCGTAGGCAACGCGAATCGTGACCGAAAGAGGAACATTTATTTTAATACCACGTTGCAGAAGGAGCGCGCGCTTGTGTCGTCACGAGTGGGTATATGCAGCAGATCTGCTCCATAGAACTTGGAAAGGCTTCGTAGGTTCGAGGCCTTTGCTGTTCCACGCTCTTCATTGCTTATATACTCTTTTTGCTTGCACACCTTTCTATCGTTGCATTTTCCTTTCGTTGCATTGATTTGTGTTTCGTTGACTTCGTAAGCGTCAAGAGCAGACGACTGTTGACGGGAGAAAAAAACAAAATGTGACACTACGCGGCACCGAGCGCAAATTAAGACAAAAGAGACGCCAGAGGATAGGCTCTCAACTCGCACCAACTTTCTCAGCCACACATCTGGCCTGTTCATTTAGTTTCATTTGAGTAATAGGAAAAGTTGTAGCAAACGGGGAATCCGTTGTTTAGTATAATCTTAATTCTGCAGTGGTAGTGTATTTTCGCCACCTTAAATGTACACTAACAAGGCATACCAAGCTGGGTGGGCAGATTACGCCGAAACGAGAGTCTTACTCTGAGAGTAATCTTTAATAGAAAAAACTAAAAGACGTGCGAGGAGGCCACGTTGAAGTTGCCGCACTAGTACCCGTGATGTCATGTATCTCGACAACGGCCGCTTGGGACTGGAGTTAATAGTTTCTCAATAAACAGCATTCCCATCATATTCTTTTGTAAACAGTGACTCACCCACGCGAGTGTTTAGTGTTTTTCTGGATTTTTTAGCACTAAATCCGCCCGACCATGCAGAAGCATATGTGGCGTCACAGTGGTAAAATGGCCATGTGAATATGGAGGGAAACTCAAAAGGTAAAACTTTGCCCTTCATTTTTTCCGCTGGTATGACCAACCTTCCTCAGCCAAATAAATGAAAATGGAGACTTAGGAGGATACTTCAACAGCCTAGACTAATTCAATGTTTCTTTCCAGTGATCCTTTAGGAGAAAGTAAATCGCACAAATAACAAAAAAAAAACGAAAAAAACGTACCAAACGCGATCGGTGTACGAACTACACATGTTAACAAAAGAAAACCTTGGCGTTAACGCTACGTTGTATGGTTAGCGAAATGAAACTACGACATATATCCAGGATGTGTGAAGTCCCTCTGTTCTGCACAAAGTGTTCCAGAAATAATTTTCTGCCACCAGCGATCAACCCCTGAGAACTATGTCAGGTTGAAAATACAATATTCATTGCAGGGAGGTGGTAAACTGAGCTTGTTAATACATACCTGCGTGAATACTTGGGAAAGCGCCAAAAATTGGTCAAGATAAAGCAACGCGAGCACTCATGTTTTCTGATTTTGTGCCCTTGTTTCGCGCTGCCCCCAAGTACTCGCGACATTCGTAGCTTGAAAGGGCAAAAATATTACTTGTGAAATATGTTAACAGCACAAATTCAAATTGCGCACATAGTAGATAGACACTGACACTACAAGCGCTGATGCCTAAATGCCCATATGCACTCCGAAGAGTTTTAGGCCTCGTGCTTCCATTCTGCTCTTACGTTCAAAAGTAGATGTCATGTATAAATGGATCGACCCCGGCGCCTCCTCAGTCGGCGATCTGCAAAGCCACATAAGCACTGCTGCTCTTCTTGAGATGCATCAGCCTGTAAGATTATTGTGATGAACTGAACAACGAATGCTTCATTTCGTGTGTATCCGTGCAAAGTACGAACTTATCTCCGTCGTCTCATCTTTCAGTCCCCGCTCCCTTTCCCCCAGTGCGGGATATCCTGTTGGGCTAAGCCTGGTTAAATTCCTTTCCCTTACGACTTTTATCTCTCTTCTCACATAATTATCACAGAATGGCGTTAGAGGTGCTCCATTAATATTATTTGAGTCTTACCTTACTGATCGGAAACAATCAGTTTGCATCAAACACGAGAACTCATGTTTTCTTCCTTTACTAAATGACGTGCCACAAGGGAGCGTATTAGGTCCTATGCTGTTTAACCTATACGTTAACGACATTACTAATATTCATAAAACTGTAAAATTTATCATATACGCCGATGACACTACTCTTGTTATTTCTGGTCTGAAGCCACTGAAATTAATCGAAAATTGTAACGATCTACTCACTAAGAATCGCTGGTTGCCTAAAAATAAATCCTACGAAAACAAAAGTAATGTTATTTTGTGCAAAAAATAAACCTCCTACTAGTAATCAAACTTTAGTGTGTGCTGGTGAACTGCAAAAAGTTGATGACTAGAGGCCGGATCTTTAGGCATTAAAAAAGCGCGTTTTAGGCACCAAAAATAGGCAGGAAAAACAACATTTTAGGCCTCCAACTTCGTAAATATAGGCACAATAAATTTTTACATAAATGCAAATAATATGCATTTCTTGTTTTCCTACGATAGGAAAACAAGAAATGTTTTTCGCGTTGTAGCACACTAAAATACTCTTTTTTTTCCTTCAACAATAGATCTGTGGAATTCCCTCCCAAGTGACATTATTTGCTCACAATCTGTGCACTCGTTCATGTCGGCACTCGAATTGCACCTCGAGTCATTATCGGAATCATTAACGCATTGTGGTCGTCTTGGCTGAGCGTTCCTCAAAAATTTATCAATGACGTATTGCCCCCAACTTCTTGCACACGCACCGGTGTCCGTACGTTCTTTCGTACTTTTCTGCACTCGGTTCTTGCGCACGTTTGTCCATTGGATGGTATGTTAATACACATTACACTTGATACTGTTTGTACACTACACGGCACACCCTATGTGCAATTTTTTCTGTATTAACTGCTTCTTACACCTTTGAAGGCGTAAGCACTGTATAGTTTGTTTTTGTTTCCTTGTATTTATTTCTTGCTTACATATCACGGCGATTGTAACTATTGCCTTTCTGTTTTGAGCTTGCTGCAAACCACAGTATGACAAAACGCTATGGCTGTACTGTTTGTATGTCCACTCCTGTATGAGCCTTTCAAGGCTTACAGTATTGATAAATAAATAATAATAATTATTGTCTACGACGGCACAAAGGCGCCAACAGTTGAACATAGCCGTGCAATTGTCCCATAAAACTGCTGAACTAATGACGATCAATTGGCTTAATTCAATAAGCACACTGCTCATATTCATGTTCAATGGCCACTGTACTCGAGCATCGCATATAGTGAAAAAGGCATGAAAAAGAATACTTAAAAGCTGGGAATACTGATTAAAAAAAGCGATACCTTATGTCTGCCTGACGCAATTAAATTAAGACACAACAAAAACAGACAAATAAGTTCAAATGCAAGAGAGACTACGATTTATTAAGAAATTAGCATCTTCTTACATGAGGACTGTTAGGTACAACTCTTGGCAATTTCCTCATATACAATGACATTATCCGAATTGTACAGGCAAGACGTCCCAACACTGTCAAATACACTTCCGCCCATTTGAAGTGCACATGTTTGAAGAAATTTGTTTGGAGGCCATGCGGAACGTAGTCTAAGAATCACTGTGAAGATTGTGAAAACAATAGCAAACTACCACCATCTCCAGATTTTTGGATTCAAAATTGTGCCTCTTGTCACTGAGAAAGATCTCGTACGCTTAGAAGGAACGCCCGACGTCGGTGAACACCTTAAAAAGTTAATTACAAACAAAACAAAAGCCGCGTGCACATCACATTTTTCTCCCTTCTTTTGCTCTTCACTCTCCTTTCCCCTGACGGCTCTCTGCGGTTTCGCATTCGCCAACCGCTCGCGCAATGTCAGCGCGGCGGCGTATGCTGGCCGGCGCGTCCCATTTCAATGCTGATAGCAGCTGTTTTCCGGGAGTTGGTCGAACTAAACGACTAGGTTGAACCCCATGGAGTTCCGAACAGTCAATGTTGCCCGGTAACATGAATAACGGTCTCTAACTGCACTCGAAAGCGAAACTTGAGGCTAAATAGTGTTCAAATAGGCGCCGATATTGAAAATAGGCATTTATAGGCATTTAGGCACAAATGGCAAAATAGGCATTTATAGGCACTATAAAAACGCTATGAACGCCCTTCTTAACCTTTAATTCGTGCTCATATATCAAAGTGGGGCGATACGAGGGCAAGGAACAAAAAGGCATTTGGCTAAAATCCGGTCTCTATTGATAACCATAAAATATTAGGCGTTACTTTTTCGCCTCCTCTCCGTGCCGTGAACATGTTGCCTTGACATGGGACGTTAAGGAGAGGGAAGGAGAGCATGCGCGCGGCGCGCGCCATGCTCGGGAGAGAGAAAGAGAAAATGAGAGCGAGTGAGAGAAAGAAATTGTAGCAGCCCCAACAAGCTAACGCGCAGAGCTGCTGCCGACGCCGTCCGCGTTTCCCCGCGTTCGCGCCAAACGCGCGCGGTGTCCGTGACTGCAGCAGGCGCCTCTGGCGGTATCTCGGCGGGTTTCGATCCGCCACGCCACTGCAAGTGTTGATGCGCAGCTTGGCCATGACGTCACCGGGGCTATAAAGCTCGGAGCCGCCGCGACGGCGGCATAATTCTCGTTGACTCTGTGGCGAGTACATGTAGCCGTGACATGGGACGACCAAAGAAGATCCGGACACCCGAAGAAGAAGCCGCTCATCTTGAAGCGCGTCGCGCGGCCAAGCGAGAAACTGCGCGTCGGCGGCGAGCCGATTCGGAATACCGTGTCTAGCAGCACTTAGCATTTCCTAGCAAAACTTAGCCAACCCTAGTAAAACGTTGATGAAGCTAGGTCGATCATCAGCTCCGCTGTTTACTCCAGCCTTGCACCAGTAGTGCAAGCTGTCCATTTTTGTTTTTTACTTCCCAAATACTGCCTTCAAAAAGGCAGTATTTGGGAAGTCCCATGTCACATGTAGCCGTGACATGGGACGACCAAAGAAGATCCGGACACCCGAAGAAGAAGCCGCTCATCTTGAAGCGCGTCGCGCGGCCAAGCGAGAAACTGCGCGTCGGCGGCGAGCCGATTCGGAATACCGTGTCTAGCAGCACTTAGCATTTCCTAGCAAAACTTAGCCAAGCCTAGTAAAACGTTGATGAAGCTAGGTCGATCATCAGCTCCGCTGTTTACTCCAGCCTTGCACCAGTAGTGCAAGCTGTCCATTTTTGTTTTTTACTTCCCAAATACTGCCTTCAAAAATTTCCTTGTGTCTACTGCATCGTTGACACCAAAATTCGTTTCTGCCAATACGAGAAATAGCGATACGTGGTACGTTCCGTGGTTTCGTAATAAATGTAGCCTACAGTTATTACAACATAATCTACCATACAATTTAAATAAATAGCAAGGTATATATGCTTCCTCATCCAAGAAACTTCGAATGTATTTTCTAAACATGGGATCACTGATTGCTTATCGTTTATCAGAGCCCATTTGTGTTACCTAATTGTAACCCTTACACACATATATTTCTTCCTTCTGATGTATCGAATATGTCTTCTCTTAGTCCCGTTATTACTTTCTCGTCTTATTTTTTGGCATTTATGTAAGTAATTAATTTATTTCGAGTATATAACATTGTTACTACTTTTTTATGCAACCGCCATGGATGCCTTGTAACTAACAACAGCTTTTGGCCTATGGTATCCACCAGAACTATTGTATTTCTTCAAATAAGTCTGTATTGCATTGTATTGCATTCTTCTATATAACCCTCCATTCGCCCTCTACCCGCCTGCTCTTAAATAAGACCTTACTTCCTCCTGAGAAAATAAATAAGCGTATTAGATACTTCTCTTGCCTAAAAATCTACAACTTGTTTGATCTTCCTAGAAGGGATGTGCAGCCACATAAGCACTATCTTCAGGATTTCATTCATGTGCTGCAGTTCAGAAGGTGTTTATGCTGTGCTTAAATATCGCAACGCCGCAAATTTCGCCTTGCGCTATATAAGCCTTATTTATCGCAAAATTTTGCTGACGTCATGCTTCGCACGTTCTAGAGAAACAATGCTATCATTATTTTGGGGTGAGATGAAATGACAATCTACAGGCGCAGTTAGCGTCCTGGTTATGCGAGCCTCAAATTAGCGAAACGAAAGGTATCAGGAGAGAGCATCAGTAACAGTTACCGCAATACATAAAATGAACCTAACCTTGTTTGCGGCATAGTTATTCCTGTATTTCTGAATTCCCTGCTGCTGAATTTATGTAGACACTTGCCGCGTCAGATCTCGATTCGAATCTCTATATACACAGTATAGCGGCGAAAATTCAACGCTCACGTTACTAGGGTACATAATTATCAACGCTAATGAAGATGACGCCGACTTTCCATGCTCACTGGATGCCCAGGACATTAGCAGCAAGAGATGAGACAAGTCATCTTCTTCATTATGCATGGAAGCCAAGAGCGGGTAACGCGAGGAGTGACGGACGCACCGTTAAGCGCAAGCAAGCGGGTAAGACGTAATGATGTCTGTCGGGAGCAGAACACGCACCCTTGCACATTTTCATCAGCCGCCTGTGCATCCTGCCGACGCGCTTTCGAAAAGAAAGAAGGCAAGAACGTGCTGTCTGCCTCGATGGCTGTTATTTTATTCTTCGTGACTTTCGCAATAAATACGGCAGCCAATCCTCAGATGGGCTGCTACGCCAGCCCTGCATAAATTACTCAAAGATAGAAAACAGTCCTTCGTACCTATCGGCAAGAGTTTGATGAATACGCGTCTGTATAGGGCAGTAGTTTCGTAAATGTAAGTTGCATTAACTAAGAAATATGCAATTCATAACATAGGTATTTCATTATTTAGGAGTACAACATGTTATTCATTCATTCATTCATTCATCTGAAGAGAACGAAAGAATGAGGTCTAAAAGTAGAGACGCAGCAAAATGCGAACCACTTTGTTTTTTCGAAACAGATGTGAACCACAGACTTCACACAACTTGCGAGATTCTTTCTCTTAACACTAACACATTTCTTAATGAAAATAATGTTTGTTCACAATCGACTCTACGTCCTCTCGTCTCCGCGTTGTTTGTGGTCGCAAACAATGAGACTACACAGGCTTGGGCCATGCAAAATTAAAGTGCCAGCGTACAATTGCCTCTGTCATCGCATTATGACGGTTGCATGCTTCCCTGGCACCGCGTCTTTTTATTGCTAGATGGCAACGAGCGCGTACGTTGGAGCCTATATACAATTCAAATGAATACGGCGTCCGCTCGAAGGCAGACGTGACTGCGACAAATCATCTCATTCTCGAAACCTCGATGGTGGTTATATGATCGAGAGTTGTCTCTTCTGACTTAAAGCTAACACCACTTTTCAAAGGCCTATAGACGATTTCGTTAATGTCCAGGGTACTTAACGACATTTGCCACTGGCTGCGTTCGATAGACTCGCGAAGTGCAGTGACCTCTTGTCGAAACCCTCTCTATAGGTCGTGTTCTGCAAGAGTTTCTGACCGAGCGAAGAAAGGTCGTGCTGGGCGCGCGCGAAGGTATTAATCATTGTGTTTTCCCATTAGTCACAACAATGAAGCGACGTGCACAGTGCTGACAGAGAACGTTTAGGCGGTTGAGTTTGAAAATTGGAAACTTGGTGGCAACAAAACTCCGCCTGGCTGTCAACGACCCTGAGAGAAACGTCCCACGAGCTAACTTAATTAACGCCGACTCCTTCATCGATTCGCACTGACGTTGCGCCGAGTTCGAGTCTCGACGCGTCTTGAGTGGCATCTTTGCACGCCCCGTTGCACACTGTAGAGTTTCCACTTAAGCCACTCCTTACAAAAACAGTGCAGCTTAATGGAAGTTGGGTCTGCAGTTAGCTAATCAGGTGCAAAGTTTTCGAAGCTTATAGCACGTGACATTGTTTTTTTTTCCTTCCTGCATGGCTGGCAGTTTTATTTACACATGGTTATTTCAATGCGGGACCATACGTGAACCGGGTTATAGACAAGTGTATGTGCGAACACCTGCTGGCATTATTAGTTGAGCAAAGTAACCTCGTCAACTTAACCATAAACAATAGCGACTTTAGAACTAAAGAACTAAATGAGATTACTGAAGTCACATTTTGAGTAAATATTTTAAAATACGAATTGGACTAACGGAATTGAAAGCAGTCAGTGCTCTTGGCATGCTGCGTGGCAGGCTAGCTCCAGCATCTAGTTTTTCGGCGTGAAAGTCTGTATTAAAGAAAAAAAATAGGTGACCCTCTTTAGCTTCGCCCGACATTGAATTTTTTTCCAGTAAAATAACAGGTAGAACGTCATTATTCGAACATTCGAGGGAGCTATCACGAAACTGGTACTATATGGTATACTCTCAGGATCCCTGGTTAGATGCACATGACCATAGTACCAACCGGCTTCAATTCTGAATTAGCAACAAGTGCTCTATGGTAATTATGATTTTAACGAGTAAGATAATAGGGATTATCAATGAGAGTAAAATATTAGCGAACATATATAAGAATAATAATCCCTAACGAGTAAGATAATCGCTAAAAACAATAATCGCAATTTTTTTCGCGTTTCTCAGGTCATCATACATTATCCTGCACTACAGCTTGTATTGATCATACCCTGTAAGCTGATGTCTATCGGTCCGAGCCATTTTCTGGCTTTTTGCTCTATAATACAAGACACAGCTGGATTCGCTTTTCACGGAACACTGTAACTATTACTGACCTCTCCTGTTTCGGGATGATATTAGCTAACTGTGTTATTCCTACTAATTACTTATTATTGGTACCTATTTAGGAATTTCTTGCCTGGTATTCAATATTGTTTCAATATAACTGCACATAGATATTTTAGTTTGTAAGCAACAGTGTTCTTTTATTCTCACGTGAAATGAACTTGTACCCGGCCCCATTTGCTGAAAATCCTTCAGGACATAATCAACAATGCAAATGAAAACCCATTCACGGCATTATCTGCACTTTCGGAAAATATAGTTTTGGAAATACAAATTTGTGAATAGAGTGCAGGACATGGTTTCGACTAGCGCAGAATGAGCCTTGAGCTGGAGTCAACAATTCTGCAGTGTGGGGTTATTCAGACGTACCTTGCAGTTGCCACGTTTCGACTGGCGTGAAATAACTTTCAATGGTTGAGCCAGCAAATCGTCTAATGGCGCGGCTGTTATGCCAGAGGAAGCGGGGCAAAACCAGAAAGCGAGTGATGACCGACCCACCGGCATCGAATGCTCTACGTGAATCGAAGGAAGCAAACTCTGCTTATTGGGAATAGATATGGGTCCGAAGTATGGTTTCGCGTTGCTATGGTAACCACCAAGAGCCAATCTCGTATCAGAGAAACGCGGCACCCCGCCTGAAGCAGAAGGAAGCCGACCGGATGCCGCCGCTGGTAATATGAACGAAAAAGGCCTTCGGTCGTAAGAAAAAAAAACGATTTTTCGTCGTATCGCTTCCTGGAGCTGGCATCTTTACGTTCTCACAAGCACATTCGCTGACAGCTCTGTATTCCTTTGCCGACTGACACCTCAGAAAGCAGAAATTGGCAGCCCATATCATATCATCGATTTTCTGCAGCAAGTCTTTGTGTTCAATTGCCCGAGGCACACCAAAGAAGGCTTTTACAAACGGCGCAGCATGGACGCCTGGCGACAATCACCGCCAGAATCTTGTCTGACAAATCGCTAACGTCTCAGAGTCTGAGCTTCTTTTTTTTTTTTTCTATCCACAATAAAAACCCGCAGCTCAGAAAAAACTGAGCTACTCGCTGTAAAACCGCTGGGCACACGACGCAAGTAAACACGGACAGGTTCAGCGTTAAATATTTAATGTGTCAGTCTTGCAGCGGTACGAGGAAGCTTCATAATATTTTACGTTGGCACCTGTCCTCCCATCGCATGCGTATTTGTAGTTACTAAGAAAATGCGCGAAGTTGAGGAAGTTCAAAGTAAAATTCCAGCACTCAGTTGGGAGATCGTTGGGGCTCTTTTCGTAGTGCTGTTCGTTGTGCTACAACCGGTTATAGAATTATACCAGAAGCTATTGACAATCGAAGGGGAAAGTACAGCGACATTTATGACACGCGTCCTGTACTGTGAGCCGGCCGTCGAAGTCTGCCTTCCGCAGCCACTAGCGGTGATCGAAAAAGCGTGAAACTAGATGCCCTGTCAAGAAGCCTTCACTTCTGGTGGCGCATGAAGTGCAATATAGAGGTGGAGGAAAGTGACGAGGAAGAAGAGAGAGGTTGGCCGATTTATGTTCCACCATAGTTTTCTTTTATTCATTTATTTCTTTTTTTTTTTACCTATAATTAGTTTTTTTTCCTTCTCACAAAGTCTTACTTTCGAAGCTCCACCACTCAAATCGTTAATTTCTTGTTTTTATACACCGAATATAACCAGCTGATTCATGGCCAATTCCCCACTGTGGGTATGCGTCACAACCTGTCAGGTCAACAACAACAACAACAAAAACAACATAACAACAAAAACAACCGGCTGGCTGTCCTGCGCTGCGGGAAGCGGTACGTGCCATACTAGACTACATTGGACAATGGCGAAATGCGCGAATGTTGACGTAAAAACGCGAACACAATCAATTGCTCAAAAATTTCATAATCACTTTCCTTCAAAATGAAGTGTAACCTGAGCTTTATTTGCTACTAGCGTTTAGTTATTCACACGCGTTCCTACGCCGCACCAAAATGCGAAGAAAGTCTATAGCCGCAAATTTCACGTGCTCGTGGGACAACATAAGAAGTTATTTTATTGAAAGCGCGAGTACCTCACGCCATTCGCACTCGTATTTTCTCGTATAGTCCGATAGCAGAACTTACTCTCTGCATTACGCTGTGAATCCCACGAACAGCTTGTCTCGGACATGAGAGAAATTTCCCATCGGGTAGTTGAGAATTGGCTCGACACCGTCTCTGAATGGCTGCCAAGTCGCTTCGGTGTCAAGGGAAATGTCGAAGCAGATGCAGCGGCTCGATCTGCCTATAACAATGTCGACCACGTGGACATTACAACGTCAAGAGCAGAAGCAGCGGGAAAGCTTCGTTCCCTCGCACGCGAGCAGCTCACATTTGCCCAATGGAATTCTGCGAACTTTACAAAGCGGCGCCTTTGTTTCGTGGATGCCCAACTAAAGCTCCACCTTCCGCATAACTCACCACGACGTTGCGTAAATCTCATATGCCGTCTATGGCTTGGAGTGGCATTCTCAAATACCTACTCTTACCTCATTTCGGTTGTGAAATGTCTACTCGCGCTCGGTTGTGAACTTGGCTATTGCAAAGGGATGACTGCGCACTTTTTGTGTGGCCATTCTCGTTTCAGTGCACAAATAAAAACGCGCTGCGCCACGCTCGACAAGCTTCACAACCCTGTCTTACGAAAAACTGAATTCTTGGACCATCGTCCCAGTCCATGTGAGCCCGATCGAGCTGCTCTAATAACGCTATAGTACGTTTTTTTTATTTTTAAGCATTTTGACTGAATGTAACGCTGTAGTTGTCGTAAAGTGACAATATGGGATGTTTGGCAAGTGAATGGCCCGTTATCCCACATTCATAGCTAAACACACACACGCACACACGTACGCACACGCACACACCCACACACGCACGCGCACGCACGCACACGCACACACACGCACACGCACAGGTGTATTGAAACACTGCACGAGATAACAGTATAAATAGAAAATAAAAATAATTAATCAAACGCTTTAGCAATCGCACAACGAGAAACTCCCTAAATGCACTCTATAATTATACAAGGCAGTTGATATGAACTGCAAATCTCTACATGCGCAATGAAGAATCGGTGTATGTCCTGTGACAAGCACAATTACTCTGCTCATGATTAAATGCATTAGTTCAAAGCAGAGCGCACAAGTCTGTGAGGCGAGAATGTTGTCAGGGCTGAAATAAGCATACCTAATAAGCAAACGAGCTGAAATAAGGAATAGCATACCAAAGCGCACAAAATGTCAACGGTACGACAAAGTCATCATGGCGTTGCTCCGAGGCATAATTTACGTCACTTAAATAACACTATTCACAAGGAACTATTGAGATCACCGTGCCCAAGAGATTCGCGCAAGGCTTTCACCAGCTTCTCTCTCTCTCTTTTTTTTTTTACGGCGACAGGACCAGGGACCGAGTGATGTTCTTACAGATAAGGGAAACCTATTTAAGGCGTCAAGACTTCTTGGTCTTGACGCCTTAAATAGGTTTTCCTTATCCTGATGCTGGTCAAATTTCGGACATTCGATGAGGATGTTTCTACAGAGGATACCGGGGTGCCACAGTGTGCGCAGTCTGAGGAGGGTCTTTTCCGTACGCGGCTTAAAAAGCGGGGTAACGTAAACGGGTAAACGTAATTAAACGATGCCAAAGTGTACCTAAGAGCCAGTTCTATCTTGACGTTTCGTGAGGAGCGTACTGAAGGGTCTATGTTGCACAACGTAGTTGATTTTGTCAGCTCATCGAACCACATGGTCTTTGATAATCAGTTCCTAAGTCCCTCAACTGTTGTTATGGCGTCGGATACAGCGAATGATATAGGTGTCGTTGTCAGGTGTCTTCCATTTCCGGAGAGATTCTTTTCACATCTTCCCTGATTTATCTTTTCTACCCATTGCGCATCACACAGTGCAAGTAGCCAACTGATCAGTAACTCTTCTTAATCTGAAACTCTGAGCCTTTCATCTCTTCATTTCTCTCGGTTTTCTTGAACGCGTATACGATCAAGCAAAGCAGTGATCTGGAATGATCCATGACCTTTTTCAAAAGCGCCTAGAAGAGAGATCCACGATATTGTAACAGCTTCCAAGAGCCAGCTGGCACGTAAACGTAGAACCTTATGAGAACTGGGCATGCCTCTATTGCTCAGCGTTTCCTGCAGCTTCCTATATTCGGTTCCTCGATACCTGACGGCAACTTCCTACAACTAGGGGGAATCGGGAGTCCTCTTTTTATTGACGATCTCGTATCCCGGTGTTTCCGGGAAGCTTCTTAATGACATTACTAAAGCGCCAGTCAAACAACTTGGAAAGGGTTCGTGAAAAGGACGAATGAGAAAGACAAGCAAAGTGCGACAAACGGGAACAGCCTCGCGCGTGTCAGGCAAACAAACAAGTGAAATACCACGAGCACGTGGAACAAACGGAAAGAATCAGCGCTGTTTGTCTGTTCCCTTAACAACTCGGCTGCGGCGGCTGTCGCAAGGCTGCCCGCCTTCACGCAAAGTGGCAGCACCATCGACAACGCTCGCTGCTTCGTTCAGGGAACCCGTCGTACGCTCGTAAAGACGGCAGGCCTAGGGCACTAACCCGCTGGCGCAAAAGGGGCTATAGTGCGGAGGCACTTGGAGGCTCCGGAGAGCAGTCATTCGGAAGAAGCTCTGAAAGGGAATATAAACTAAAAAGTATGCCAGTAAAACAGTGCAATTCTATAACACTGATCATGAACCACAAGCTATGCAGAGGTGCTTGCGCCTAATTTCGGGTCACAATTACTGGAAATCAACTTGGCACCGGTGTATGCGGCAGTATTCAATATATAAAATCATGTGGATATCTTCGCTGTGCTTGCCTTTCAATGCCGTACTTCTCTTATTTTTTTTTCTTTTCCACCTCTTTCTTTGGTCTTTTGGCACTGAACAGTTTAATTGTCCACTGACAGGTAAGACAGTTTGGATGTCCGTGAACTGTTATTTCTTCTTTATAAATGAAGAGAAATGGCAACGCAGGTCTCTTTAGAGCCGGCTATCCCACTATCTCAGATACACTAATGAGTGTGTGCGTGTCTGTACGTGTATATGGCGCTTGTGTGTTTGTCTTCTCACTGTGTACATAAAATCTTAGATCCAAACCCTGGAATAGCGTGCCAAACCGTCAGCCCGGCAGACATCTCCAGCTTTTATTAAAAACAGCATATCTCACTCTCCCCGAGAAAAAAAAAAGATCAAACATGAAGAGATTAACAACGAACACTATGTACACTAGCCGCAAACCCGAAAATCTCACCCTGGACTACTTGCACGAAAACACGGACTGACAGTCACCGCTTTATAACATAGGGAGCCCGCACAAGTCTTTTCATGTATGAAAATATGTGGCATCCAAAATTGCACATGAACCTACTAGGGAGAAGCACAAGACTGGTGTGACTATGTATGCGTTCAAAATAAAAAGGAAAGAAAGGAAGATCAGCAGACTTCAGTAATATGCGGGTTGTTGTATTTCCTTTTTTTTATTTTTTTACAAAGCTTTTGCCTTTGGCAGATAGCGTAATTGTAGACCTTGTGATAGATTACTCGAAGCGGCAGACATTACCCGCACAAGAAAGCAAAATTTATAAATCGACTAATTAACAATAATTCACTAATGAAAGTTTTAATTGGTTATTTTATGGCACATATTGCAATTGGCGAATTGTAGCCGGCAAGTTCGCACTTGGCACGACTTCGAACGATGGCACGGTTTCGAGATATGCGTCTTGAAACTTGCGGTGCAGATGTACTGTTGTTCCACTTACGTTATAACAAACGGCTGTTTTATGCATTTAAACACAAAAGTAACTGGAAGGCCTATATAATTCGTTGCAAACTTTGTGAATTAATATCTTCAAACTGGTTTCATCCTGACAATTCAGTGCAAGGGGATACGCTTTGCGAGGTCACCGGCTACAATTCGTTAATTGAAATATGTACTTGAAAATAAATAGTTATATTATTTAGTGGATTTTTGTTAACGATTCAATTAAGCATCTAGATTTCCCGTACAAGTAATGTCTGCCAGTTTGGGTAATCCAATTCAGTCACTAGAATTATGCTATCTGTCAAAGGCGATTTCGAAAAATCCTATATGGTCTAAGGAAACAATTCTGCAGAACTTCGGCACTTCATATCTTACCATCAAGTGCCTTCAGTATAACCAGCAGCGGGTTCTCCTTCACGGCTGCGACGTCGGTTAAACATCTAAACGGCTCTTGTCCGTCAGTCTTTTCCGTCACCTCGTTGTCGCGTCATCTTCAAGGCGCCTGCTCATCCTCAGCCTTACACTCACCCTATACTGTAGAAATACAATACCTTGCTGCCCATCATTGGGATTTGAACTGATGTCACTGCGACAACATCAACTTAAAAGCCGAACGCGCTAATCACTGCATCATCGATCAGCCTTAAATGTACCATGCGGACTCTGTGAGTGGCAGGGTCTGGGCATCTATATCCAAGGCTACAACATACAATACTACGGCGGGCGACGGCATCGCCATTCCGTCGCGAAGAAATTGTTCTTTAGAAGAAGGCGATGTCCACTGTGAGAGTCGGCTGCTGTCGCAGTGAATGAGTTCAGGGTCGGAGGAATGCATGTTTTCATGCAACAGAAGTGAGTCACGTAAGCTACGTGTAAGCACCGACGATGGCAAGGGAGATCATGGACTTTCCCTATCCTATTCTGTTCCTTCTCTTTAACCGGCCGCAACAACGACGACTGAAATGATGGAATGTATGTACTGCTTTTGTCATAAATTTTCAGGCCAATTAGAAAGCGATAAAATCTGCCACCGTTTTGTTTGGCAGAGCTTCTATAGTATCACTGCTGGTCAGAAATTCGGGAAAGTGCTAGCATTTTTCCTCGTATCATTGCATTCAAGATGAATTGAATTGCCATGCAGCATTGGAGGAATATGAAACTACATTCATTTCAGTACGAGGCCAGATGACATGAGAAATTACTCTTAAAAATTACCATCGAAACAGTTCTAAATATTTTACAAGAATGTTTATATTTCTAAGCTTATGAATTGCTTACATTTTCTGTTAACTATCGGTACTGTTAACATTCTTGAAGCATTACCTATTAAATCATTTTATGAAAATGATTTGCTATGCGGCTTTCGTTCAACTTCCCTTTGAAGCTTTCTAGCTGGGTTCACGGTAAGAGTATGCGGAACAGTTTTCGCGCTTAATGTTAGGTTAAGGTTCGCACGAGGTCGCACGTTGTTTGATGCCCAGAATCCTGTGTAAACAGCGTGGCGAGGCGCTTGATTAAGTAAGAGGTTTCTGTTCTATTGTGCTGAAATTCCACGACACTGGCGTTGGTGAAACTTGCCAAAATACCTTGCATTTGGTGCCATAGGAACCGCTTCAGCGCATAATATCGAGTCTCACATAGACCTTCATAAACCGAAGTCTAGTGGCACAGTCTCTCAAACAATGTAAATTATTTAAAATTTGTAATTAGACTTGGTAACAGTGTGTTGCTAAGTATTGATAAGGAACTTAACACACTGTTACCAAGTCTAATTACAATTTTCAAATAATTCACATTGCCGGCTTGACGGCTTTCTGACGTCGCGTGACAAACAGGCGAAGTGGAAAGTGAGCCGAAAATTTTAAATGCGTAAGCATTTCTATCCTTATCCAACGAGATAACTGTCCGTCCGTCCGTCCGTTCTTCCCGTAAGACGATCGTTTTCAAGATATGGGCCCGCGCGCCTCTCTTCGACGCGAAGCGGCGAGAACACAGCGCGCGGAACTATATATCAGCAGTCAGCACTCTCTGTCCGCTTCGCTAATTGCTTTCAAGATACGCTCCGCGTGGCCGTGCCAGAGTACATTTGATTGGTCCGTGCCATTGCCGGAGTCCTTTAATCCCCGTTCATAATGGCTCGACATGGATGGACAAGGCGCTAAAGAGTAATAAAGGCTTATGAGAATCGGAACGTCATCAGCGCACCTGGCGCCGCCGCCTGTAGCACTTGGAATGCGTTGCGCAGCTGCCGCAGTGCGCCGCCGCCCTCACCATTTCGGGTCGCTGCAGCAATGTCGTTTGTAGATGGCGGGATCAAGTGTCATAACACTGATAATGACACCGGGCTGCGTGGAGATGAGCAAATGGCAGAATGCTTACGCGTACTTAGACAACTCCTAGAGGAGTTTCTGCATGAATTTTTTTGACAAATCGCTGAGGACTGAAGAATTGGAATAGAAACAGTTTAGATAAGCTTTACGTTATAGCACCCGAAATCATGTCCCACAATATGACCCGATTATTATTATTATTATTATTATTATTATTATTATTATTATTATTATTATTATTATTATTATTATTATTATTATTATTTTGTTATTATTATTTGATTTGAAAATACATACACAGGAAAGGGGAAACGAGGAGCAAGGCTGGAAACTGCCACCGGAAGGGGCAGTACGCCTATCTATATACTAACCCGATTGCGATCTGATAACTGTAAAGCAAGCTTTTACTGCGAGAGCAGGCAAATATTCGTAACGCGAGGAATGCGGACACCTATTTCTGGTGGCGTCGGCTAAGTGCCTTGCGTTCTTGTCATTGTTTGCACGAGACGCGCACTATTTGTAGCTGTCGGCGGAGGGAAAGCACAACTCTGCCCGAAAGGTGTTGGCAGGGTAACCAACAAGCTCGTCTTCTTAGTTCTCGCCCAGCAGTAGACAGGAGCACAAACTGTTGCACTGAATCAACTCTGACGACGAGACGAGGTGATGAAACGTGACGTAAGAGAAGGTAGGGACGATGCCAAGAACCTCGCCTTAGCAGCGTTTCCTGCGTTACTCAGTCGACAGCTCGGGCTACAACATGGTTTCTTTTTGTTTTCGTCGGGGTTCAATGGACTCGTGACAATAAGGTCGTATTGGCCGATCCTAGCCGTGGAGTTCGCAAGGCGAACCCACTGAACAAATTCTCAGGATGACACCCGTTTCGAGATATTAATTCCCGAACTTGCATTGGCGTTCGGAAATTAGTGCATTGGCGTTCCAGTTACTCTTGTGCTTCAATGCATATAACGAGGTCTTGTTAAGAAATTAAGTGTAACGACAGTGCATTTTTACCGCACGTTTGACAGAGCATATCTCGTAAATGGTGTCATCCATACAATTCTTTTCAAGTGGATATGCCTTGCAGTCTCACCCGCTAGAACTTGTCAATTGCAATATGTGCCACAAGGTAATTAGATGAAACCTGAATTAGAGAATTACTGTTAAGTAGTTGATTATGCATTTCAATTGTTTGTGCAAGTAATGTCCACCTCATCGAGTAGATCAGCTCATGGACTAGAATTGTGCTATCTGCCACAGTCAAATAAAAAACACTTTTGAAAGTGTTTTATGACAGCACCCGTTACATATACACTCTGTGTACATGTAACGGGTGCTTACTTCACAATACAGTCTTGATGACATTAGTGATTATTTCTTGCCCCTTTTTTAATTAAATCTGTATGTATAGGATAAGTTGGCATCATCACTGATGCCGGCTACTTCTCGCTTATAGTCAGAGTACATATACAAAAAGAGCTTGTTCATAAAGAAAAGACCAATCACACACGTTAATTTATCCTTCTTTCCTCCTTGTTGTTTGTTTGTTCCTTTGTTTGGTTGTAATAAATATAGCTGTATATTTGTTACACGGACCATGTTCTCGTTGTGAAGATCACAAACTATTCTAGCCAGCAAAATCAGGTCGATATCTGGGGAATTTCTACCAATCTTCGGAAATTTGAGAACACAGCCTCGGCTGATCACAAAGTTTTCAATGTTACTAAAAAAGCTAGATTGAACGGCGTACGGGCCTTTTCTTTGAACGTGTCTCAAAACTTTTGGTAAAAGAAGTCAATTGTGGTCGATATATTTCTTCCTAGTTTGACGGAACTTGGTTCTTAAGTCAGATGTGCATCTTCCTTTATCTTGCAGGATTGTATTTTGTCACTACATTATTTTGTTTTGGTTTGGAACACTTTTCCCGCCCCTCCAGTGCAAGGTTAGCCAACCGGGCTAGGACTGCTAAACCTCCTTTTCTTTCCCTTATTGCTTATTTTACTTTCTCTTTCTTGTTTTGTTTTATTGCCATCTTCAAAGTATTCTATCATATTAGGACTTGCTACATAAAGCTTATATATTATTCTGTTGCTTCATTTGCTTTTTTTCTCCTGTTTTTAATACTTCTTGAACAAGTTATACCCTTCATTCCCTGCCTTCTGATTTTGTATTACGTGATTCCATTTTTTTATTTTTTGTTCCAGCCTGCATCAATACAATTTTTTGACGGGGTGTTGACAGTGGATAAATTATTCAGGTGTTATTGTCGCCCTAAGCATGTAAAAATGTGAAGAAACCTTTATCTTATCATAAATGCCTAACCGAAAGCTACGTGTTAAGAGCAAACACTCTGTACTTCCTGTGTGAAGCAGATTTAAAAGCATCTAAATGCCTAGCCCAGAAATACACCAGATATCAGGAGAAACATATCGAAATGATTCTTCGAGGTCTATTTATGAAAGTGCAGGAGGGCCTCCTGTGAGCTTCACTTGTTCTCTCACACTGGAACAGAAATACGCACTTAAATTCACAACTAGGAAGGTTTTGCTTGGCGGCACACCTATCATGTTAACCCGGAAACAATGATTAGAAATGAAATTAAATGCACAGGGCGAACCACAGACACACAACATACACAAAAACATGCCCCAACACATAACATACAAAATTAAAGTATTTTATTCAGACAAGTGCCTCGCAGGAAGGCCAAAAGTGCCTTCCTGCGAGGTTAGTGTAGGTTACACAAGTTTATGATGCGATTACGCCTCATAGATAAAGACTTTGAATAGATTTAATGCTGACTTTACAGGTTGTCCTTGGAAGTCTGAGAACGCTAGATATTGGGATCGCTGCTTGTTTAACGCTAGGCCACGGCGGGATCCAGTCGCTGAGGGACATAAGTGCCTTCTTGTATCGCCGCTTGTCATGGAAACTTTTCAAACCAGCAAAAATGTATCCAATCACCTCACACCTTGCTCCGTGATAGCAAAGCAAAAACTAACAGCGAAGGAAACGGAGCGGGTGACCGCGCCACGTGCTTCACCGCATGGCCCTTCCACTAACAACGTCACTTCTGCTGCACAAGCTGCGAGACGTGGAAGCACTAGCACCAAAACCATACTTGGTTCCTACGACGTGCGGTGTGGAACGTGACTCTTCCATCCTTCAGTACTCCAGCGGTCGCACGTCGGCTGCACTGCTAACAAGGCCTGGCAGCGCATGTGAAACATCAGCGAGGGCTTCGTAAGTGTACACTCGTAGATATCGACGTCAGCTAAATAGGTTGTACTGAGATCTTTGATTTTTTATGTTTCCATGCTTTTGAATTATGTAAGAGCTCCGGAATAGGTTATGCGCATATGCCGTGTTTATTATGTGTGTGTTTGACCAGATTGTTTGTTTTTTTAAGTCACATGAAAAATATCGCGTGGTTCGTCCCGTATGGGCGGATTCATACCATACGCGCACATGAAGAAAATTGCACCTATAAAAGTGCTTGTTTGTTTCATGGTTAAAACCCTTACCTTTAAGGCTGTAAAAAATTGCTGTACATGACAGCGAACTAAAACTACACATGTGATGAGAGAAGCGGTAGTTGAAAACTGCGTTCTAATTTTGAACACGTGGTGCACAGGGAACTAAATGTAACACTGCTGTGTGTTGGGCATGTATATATAGAAACTTTATTTGGCTAGAAAATATTTTAAGTATAGCGGTGGTCGGGGGAGCCCCTCAGTCCAGGGCCCCACTGGCCTCTGCCGCCTGCCTGACCTGGCTAATTAAGGACTTTTGTCCTGCCAAGTCAGAACGGGTGAGCTGTGCCTCCCACTGCTCCATTGAGATATTATTAGTTGGCCTATGAGGGTGCTTAGTACACTCCCAGGTCACATGTATTAGTGTAGGTATGCCACCGCACCAAGGGCACGTGGCCCTATAGCGGGTGGGATACATGGCATTTAGCAGTTTTAGATGGGGGAATACCCCGGTCTGTATTTTGCGCCAATCGGCGGCCTCTTCCCCGCTAAGTTGGGGGTGAGGCAGTGGGTATTTCCTGCGGACTCCGCGCTGATGAGCAAGGATGTCTTTTACATTTAAATTGATGGGATTTTGTGAGGGATAGTGTGAGGGGTTGGGGTTCGAAGAGGACGCCATCGCTCGGTTAGTAGACGGCGACTAGACGCTCGAGCTAAAGCGTTAGCCTGTTCGTTCCCCTGTACCCCCGCATGTCCCGGGCACCAGAGTAGGCGATGGCGGTGGTTGAACGATTTGGGGATTATCGCGAGGCTAGCCGCAGTCACGTGCCCCTTAAGAAACATGAAACATGTCTCCCGGGAGTCAGTGACCACGACGAGTCCCTTTCCGAACGCTCCGCGTGAGCGAGCGCGATCGCCACTGCTGACATTTCGGCCGAGGTGGGGGAGCCCGCCGTGGTCGACGCGGTAATTTGCTGCTGGCTGATCGCGTTCACGACTGCCAGGGCGTACCTCCTTTGGTAGCGCTGCCCGGTAGCCTCTGCATACGCAGCTGCGTCCGTGTAGTACGTATTGTACCTAGCGTTATTGGAGTACATCGATTGAATATGTTGTGCGCGTGCTTTGCGCCTTTCCTTGTTTTACTCGGGATGCATATTCTTGGGAATTGGAGCTACTGTAATTTTGGATCTCACCGAAGCATTCCAATTTGGATAACATTTTAACGCCAGCAGATCGACAGAGGCAGATGAGAGACGCAGGGCCCCATGGTCAGCTATATAAAGCGCCCCGTGGTGTCTGCGTCTGCTGGCGCTAAAATGTTATCTAAGTTCAAAATATCTGACACGCGATTTTGATAGCCATCACTGTCAAAAATTAAGTTATGCAGTTTTCGTGTGGTCTGTCGCAGCTATGCCACAAAAAGTTGCCTCAAAGGAGAAAATTTTGTCTCCATCAACAATTCAATGTTGCCCCTTAAGACCAAGGGGCATCCCAGCACGCGTTACGGTGCAAAAGGTTTTGCTGAGAGCCCCATGAGTGGCCAATCCCGACAATTGCGGGGGCGCTGCTTCGTCGCGCCAATGACGAAAGGAGAAAATAGTGGAACAAATAAAAGGTCCTCGCGAAATGCAATCCTTGATTTTGCACGGACATTTGTCGGTGTGCTGCACTTCTCTTCATTTCCGTAAGTGTAGACAGAGAGATAAGCCAAGGAGAGTAAAGGCAGGGAGGTGAACCGGACGAGCGTGCGGATTGCTACCCTACACTGTGGGTTACGAAACTATAAGGACAGAGAATAAAAGGGAGATAATGACCCAAGCTTCCTTGAGCTCTTGCAGCGTATCTAACTGCCACCTACGTACGCATCCTGGACCCCTTGTTCCGGCTTCAAGTACCAACTAGCCTATTCTGCGGAAATGCAACACTGCTATACCGCCTATGGCTTGGTGTGGCATTCACGCCTGCGGTACTGAAGAAACCACCAACCACATGTGGAGAATTTCCCTCAAGGCCACGTCCAGCGCATATCTTTACAGGCCGCTCTAAACTGCTGAGTGTAACACTGACTGAGTGTAACTCGAAACTGAGTGTAACATTTGCTGGAATGAAAATTCCTGGACCCTGGCCGCATGCGTCGCTGGCGCACAAAGCTATTCGGGCGCTACTGCAGTTTCTAAGGAACACCGGCCACAGTGACCAATTGAAGTCGTGCTGTGCCTTCCACGGCGTGCCCGCCCTGCTCATTCCGTAAGGGTAACAGCTACATTCACGTCCTGTGCCCCAAGAGAGAATTCCGCATTTCTCATTTCTTGGGCGATATATATACTGGTGGACTAACTGAATGTACCATGATCTCTAACGACCAAGAGCAGCACGGAGGCTGTGAGAGACGCCGTTGTGGAGTGCTTAGGATTTACGTTGACCGACTCCAGAGCATACATAACTTACTTCTTTACCTGGCTTCCGCGATTGTGGAATTTTCTTTCTTTTCTTCTACTTTTCTTCTGTACTATATCTGCTGTATGAGACGCATGTTCCTGCATGCTGCACCGGCTCTACTGACGGCCTGATCATGTGGCTGCTTCGGGCCCCGAAGCAGCTTGTGCTGCAGGTGTTCTCTGACTGACATCCAATACCAACCAAACTTCCACACACCCGCGGTCACAGCCGCCCGCCCCTGCCGCCGTATAAGAACCATTCTCGATTCCTTTTAACCGCTTATCTGTAAAGGAACGTTTGGCTTACCACCGAAATTCTAACTCATACTTTATTGGCAATGTACATCGAGTTGGGAACCGAGAAATTTAAACCTATATTGCACAAGTTTGGCTCTTGATAGTTTGTGAAGTTTAGTGCGACGCACAGCGCATGTATACAGGAGAACACAATATCTATATAGTGTAGCGGAATAGTAGGATGTTGTGCACATCTCAAAGAAGTTATTGAGAAAATGACCGTGGGTGCTGTGAGAACCTGCTGTGAACATGTTCAGGTAACGGAATGAACAAGTTCACAGCCACAACAATCACTTAATTCTGCGGAGATTTCGAAGTAGACACTTACTTTTCGGGTGACGCCTTCAAAAGGATGACAACGAGGCCTTGATTCTCGCCTTGGTTGGTGATCGCGACAGAGAGAAATTGATACTAGTGGTTTTTTTTTCCACTCGTAGCATTCTTCTTATGTGCTAGATACAAATGAATTTGAACATAATATAGTTACAGAAGTGAGACGACAAAATAATGACCTGAACTTTATTTTACAAGCATGACTTTCATTACTGAAACTAAATGTAGGTCTCAGCGTAAGCAGCACGTATTTGTACAGCTCTTTCTTAACAGCTTCTACCCAACACTGTTTTCCTAGAAGCGTGCCTAGATCAACACTTAGCAGCCACTGTTGTGCAAAATAGAAAATCTAAGCCGAAGTGTTTAAAATCTGGGAAAACGGCATGGTCACCGCTGTTTAGCACAAAGGCAACAACAAAACAATAAACTATCCTTCTCATTGTTCTGCACAAAATGACTCTTTAGGTTTCTAGGCAAGGTCATGAACGAGTGTCTCTAATAAATAAATATTGGCGATTTTAGAAAAAAATACTTTTTTGTCATACTTCCCAGCAGCAGTGCACGTGAAATATTGTTCGATTTTCATCGACGCACGCTATGACTACATTTACCAATTTACTATGTAGTTAGTAAGATTAGCGTGCGCCCTGAAATTTCGGAGTTAAAACCGGTCAGTACTTAAGGCACGTCCACTTAGTAGAAATCCTAGGAATAGCCCCAGTTTCGACGTATTCACCCTTAAGACCAGTGACGAAATGCACGGCGACGCAGAGTTGTCCCGCATTCGGGAGGCATGTCTCGAAAGTGGTGTCAGTCTCAGGAATCCTACTAAGCTGATCTGCCTCGAGCGTTGACAGGCTTCATTTTGGCAGGATGCAACTTGCACGCTAATGTAAATACCCAAAACTCTAATTAGACAGCTTTTTCAAACAATATTTTATCAGCAATTATTATACAATAATCTTCCCTATTGCAATCAATTTTAACCAGTAAAATTATCATTTTATCTCTGACAATCTACTTTTCACAACTGGAGAAAGGTGTCGCTGAAGAAGCTGATATAAGTGGAGGTAAACGTTCAACAATAGAAACTCGTTTGCAAACACAACAAATGCTGACCCATACAACAGCTCAGCTACAGCGTAACAGCCAGTACTTAAGCAACAAACAACAGCAATGGAAAAGGGGATTACAGCTTTCATCGGGAGACACTATAAAAAGTGGTCTGTCGAGTTCCTTCTTTCTTTTTTTCAACACTTCACACAGGAGCGACGCAGCTACGTAACACTGTGATTCTCGCGAAACGGGCAGTCTCCGAAAAGTCCCCTGCCAAACGAGTCCTCATATTCTCCGTTGCGACTAGGGAAAGTGGACCGCGTTCAACAGGACGAAGCGGGCACACAAAATTACGTAAGCAGGCTTCCCCGCCAACTCAAGTGGCCCCAGTCAACATGGCCGGCCTCATGCTCACAGCACCATTGAAGCTGAGCGTCGTGTGCAAAGAATGGAGGAAATTCTCTGTGCCACAAATGGTTACACCAGGTTATGCGTTCATGATCTAAGTGCTCTTCTAGCATCATGGTAGCCATCTTGGGTTGTTCAAAGGGGACGAGCTGAAGAATGCGCTCGCGTAATTTCTCGTGTCCCAACGCACGTCGAACACCTCCGTTTCTGGTGCACAGCAAAAAGTAAAGACTTAATCTGCTGGTTCACCCCATTCGCACAAACGCATTCGCCACAGCGCCCACACTGCGTCGCCATTAATCTCTCTCACATCAGCAAAGACTTTGAAACAAAGCGGCAGAGTCCCCAATACTTGAGAAATACTACTGGCGCACACAGGGTCGAAAGCCGCAAGTGTAGGCTTTCGGAGAGTGCGCTGAAGTGCTCACGCAGTTACTGACGTCGCGAGAGAAGCGCAGCTCTACTTTTTTTTTTACTCTTGCGACCGAAGGGCGAAATGTTATGAACTCTTCAGATTTACTGCCGTTTACCCCGTGACACTTTTTGAGGCAATCGAAATTCCGGGCGGTATATATATTGTAACAATATTTATATTCTCTCACAGTGTTTCCACCGCTTCCAGTGGTCCAATGAGTTGTCTCAGGCTCAGAATTCGACAAGAGACCGGCATGGGCATCATTTCAACACGCTGATGACTTGCGTCCTGTGATCTTAACAACTGCTCCGATGAGCATAGAGAAACAGACTTGCCCAATATGACGCTCAGTGCCATTCAGAACTAGTATGTTCTCAACGATTTCACTTGGAGCGTTGGCATGTTGGAACTCCAATGCTTGAAATATATTCACTGCTTTCCCAAACGTAATAACGGCTAGGGCACCCTTTCCTCAGTCATTCTGTGCTGTACACTTGTTCAGTGCTTACTGCGTGGTCGCTCATTACCAGAATATCATGTTCTTGACTTTTACAGCAAAGCTGCTTTTTTGAACTTACTGGAAGTAGACCATTAGTTGCCCCTGGGACGGGATAACTGGAAACTTTGCACGTCATGTTAGATTGTTGCCACGTTGACACTTTTACGGGTTAAGTAGTGACGGTATTCGAGTGCCCACACAGGCTTCCTGTAAAGGTGATGCCTTGTTCAAACTGAAGTTACAGAGCACGATCCCTCGGCTCCACAGTAAAACAACTATATCAGTGAGGTGGTCGTGTAAGAGAGGTCACCGGGTTGACAAATTCATCAAAATGGAACAGTTCTTTAGCGGAGGTTTAAAAACGTGTCTGCCGTCCACATCAGTGTCCATCACGCACGGCGACAGCGGACAATAGCCATTTGTCCGCAAATTCAAGCTGTCAGTCATCACGATCTTATAAAGATTTGGACTTTCCGTTGCTTCTTCTGTGGCACACCACTGATTTGACAACGATGACAGATGAATCACGGTATATATGTGGTCGCCGAAAAAGCAGTAGTATAAAGGCTTCCAGCGCCAGCGTCGATTCTGGTCAGCGATGCGAAGAACACGCTCGCTCCCGTCTTCCACGATGCACTCGCCGATGGGCGTCGTCGTTTCACTGCCCCCTCACCACGGCGGCGTCTATGGCTGTGCATGCTTCCGGACGATGCAGGGATGAATGAAGCCGTGGTCAGCCGTTGCTAAACTTTGATTCCGCTCCGCTTTCAGTTGGCAACCATGAAAGGGCAAGCTTCGCAGACTCGCGATAGCAAGAAGTCCTGAAGACAGAAAGCGCTAGCGCTACTCAAGCTCACTACGCGCACATTGGCCTTAGGCCACAGTTTTCAGTCACTCAGTGCAGATATCCGCAAGGATCTGCACTGCATCAAGCGTGGTTTGTTCCTTGTGACTGCGCAGCCCACCGACGGAGGACGGCAGCTAGGTTGTTCTTGAGAAGAGGTACAGCCAGGCAGCTACTGCTAGAATCGCCGGCAGCCCGATGGCTACCCGTGTGGAGCAGCTGCTGCAACTGGGCTCGTCTATGCGGTATCCAGAGCAGTGCGTAGACACAAGGTAACCGCCGGCCTTGACTATGATGTCTTCGGCCAGCTCAGCTGCTTCCACGTCGCAGCGCAGGAGTACAGCTGTCTTGGCGCACTGTTTGTAGCCGTCCATTTGGCTGCGAGAGAGAAAAGGTGAGCATTTAAGTATAAGCCACATGCAAGCGATCTTGCGCGCGACAGCGACAAGAGACGCGATGGAGACGGCTGTTGCGTTCGCTCGTCGCCTACAAGTCGTACACCATGCGAGCGACGACCTTGAGCGACGTCTCCCCGGTGTTGCCGGTATGAGCGCATGCAAATACGCGCCGAAACTGGCGTGACGCGTGATTTATTAATTTAAGTTGATGTGTTTTACAGTAATGAGCGGCATAAATATTTCTGAAGGTCTTGCAATAGGTTCTTATCCTTGCACGTACCAAAATTTAGTCGTTTATATACTTGTTCCATGCGACAATCAGTAGTACTTGACTGATGCACATCCCGTTCCGGCTTCGCGCTAGTGGCTAGTCGCTCATAGCACTTCCGGGCGACGAGCAATGAATTCTAAATTTCCAGAACCGAGCGATCGAGCGACAAGACCGAACTACCTGTTCGCGCGACGGCTCGTTTCGTCGCTCGAAGCCTTCGCTCGTCGCCGTCGCGCACAAAATCGCTCTGATGCGGTTTGGGCTTTAAGCATTTTATTCACTTGAACACTCCACTCGAACGCTGCAGAAACAATGAAAGGTTGTCAACTACTCTTGCGAGAGGAACCAGTAGTCCCATATTTCGCTCCATTCCGAGAGAGCTGAAGATTAAATGCGCTTACTCTATTTTACCTCAAACTGCAATGAGCACTCTTCAATTTGAAAAGTTCCCTAGCTTGCGTACAGCTAATTAAATTAGGAGTAATTGGATAACCCCGGAAATGAAGTCGCCAGCGCACTCTATGTTTTGAGGGAATAAATGACAGAGTGTGGTCTTTAGGGAGATCAGTAAAGATGCGGCAACTTTTGCTTCTTCCATTACTTAGGTGTGGTACACAGCATGTGAATACCACTATGAGCGGTCTTATAAAGAAAACTTATATCAAACATTCTAATTTGAACATGATATGCACGGGCATCGCACATATTCATGCATACGCATGTTAAATAGCTTTACATTACATGGCACAGAAATTACCAAGCATCCTCTTTAAATGTACAAACTTACCAACACGAATGTCGAATTTTGTCTTGAGCGCTGAGCGCCTGTCCTTGAAGCTCGGCCCGCTGAGCCATGTAGACCGAGGCGCATTGGTTGTAGTCATCTTGCAGTTCTTTGTAGCACTTGGAGTGTTTCAGATAGGCTGCACACAAAGAAAAGTAACTCCCATTACAGCCAAGGTCAGGATGAAGTCAACAGCACTAATGGAAATCGACGTGCATAAAATGGCTTTTTGAGTGCACCATTCACCACGCACAGCGTCCGTTGCCGAAATTCCTAACCGAGAGGAAAGTTGCAGGTACGATTTCAAATACGTCCTGGTCTGTGAAGAACACCGTGAAAGCTCGATTCATCCCGGAACGTGCGGAATGCGCGCCGAAACTATTCTGCTAAAATAACGCTCGCCGCGAATGGGACGTGAAAAGCCCATGAAGTTTTGAAGCAACGTGGTGTAATTCAGAGTTTCGAACACTTCGTTCGGTACCCATCTCTTCGCAGCTCCTAGCTGACACAATCCTTCCAGCCTCCTATCAAATGACACGGACTGTCTGGACAGTGTCATTGGTTCATAGGTCACTTCGGTGTCCAGGAAACAACAAACACTTACTGGAGCAGTAAAGAAAAAACACTGATGATTTAAAAATGTGCGTGTTTACTTGAACGGCCTTCGGCATTATTATTTGAATGCCTAAATCACTCTTTGAAGGCTCTAGATGAATGATACGCAGCACAAACTCTACACATTGTAATTGGGGGTGTACTCTGATAATGAATTCTTTTGGGCCTAACACTGAAATAGGACTGGGTGGTACGTATCTATGACTACGGGAATAATGAATACTTGTCGTTCACTGTCTCATTTTGACGTGATTCATGACATTAAAATAAGTCTTTGGAGATAAGACCTTTGCGTACTCGATCCCATATCACAGCAAAATGGCGTTAGGCAGTTTATTCGGCAATAAAATGGTGCGGTGTAGTGTGCTGGGCAGACTGTAAAGGTGTCCGGAACTTGACCCCACATAATCCACAGCGGACTAACAATTGAAGTTTTAATTGTTTATGAACAGAGGCTTGCTTCTATATAAAAAGATTTCTTTGGCAATGCAATATAGACTTACTATCGAATAAATTGTTTCTCGCTGGACAGGAAATAAGCAGATGTGATGTGGTCAACACATCTAAGCACGAGTTCTTCGTGGAGTTACACAAAACAGCTGTACGGTTTCCCAAGCAGAGAACAACAATGTGACTTTTGCATACTCATAACATTCGCTTTTTATCCTCTTCTACAAAACCTTGACATTCGTAAGCACAATAGACACCATTGTCAAACTTGTAAAAAGACACAGTGTTCTTACCAGAAGCGTTACGGTTGAGCTGCGCAGTTACAGCTGCGCGCTGTGTCGAATTAGTAAATAGTAAGTGTTAAAAAGAGCAGGCTGACAACGTGCAATAGTTTTTTTAATAGCCGTGGGGCATAAGGACAAAAATTAATATTTCCTCTCTGTGGTAACCGCGATTCATCATGAAGAGAAGGAAAGAACTGATATACACTGTAATAGCGTATCTGCTTGGGCTGCAGTAGGGGGGACAAATGAGTCAGAGTCCTCATTCACAAGGCAAGGGATTCGCATGCTATGAGAACACGTCAGCATAGGTGCCTGCCAAAAATGATAGAGGCAATATTAGCGCTGGCAACCGACAAATGGCAATCTATTGTTAGGAAGAACGAAGAAGATGTGTACATTTAAGTTGCCCAACCAAAAAAACATCATTGGAATAACCCGGATAATGTAAGAAAGCGGATTGCTCACTGAGCCTGAACCGAGATCCCTCCCGGCAGAAGTCCTCGATGAGTTGAGCCGCGCCGCTGGTGAGCCGTTTGTAGATCTCGCGCTGCTTTTCGTTGAAGCAGCGGTGGGTGAATGCGTTCACGCAGTCCATGGCGCCGGTCAGGTGGCTGCACAATGCGCGTGTAGAACACAATGAGAGCTCTGTAAATCAATTCCCCCTTTGTCAATGAGCATGTGCACAAGTGAAGCCGCAAACAGGCGTGACATCATCATACGCTTTTTGACGGATTAAAATGTACGAAGAACATATTTCCACTTTTCGAAGGCTTCAGACCCTCTTATCTGCTCCGTGTGTGTCCTTGTGTGTCTTCTTTCGTCCTGTCTTTTAATCGCACTACGGTAAACCTCTTATCTGCGACAAAAACTTCGGCTGATGAACCAAAGCTGTCACTCAACGATGGTCTTATAATGATGATGGACATATTACAACACGCAATATAGTGTCCTGCAGCAACCATACTATCCTGTCATTTGGTATGTAACCTACGCATGCGAAGGGACGCATGCGAAGGAAAATATCTCACTTTGCAATGAAATGAACAACGTAAAGAGCACAGTAGTCCTCGAAGCTGCAGGCCACATAAATAGGTGTCATTATGTAATCTTAGACGCTGCTTAAAAACGTGAATGCGGACAACAGCACGCGTAATGGTACATAGCTTTCATCTGGTTGAGCAACTAGGGCAATCAGACATGCTGTAGTGAAGGGCTCTTGATTATTTTAATCACCTGGGGTTCACTGAACTGCACCCAAAGTTCGTTACACGAGCGTTTTCGTGCTCCGCCTTTTGTGCATCACTTTGTGCTCAGCAACAGGAATCTTCAAAGTTTGCCGGAATTCTCATCTACCTATATTAACATAAGATTTCTCTGCCACACACCTTGAAAGTGTTTTCAGGACATTATTTGTTGATTCTGCTACCTCTCTCCACTATTTTTCCAACAGCTTCAGATCACCTCTAACATCCGTATCCGTATACACCTGAATCGTGGAGGTGCTTTGGTTATGCGACAGTTGAAACGAATTGAACGAAAATTGTTGCTCTTACAATAGAAATCCGAACTACAATAGCTGCGTGTCATAGAATTTCGATTCCGGCATTCGAATCTGTAAAGGAGGCACATGACTAAAATGCCAAGGCTTTGTAAATGTTGCGGCAGTCACGTTTGTCAATTAGTACCTCTGCAACCAGATAATGTAGATGTATATCACTTCTCTTAAACGCGCCCGATATAGTCTTAAAAGAGGGCAATTTTAACTTACAAAATATGGTTTAAGCACAACATCGTTGTTTTCCAAATCTCTCTTTTGCACGTGCAACTCAATCGGCATGTATCGCTTTCCTGCATTCCATGCAGTCGAGGAAGCGCTTTGAGTCAAGAGTTGCCCGTGAATACGAGTGTTAGGAATCTATAGAGGGACATGGAATAATATACTGACGCGCAGATTCGCTTCAGCTCAGCCTCGGTTGTGGCGAAGGCGAGGCTCTTGTTCTGCGAGAGCAAGTCCAGCTTGCTCACGCACTCGGACACCTCCTCATTTTGGCACGAGGCGGTGCTGCTGACATCACCGGCCCCGGAACCGCTCGCAGCGCCACCGTTGTTGGCCCGGCTTGTGCGTAACGTTCGCAGCGTGGAAGCGGCCCAGCAGGCGCCGCCGTCCCATCGGCAGCAGCACAGCAGGGTGACGGCTGCAGTTAAATGGACGAGAAAAGAAAAAACGGTGGCGTATTTGAAGTCATTTGCTCGTTGGCTGCCGTGGGAAAGAAGTGAAAGGTTCGACAACTGGACGAGGTTTGAATCGCCATTTATACTAGGCCCGCAGCAAAATGCAGAAACATCAACGTTTTGAGTTAGGCTTCTTGGTTGTTCAAGTTGTTTATCGCACATAGGGGAACGGCGTAGGGAATACCACGATGACAAAGTGAGGCATGAAAAAGATGCGCACAGCGCTGTAATTTCTACAAGTGTTTATTTCGCCGGTAGGCAGGATTTTCATATGGACCATCACAACAAAACAAGAAAAGCGTAGGCAATGGTCGATAGTGATATGATCTTGGAAATCGTAGTCCATGCCTGGTTTTTTTTTGTATTGTGCTGATGATCTGTATACAAAAAAACCTGTCTAGCGGTAAAGTAAACGTCATGACAAAAAAATGGTTATGAGATTAATACCGACGATACAAAATTATACATTACTAGAACTAATGAGGAAACAGCAGTCACCACAAGTTACTTGTTTACATTAACGAACGATATAAGGCAAACAGGGCCTTATAGAGTCATACTAAATTTATGTTTGTCTGGTAACGCGTTTACTTCCACTCATTCGCCCTCATATGATCTGCAATGATGGAGGAATGAGAGTTAATGGTGGTAGGGGCAGCGATGAGGATATGCTTGATGAGACACATGCATACCGAACATGTTCACATGTGGCTCAATCTTAATTATCGACATTTGTGACCTATTCGCACCCTCATTATAATTAATGCTCCGCATGCACCCCAGTGATTCCGGATGTTTTCCCCGCTATCATACTGAAATGACGCTCTAATCATAAGAAATCCTAATTGATTCCGCAGAAATTTTCCTTCTTCTTCTTCTTCTTCTTCTTCTTCTTCTTGTTCTTCTTGTTCTTCTTGTTCTTGTTCTTGTTCTTCTTGTTCTTCTTCTTGTTCTTCTTCTTGTTCTTCTTCTTCTTCTTCTTAAATAATAATAATAATAATAATAATTATTATTATTATTATTATTATTATTATTATTATTATTATTATTATTATTATTATTATTATTTGAAAACATATACACAGGAAAAGGAGAGCGAAGAGCAAGGCTGGCAACTGCCACCGGAAGGGGCACAACGCCTGCCTACTCTTTAGAAAGGAGGAGACAGAAACATAGTACGAAAAACTTAAATAACACAGGTGGTTTCGAGCGAACTATATGCAGGCATTGCTGCCTGCAGTATTTTGAAATAAATAAATAAATAAATAAATAAATAAATAAATAAATAAATAAATAAATAAATAAATAAATAAATAAATAAATAAATAAATAAATAAATAAATAAATAAATAAATAATAAATAAATAAATAAATAAATAAATAAATAAATAAATAAATAAAATATTTGTGGGCGCATTCGCTCATACATATTTCCAGAAATCAATTACATAGGACAGTTACAATTCTTTGGCCGCACATTTGTAAAGTTCAGTTTAATTCGAGCATAGGGCCATTTATCATTTATAAGCGCAGGTGCTCGCACGCTGTGGCCTCTTGCTTTGTGAAAAGCAGGTTCAGCTGTGTTTAAATTAGGCGCGATGCAATACCTTCATATTGATGAAAAGATCACTTTGTTTGAACAATTCCATAAAACTGGAAGACATGCGCACAGAAATGTTGAAACCCTCCTAAATATTCTGGAAATGTTGCATTTCTTTCTAATTGCTCTTCTTCATGTTTATTTTACGGCATTTTTTTAATGCAAGCTCTCACGCGTACCTGAGTACACTTTTTTTGTATTACTAATTAGTTACGTTCCCTTGTTTGATTTCATTATTTCAACTTGACTTTTCAGTTGTACATTGTACTGATTAGATCATGTATATTTTGTAAGCGCCAAAGGTTTGTTTGTCAATATGTAGCCGATTGTTTTACTGTTGCTGCAAGAGTGCTCGCAGCCTTGTCAAGCTGATCTTCCATCTCTTTCTTCTGGCCTCCTGCATCGTGTGCCATGCGGCATGATGGAAAAATTTTGCATTATTATTATTGTCATTATTATTACTATTAATCACTGAAGTAGTAGCATAAAGCAAGCAGATAAAGCTTATTAACGAAAACCTGATGATCACACCCGGCAAGCCTTTCCACGTGGCACTAACAAACTCATGTCAGACGGTGCACTTTCTACGTCGCACTTCTTGATCTCGGAGCAAAACTTGAATCAGATGCATGTACGCAATCCTCTGGCAGCTCCGAACGAGAAAAATAATACGATGCAGGACTTTCGGGATCTGGTGTGTAAACGTCCTTCAAGGCTTGAAGCTTGCATGCCTATCATCCAGACAGCGGTCTGTCGCCCAGCTTCACGGACTTGAGCGCCTGTCGGTAAGCAAATTTGGGAGAAGTCACAAATGACGTATTCCAGACGGCATCAGACTATCTTGGCTATAGATGGGTGCCAAATATCCGCCGCAGCCGCAGAGACACGGCGGCAGCCGATGTTTCTCACATCAGCGCGGCGACTGCGAAATGCTCTTAGTGTACTGCCAGTTTCTTCACACCCCTCGCGTGTCCGTTCAAGTCTGGTCGCGACATGTCCTCAAAGACAGTCACGCCACTTTGAAAGCCACAAACAGAAGTGAAACGCTAGGCCGAGTAGCGCATCTCGTCGAAGGTGATAAGCGAAGCAAAATAATGTCAGTAGACGAAAGAAATGAACGGGAAAAAATGGAATAGCAAGTGCTCCCAGTTGCAGGGCTATTAGCTTCAGGCTCATGCGACATGACAGCATCGGCGACAGTGCTGGTTCCTTCACCCGGGGAACGCGATTTGCCGGTCGTAAAGACTGGTGCCTCGGGCACTAACCTGTTGGGGCAGAGTTAGGCGGTGATGTTTCCAGGCTGTGGCGAGCACTCGTTTGAAAAGAAATAAAACAGCGGGAACCCCTAAGTCGTGCCTTGCAAAAATGTGCAGCGTTGTAGAAGCTACAAGAAAACAGAATTGAAGCACCGTTGTGCGCGAGTGCGTTTATACATGGATTATTGGAAGCTGTCATGATAACATCCATGAAAGTGTCCAAAATATTTCAGCCGCCATTGCAATGATTATATCTGAGTGCCGGGATTTTAATAGTTCTAAATGTTCTTTAAATGTTCTTGTTGACAAGGTAATTACTACATACATTGCTTATTACACGTTCGTCATGTGATACTGTTTTTTTTTTATTTTAAACAGCCGTCATTTGCTTGTTTTCACGGTTGAAATGGCCAAGTCGTTTTTTGACTGTAAGGTTAGCCGTTGTAATTAGCCAATGTAAATGCTGCTTCAATAAAAGTGACCAACATATAGGGGCATATATTTATGAAGGCTGGTTTACAAAACCAATGGATGATTGCACCGAATAAAAAAATTGGAAATTTCCGTGCAAAAATATCTTGTAACTAGTTACTAACTGATGATATAGAACGGTACTCAAGGTACGACAAAGTTTTAGCTATTTATACGTACATGAATCCGTTCAAAGTAACGCACTCAGCTAAGTGACTCGCTTCCACCTACTCTGCACTGCAACATGACCGACTATATAAATCCACCCAGTACTGCAACTAGAGTCAAGATAGGACGA
The DNA here is from genome assembly GCF_013339745.2 of Dermacentor silvarum. Lineage (NCBI taxonomy): Eukaryota > Metazoa > Arthropoda > Arachnida > Ixodida > Ixodidae > Dermacentor > Dermacentor silvarum. Next base: position 9,533,276 of record NC_051163.1, read on the forward strand.
CGTTCAGGCAAAACCAGAAGAGTACATGAACAGTTTTTTTACTTAAATGTACCGAATTTTGGAAAATGCGCATGTGACCACGAAGTGATCCCATGCTAAGTCCAACATGGGGAGCCAATGAGCCCGCTTAAATTTTTAAATGTAAGTGTGATATTCCCTGCTCTGCGCTCACTTTTTCTTTTTTCTTAATGTATTGTGAGGCCTTTCTCTATGCAAGATGTACGCTTACTTGTTTGCAAAACGCGTGTCAATAGAAAGCAGGGCCCTGTAAATCTTTGGTAAACAGCGCGCGTCGCCGTCATTCTCTTTCTCGTGTGGAGATAAAAAAAAAAACGTTTTATTTGATTAGAACCGCAGCACCAAACGTAAAGTGGCTCGTGGTCCTAGCGCAGACTTCGCAGCGCTGCACGCATTTGCTGGTAGCATATTTTAGCATACGCAAAACAAGGGAGCGCACACGACTATTTGCGGAGCTGTCGGCGCAGTGCCGGCCGTTTTTATCTTTTTTTTTTTTTTTCGCCGAAGCGTCAACTATTCGTAGCTGATGACAGGGGAAGAAATAGATAGAAATAGGTTGCGACTGAGAGAGAGAGAGAGAGAAAGTGCAAACGTGTCCTCCTCGCCGCTGATCTTCTGAAGAAAGGAATGCAGAGTCTCGCTGAAGGGTGGAAGAAGCTCCGAGAGGCAGTCAGGTTGACATAGGAGGGCGGCCTGCCGGCAGCGCTGACAAGATGCGACAGAGACGCAGTAGCGACTAAAAGACGACCCTTGCTGTATGGTTAGCCGGTACGTTACTGAGCACTCGACGCTGGAGCTTGGCGATCGATTACGTTCTTTTGCACTCATTGTATCCATGGCGCTTATGAATCGCTAATATGTGACCTCCTTCGTCTGTGTCTGTATTAAAGTGTATATGTTCTCATCCAAGATAGATAGAGTGAGATACGCAAGAAAGGAGAAAGGCAGCGGAGATTTGCCGGAACAGAAAATGTGGTTTGCTACCCTCCACTGGGGATGGGGGGAAGGAGAGGTAGAAAGAAAAGAAATATATCTGGACATAAGAATAATCACAGTTTGTGAACAATATATTTTGCGGATACGGTTTACGCATTAAAAACAGTCATGCGAGAATCATTATAGTGGTATCAATTCTTATTTTTTTCTGTCTGTCTGTAGTTCGTTTCTATGTTGTTTTGTTTGTTTGTTTGTTTGTTTGTTTGTTTGTTTGTTTGTTTGTTTGTTTGTTTGTTTGCTAATTATTGTCGGCTTAGCTTATGACGAGCAAGCTGTCTACACGTATTGGCCAGCCAAGACAAGACTTTTAGGAAAAAGCAAGAAAGAGATCAGTAACCGCTGGACTGGAATGATCTTCCTGCATACATCGTTGCTTATACTAACAACGCGCAAGATGGACCACTGTCACGTCTCTATTTGTTAACGCCACCATGTCCACCCCTTATGTAGAAAACGGTACTTGCGGGGTCTTTGAGGTATCATAAATAAGCAAAGTATCGGCTAAGACCTGGTCACGCGTCGCGCAACCCGTGTATAGTCAGCCCAGTGTCTCTATAATGCATGCTTAAGAGTTGTGCGCTACACAATACACGCTTTGCGAGCCCGCTATTCTCAACATCGTTCAGGCACAAAATGAAACCAAGAAAATAAATAGGAAGCAAGGCAAAGCCCCAGAGTTACGCAAGCTGTCGCTGTCTTTCGCACCTTTGTTCTCGACACAGCACTTTTTTCTCTCGTTTCTAACGCAGGTCAGAGCACTCTTGACGGCGCTGATGGCGTTTGAGTAAAGTACAGTCAGGCTACAAAGATGGCGAAGGGCTGTTGAACAAGCAAGATGTGAGATCCACAGTTAAGCAAAGCGACATCAGCAGTAAATTTCCACGGACTTGATGATTTTTTGTGCGAAAGCATCAAATGGTCCATTTAGCGAAAAAGCCGGCGTCTGTAGCGGCGAAACGGCACCTAAATTCCCACTGGCTGCGACGCCACGTGGGAATCGCCGCGACGCCACGTCACCAGCGCGCCTCGACGGAGCAGATACGGCGACCTGACGCCGCGGGGCGAGATGGGTTGTCGTCCGCGAGGCACTCAAGTGACGCACGCGTGCGGGTGACGCCGTCTCCGCCTCTGAAGCCGGCGCGCGATCCGTGTCTCTCTTCAGGCGATGCTCTCTCCCTCACCCCCACTGGGCTTAGCTGCCGCGAGCATGCCTACCGGCCTTTGGGCCGCTGATGCTTCCTCGGTCTCTCGTCACGTCGGACGTCGGTGGCATGCAAGCGTTGGCACGGCAGGCTGCTGCTGCTTGCTGGCTCTGGCAGCACGTACAGCTATGGTACATTACTCACATCTCAAAACTCGAAGGACCGCTCAGAGGTGTTCAATTGGACATTAATGCTTTCGCATTCACAACTGATAAGAAGTGCTTAGGTTTCCTCGGATTTTTTGCTGGTAACTGAAAAAAATCGCTATTAGAAGGGAGGTAGTAAACTTCAATGAGGTCCTGAAGAAGTCACCCCCCCCCCCCCCCCCCCCCCCTGTTTTTATGAAGCGAGGACCGCCGGGCCGCTCCCATGTCGGGAGGGGAAGGCCAAGCCTCACCGCCGCATCGAGGGCCTTGTGGACTGCTCGGAGTTGATGGAACCATTCGTGACTCTTAATCAGTGAATAAAAGGTGTCTTTGCGAGATCTATTGATCCGTGTGGTGCTGTAACAAGGGGCACTCCAGAACATGTGGTTAAAATCGCTGTATCCGTCCGCAGTCGGGACACGAAGGGGAGACCTCCGCGAAACGACTATAGATCGAGAGGCCGGGATACGAATAACCTAAGCGCAACCCATTGAGGCCGTGATAGGTTTCGGTGGGGCAAGGGAAGTGGCCTGCGAGCAAGTTGATAATGCTTTGTGACTTCGTTAAAGGTGGAGAGTATGTCCCTAAAGCGGGGGGGGGGCGTCTCCGCCACCATCGGACCAGACCCGTCGTGGGCCCCGCCCGGGGCACCGGCCCCGGAGAGCATAAAACAAAAAGTAGAACACCTACCAAACTGGCATTGTCAATTGACAACACTACTTGTTTAACACCAATTTGGTCGGCATTCCGTTTTTCTCTCTCTCTCTCTCTTATTAGGAATTTGCTTTTCGATCAGACGGGATGTCACCCAACTATTGATTTCTGGGAAGAATCACGCGCACTGTCCTGACTTAGCGCGCTCAAAAGAGAAGGAAACAGCAAGCAAGTGAGCTCGAGTTCTTCAGAGGAAGTCCAATTTCGAAACTGTCGCTATATTTTCCCGCAAGAGTTTACCATCCAGCTGAAAGTTGCAGGAGGTTAGATGAAACATTTTCATCCAGCTGAAAATAGCGAAGGAAACAAGTGTAAGTTCTCCGGAAACTAACTTCTCGGGAAACACTGAGGTCCTCGGAAACGTGCTGAGTCTTCAGGGACATCTGTTCTCAAATGTTCCGGGGGAACTACTTACTGCAGTTATAGATAGAGAAAGGAGAAAGGCCGGGAGGATGACCACAACCGAAAGTTCGGTTTGCTGCCCTACCCTGAGGAAGCGGGGGAAGGGAGTAAGATAAGAAACTAGAGTTCGAGATAGAGTGTTGTCTCCCGCAAGCAGGAAGCATCTCATCTTAGTTGAGATAACAAGCACTGAGTGTTTCTGTGAGCGTCGAAGTAGCCACTGCAAGTCGAAGTAGCCACTGCACGAAACACCGGAACGGAGACATCACTCTCTCGCGTGTGTAAGTGTGGCCATCAAGAAGTGCTGTACATAAGTCGGGAAATTATAGCTAGAGATAGTCAACGACGCACATGATGACGTAGCAGCGCAAATGCTCCGGCACTAATGAAAAAGAAGGAACGACGCCAGCGCTGTCAATCGCGCTAACATCTGGATTTCAATGGCATAATTGACATCCTTGGGTTTCTCGTGATTACGACGAAAAATCATTTGCACAGCCTTGTTTTTTTTTTTTTTTGCCAAATGCTCAGACACCCTTAACTTATCCAGCAAAAATAAAATTTGGCCACAGCTAGCGTTTTTTTAACTGGTTATTTCCATTCTTGTCACACAGATATCGGGGGAAACTCAGCACAAAATGTGTCAGGGGCTACACAAACACATTTATTTTCCTGACATAATCAACATATTACTGACACTTATGTGCCTTGCGTGCAGGAGATACTATACCGGCGCAATCCATTGAAGTTCGAGATCAACTATTTATTTCAAGTTTTCTTCTCTCACCATTAGAGGGAGACCTGGTGAATGTAGGAAATCGTGTTTTAACAAGAAACTACGTGCAGTACGCCTGCCACGCGAAATGCAAAGAACGATACATATCCGGTCGCCTATATATACTTTTCAAGAATACAAAGAATGAATGCACGACCACCCACAAACCGAAAAGAATACCACACTCGTATTCGTTAAATTTTTTTTCTCTCCAGCATGTGTAATGCTAAATCTATAAATCGAGAAAAGCATCTCTGTAGTCGCGATAAAAGCATATTGGATGTTCGCGATTCTTGTCAAAGGAGTGCGCCAGAGAGCACACAGTTCTTTATTTTTATTCATGCGGAACGGTGTAGGTTTACTTCAGCAGTTCGTACGGCCTTCAGGCGATAAGCAAGCTTAGAAGACGGAGATAATCATAAAAGATGTGCCGTCGGAGTGTATGTACGCTATGCTCAACGTTGCCTAATGAAAATCGAAACGGGATACAGGCGCTCAGAACCATAAACCTGCCAGCAAATTGCAGCGTGCAGATTTTTTTTTTCCTTTATGCTCAGCCTTTTGTTATTTCTACTTAAGCGTTCCATATGCGGTTCAATATTTCTTCGTGCTTTCCGTAATATTCTTGTTAGAAAATGATAAAGCATATGCATCCAAATTTATTTTCTTTGAACATTACGGAAAGTTTATGAAAAATGCGCGGAGTTCCCGGAGGGCATGAAGAATCGTTTTAGTAGGGTTGTGGCTTCGCAAAACTTTTTCTTGAGTTTCCTTTGGATGTTATTTAACGGGTATTGAGAGTTTATGTTGTTTCAAAAAAAAAAAATGCAGCGATGTATAAAAACTGCATGCGAACCGCATACTGACTTCGTGCTGAAACCACAGCAACCGAGCAAGGAACTCTGAATTGAGCCCTCGGGATTTCTTTCTGTCACCTTTACTTGGGAGTGTGGGGAGTTGCGTGCATGCGCTACTCTCGATGGAGGAGAGACACGACTGGCGGCACAGCAAACGAGGATTTAATATGTACAGGGACGGTGAACACACGCGACACACAACACTAAAACCACAACTAAACAACTAAAGGCACGCAAAACTAGACATAACTCAGCGAAAAAGCTTACTTAAAAGAACATCCAAATCTCTAACTAAATACAACACTACTAGAAAACAACTATCTCATTTCCGGAGCCTAGCTCCGCCTTAAAGTCTCTCGGTCAGTCTTAGCTTTTGCTCGCCAAAGTCTGGCCACCTTGGCCCCGGCCTAACTGCGCCGTAAATCGGAAACGGGATCGTCTCTTACAGATCGTCGTCTTGAAGTTCTTGTCGCGTCCGTGTCGGGCTCGTCCGAAGCGTTGAGGATGTCGTAGGTGCCGACGCCTCGCGTTGTCTCTTTTGTCGGCGGTGAGCTCGTCGGCTCGTCGGTGATGAGCTCGTCAGCTCGTCAGCGATGGCGCTCGGCGTTGCTTAGGCCCACCTGGCTAGGCCTAGCGTCGGGATGCGTCGCAATCTCTTCGTGAGTGCCGACGTGGCGTCCCGAGGAGAATCGAACGTGCCGGTCTGCCGCGGAAGGGGGATCCTGTCTGGGGTGCCTGGTCCTGCCGTGAGAAGCCGCGGCCCGTCCAGGAGCCTCGCCCGAACTTGCCGAGGTCGACGGCCACACCTTGGACGGCCAGCGTCGCGGACTCAACCAGACCCCCAAGTCTCCCGTCGCCAGAACATAGCTGGAGATGCGACCTTCCTGACCTGGTGCCACGTTGAAACTCCACGGACAGTGCCGTTCATCTCTCGACTATGCCTCGGTTCGTGCGCCTCGCGCGCTCGCGCCGTTCCGAACACCAGGCATCGCGTGCTCCTCTTCTTTTTCGCGCCACCGGTGGCCTCTTACATGTGACATAGGCCCCCTCTTCAAGAGTTCTTTCTAAAGAAACTGCTCACTCTTGGCGTTCAAGTGATGGCTGTGACTCCTCGTAGTGACATTGGTGCTGGTTCATTGAAGACTCGATGCACTACACAACACCACACTGTTGCGCACAGTTCACCAGACGCACTGTTCACCGCGTTTAAGAGTTCACTTTATGCACTTTTCACCACCTAATGCATTTCACTCAGCTGTTCACAATGTCCACTACTTCAATGTTTCAAAACACTCTACATGAATAAACTTTGCATCACAGCATGTTTTACAATACTCTACCTACTCTATATCTACATAGGTACTGTTTCACTTCTTTCCTCTCTATACACATTTACAAGTTCTGCAATCTTCCGCGTGCCAGTCCGACATGGTTTTCCTTTTCGTTCTTTCCATTGCACCTGCCCTATTTCTTTTCCATCTTCTGCGCTTGCGCGTTACACGTTTAGGGCGATTTGGGTATCTATCTCCTTCGCCCTTTTTCTCGGAGTCCCAATGTTCCATCGTGTCTGGTGCATGATGCTCCCTGGACTCAACTGCACCTATCAACTTGCTATCTTTCTGAGGTGGAACTACTTCTTTCTTTACTCTCTTCTGCTCTTCGGGTATATGGACCTCGATCGGGATGTTGTCCCTCCTCTTATCCCGGTTAACCTGAATCAAGGGCTCTCTATAGTCGTGAGCTTCTTTACGGCGTCACGGGCATTATCTCGTACCTCTGTGTCCTTCCCTTCAGAAATCATCATGCAAACACTAGTCTTCTTCACGTTTTTCCCCTTAGCCATAGTCTTTTGACATACATCGCATGCCCTGACGTATCTCCTCACGTCGCTCTGTACCCCGATCCAAAAGAAATCTTCTGTTATTTTTTGTAACGTGTCTTTGATTCCCTGGTGACCTGCCGTTACACTATCATGCCCTAACTTCATTACTTTATTCCTCAGTTCCTTCGGAACCATCAACTGTAATACTTCCCTACCTGAACTAAATATACATTTCCGGTACAATAAATTATTATTCCTTATAAACTCTGCTACTGTCCGACTCCTTTTCCTTTGTACCCGTTCTCCTATCTTCTGTTCACACTTTCTTATCGACTCGTCTTTCTCCTGTAATTCCTTTAATTCGGCCGCTGTTATGCTCAACCCCTTAATGTTCGTGACCGGTAATGGTGTTAAGGGTTTAGTACTCTTACTCATAGCTCGCGTTCGTACTTCCGCTGCTACCTCTACTTCAGGTGTCTCCTCTTCTGGCGCTTCTGGCTTATTCCTCTACTCTAAATCCTCTGTCCTCCTCCAGTTAGGGTCTGGGTCTTTGGCCCTTCTCACCCCTGGTACATTTCCCAAAATCAAGTCAAACAGAGGATCTTCTGCACACCTAGCTGTGATTACTCCTCTGAAATACGGTGTTCATACTTGAACTCGCGCCTGTGGTAAATACTTAACAGACCTGTCCGCCAACATGACTGGTTTGAAATAGCCGGTCATGTTCTCGGATGGTACCAGACTTTCCCTAACCAATACTGTGTTCGCCCCCGTGTCTCTCAAAACTGTGGCCCTGCGTCCTTGAACTTCTCCCTCCACCACGGGCATGTTCTTTTCTCTCGGCTCACCCTCTTTACCTTTCATCGTACATGCAGCTTTGTCTGCGTATCCTGATTTGCATTCGTGCGCTCCATGCCCTCTCTTTTGACATAGCTGGCAGACCACTGGTGGACCACGTCTACTATCCTTCGCCCGACAGTTCATTGCTATATGTCCCAGCCGGTTACAAAGAAAACATCTCTGGGGCGTCCCTTGCCTGTTCATTGGACCCCGATTCCTCGTCTCCCCTACTGCTGCCATTGGCGCGTCCTTGCCACTCTTTCCTAAATTTCTTAGACCCTGCGCCTCTACAAACTGATCTGAGTGCGCTGCCATTTCCTCTACTGTTTTTAATTTCCTCTCCTTGAGGAATATCGCCAGACTGTCGCTGCACCTGGGGAGAAATTGTTCTCCTACGACCTTGTCCCGCACCCCTTCATATGTCTTGTTGGCCTCCGATAACTCCATCCATCTCTCAAAGTACTTTGTTAATCTACATGCAAACTGTTTTCCAGTTTCCGCGTCTTCCGGCTTGCATGACCTGAACTTTTCGCGGAAGCCCTCAGCAGTTAGCCGAAATCTTTGCAATAAAGTGTTTTTCACTTTGTCATAGTCTAAGCTCTCTTCGGCGGGCATCCGTCCAAACACCCTCAAAGCCTCACCAACTAGACACAGGCTTAAGGCGCTAGCCCACTCATTCTTTGCCCAGCCTTGCCCGACCGCTATTCTCTCAAAGCGATGTAAATACGCATCTAAATCATCTCTGCGCTCATCAAAGGGAGCCATCAATTTCCTTGGGCAAATCTGTTTGGGCCTGGGCGAAGTCGAGTCGGATGACGCCGACCTGGGGGAAATCGACCCCTCGCGAGACCCTGAGTTCATCTCTGCCAACTTTAACTTCAACTCTAAAATTTCCTTCTCGCGCTCATGATTTTCGCGTGCTTGTTGCTGCTGCTTATCCCGTTCTTGCCGAGCATATTCAAAGAATGTCATCGCCTCCTCCTTAGTCATGTTCAAATCCTTTGCTACTGCCGCCAACCGCTCCAACTCCATCTTTACAACTCCCGACTATCGGTGACTGGGCCGTATCAATCCTGGCAGGCTCGCCAATATTTTGTCACCTTTACTTGGGAGTGTGGGGAGTTGCGTGCATGCGCTACTCTCGATGGAGGAGAGACACGACTGGCGGCACAGCAAACGAGGATTTAATATGTACAGGGACGGTGAACACACGCGACACACAACACTAAAACCACAACTAAACAACTAAAGGCACGCAAAACTAGACATAACTCAGCGAAAAAGCTTACTTAAGAGAACATCCAAATCTCTAACTAAATACAACACTACTAGAAAACAACTATCTCATTTCCGGAGCCTAGCTCCGCCTTAAAGTCTCTCGGTCAGTCTTAGCTTTTGCTCGCCAAAGTCTGGCCACCTTGGCCCCGGCCTAACTGCGCCGTAAATCGGAAACGGGATCGTCTCTTACAGATCGTCGTCTTGAAGTTCTTGTCGCGTCCGTGTCGGGCTCGTCCGAAGCGTTGAGGATGTCGTAGGTGCCGACGCCTCGCGTTGTCTCTTTTGTCGGCGGTGAGCTCGTCGGCTCGTCGGTGATGAGCTCGTCAGCTCGTCAGCGATGGCGCTCGGCATTGCTTAGGCCCACCTGGCTAGGCCTAGCGTCGGGATGCGTCGCAATCTCTTCGTGAGTGCCGACGTGGCGTCCCGAGGAGAATCGAACGTGCCGGTCTGCCGCGGAAGGGGGATCCTGTCTGGGGTGCCTGGTCCTGCCGTGAGAAGCTGCGGCCCGTCCAGGAGCCTCGCCCGAACTTGCCGAGGTCGACGGCCACACCTTGGACGGCCAGCGTCGCGGACTCAACCAGACCCCCAAGTCTCCCGTCGCCAGAACATAGCTGGAGATGCGACCTTCCTGACCCGGTGCCACGTTGAAACTCCACGGACAGCGCCGTTCATCTCTCGACTATGCCTCGGTTCGTGCGCCTCGCGCGCTCGCGCCGTTCCGAACACCAGGCATCGCGTGCTCCTCTTCTTTTTCGCGCCACCGGCGGCCTCTTACATGTGACACTTTCTTTGACAACTATACGTGTAGCCATGAAGAGAAAGCGGGAGACATAAAGCAATGGAATGACAGGCAGGTTAACCCGACAATATCTCCGGTTGGCTACCTTGTAGTTGTGAAGAATGGTGAAGACGCTATGATGTCGAAGGGACATCATAACACATATGGCAGATGGCATATTATATGTAAAGTGTTCCTTTCATCGAGTGCTTAAAAGGTACACAGATAGAAGCGCACAATTGTGCATTTGAGGATCTATAATTCATGTATGTGTAATTCAGAAAGATTCTATAGACTCCATTTCTAAATGAGTCCGAACTGCGTTCTCATCAACAAACGCTTTCTGCGACAAAATATATGGCCTGCATTGACACACATTAGCATACGTTAAATGCAATTAGATGATTATAGGAATTACTGCAGTTTAGTCGCCATTACGAAGCAGTTGTGGCCATGACAGCAAATTAACAGGTCCAGTGAAGTACGATGGCGCCGAAAGCGACAGACAGACAAAAAACTTGATTTTGTCCTAAGGGACTACTTTGTCGCATGCAGTGCACTTGTCGCAATAGACTAGCTGTCTTTGATGTAGATCAGACGGCAACACTTGAGTGAAGTGCGGGTTTGGCCTGCTTGATAACTCAGCGCCATGGCCGCGGAGTCCCAGGAAGAAAGGGACGCCTTTAGAGTCTCCCCCTTCCCGAGGAAAGTTCACCCACAACACTTGCAACGAGGCCCGGCGCGTAGCCAGGGCCCGAGCACTCATAAAGACTGCCCTGCAGAACCCAGAACTCGCGTCCTTTGTCGACGCGGCGCAGTATCCCGGCTCAAACTCGTACGCGGCCACGGTGGTTGACCCCCAGGGCAAGATCCTGAATGCAGCGTCTATCCAACACTCGACGGCGTCCGTCGCAGAGCAAGTCGCAGGGGCGCTTGCTCTGTTCAATCCCGGGCGCCCCCAGATCTTCACGGCCTCCAGGTCGGCGGCGATGGCCTTTCTCGCCGGCTCGGTCTTGGCCGAGGCTGCGGCGGTGCTGAGGACCCGCAAGCCATGCACGGCCCGTCACGTCACCACTTGGTTCCCGCCTCCCGGCTCCCAAAGGCCGGAACACAGTAAAAGTTTTTACTGTGTAGTCGCGGGCCGCACCTGCACCGGGGGCGGAAGACCGTGATCTTCAGCCCTGTCGCAGGCCTTTTGGACAGCCCGAAGCTGGACTTGAAGGTCCTCGCTCTTGACGGCTTCTTCTCAGTCTTCTTGCCTGTTGAAATGCGAGTGGTGCAATGTAGAACATTGCCACAGCATGTGGTTCAAGGTGGAGCGTTCCTCGCCACAGTCGGGGCAGCGGGGATCCACATCCGGAGCGTAGTGACTCAGGCTGGTTGAAGCCCGAAATGAGCCCGTCTGCAGGATTCTCAGCACCGAGGCCTGGGGTCTGCCGAGCTTCGGGTGAGGAGCCGGGAACTGCCTGCGTCCCAGCTGGTAGTGAGCAGTGATGTCGTGGAAAGTAAGGAGCGGGTCGATGGTCCGGTCGATCCCCTGCGAAACCGGGCCCCTCGGACCGGCGTGGTTGACGATACCTCGCGCCTGGTCGTGGGCCCAGCTCATTGGGGTTGATTGAGCCGGGAGTGACGTTCCGGCCCATGTGAGCCCGAAACCAAGTGGTGACGGGACGGGCTGTGCATGGCTTGCGGGTCCTCAGCACCGCCGCAGCCTCGGCCAACACCGAGCCGGCGAGAAAGGCCATCGCCGCCGACCTGGAGTCCGTGAAGATCTGGGTGCACCCAGGATCGCACAGAGCAAGCGCCACTGCGACTTGCTCTGCGACGGACGCCGTCGAGTGTTGGATAGACGCTGTATTCAGGATCTTGCCCTGGGGGTCAACCACCATGGCCGCGTACGAGTTTGAGCCGGGATACTGCGCCGCGTCGACAAAGGACGCGAGTTCTGGGTTCTGCAGGGCAGTCTTGATGAGTGCTCGGGCCCTGGCTACGCGCCGGGCCTAGTTGCAAGTGTTGTGGGTGAACGTTCCTCGGGAAGGGGGAGACTCTAAAGGCGTCCCTTTCTACCTGGGACTCCGCGGCCATGGTGGTGAGTTATCAAGCAGGCCAAACCCGCACTTCACTCAAGTGTTGCCGTCTGAGCTACATCAAAGACAGCTAGTCTATTGCGACAAGTGCGCTGGAAAGGCTGCCGTAGGCGAGAACCCTGATGACTTTGCTGTGACGTCGCACTTGCGGCCGTGTTTTCAATATCTCTTTTCGGCGTGCCTAAGTGAGAAGAAGAAAAAAGTATCTTTGGCGACGTTCGGACGACTGGTCTTCACGGTTCACGCTTCAGCTAGAGATACAAGGCGCAGTGACCGAAAGAAAAAGAAAAAAAAAACTGTGGAGCAACGTAAGACTTGTCATTGCTTCATTTCAGAAGAATTGTAATAAAGTCCTTTTCAATGGTCTGGCGGCAAACGACCTCAAATGAAGGCAATCCTGTCGAAGCTGTGTCAACACAGCCATCGTGTTCAAAGGACGATGGCTAAAGCGAGGAAAAAGAAAACTTGTGGTACGATCGCCGTAACTTTAAAACCTCGATGGCGTCATCTAAGCGCTTTTTCTAGCTCATTTCAGAAAAAAGAAAGAAAAAAAAACAATAAAAGAGAGATATTAGGGTTGAACGCTGCTGTATCCGCTCAGAATAAAGCTTAAGAAATAAATACTGTCTTATATGAGCTTTGTGTGCCTACTGAAAGCTATCTTTCAAAAGCAGTCCTCGAAAAAAGACGTTGTCCGAGCGGAAAGTAAATGTCATAAAAGCGTCGAGGCGATGGAGGCTCATCGTTTCTCAAAGTTCTTAAGCTACTCCTTTATAGTGCCCATTCATCATCGGACAGCCTTGTTTAGTTGCTTGCTCAAGTTTAAAGCTTACGTATTTAAGAAAATATATATATTCGATCCTCTTCTCGCCAAAAAATATAAGGAGAAAACAAAATGAGTGAGCAGCGCCAGCATAACGTTCTGTATGTCAAGCTATAGCTGAAAGTTTTTCTTTTTATTTAGAATACGCCTCAAAACGCCCGCTAGGCCTCTTATACGCGTATAACGGATATCATAGAACGCGCTGAGTTTAATTGCAGAAAATACATGCGTGCCCATCTTGCTTCTCACGAGTCGCTTCGGCAGGTTTTCCGTGCAGCCACAGTTAACATAAAGATAGTATTGGGTTTTCGAGAATGAATAATAATCAGCGGCAGAAATATATATTGCAGTATTCGTATAACAGAAAGCAAAACTAAAAAAAAAAAGTTCATGTTGCGCCGTAAAAATAACGTTTCCTTTGTTATCATATCTTCTCATATCTTTTCTCGTGTTGTCTTATGTCCTGTCGTAGTTCTTGCCATGATGCGGCGTATGCTTTGTAGAGAAGCGCTTGATTAATTCATTTATTCAAATCCTGATAGCAAGCATTGTAGGAGTACAATACTTTAATATAGTAAATACAAAAAAGCACAGCGAAAGATATACTTCCGAAGCTCATTAAATCGCCGTGAGGTTAGCTGTACACATAACATAGGGATACGGTAGATAGCATAATGCAAAGGCGTTCAGTGTGAAAAAAATTTTTGCATGTGTTTGTTTTCCTTTGAATTTGCTTTATGTGGATTAAATTACGCACGCTAGTAAATGGTGCACTGCCGGCTTCTCCACCAAAAATAATTGGCTCAGTGATCAAAGGCGGATTGCATGAGGTGAGACCAAAACGTTTTCGTAATAAAGCGTTTTTCGCAAGAGTACTTTAAAGGTCTATTGAAAAATACGGCAACAATATGGCACGCTCTGAAGCATCTGCGATTAAGCAAAAGTCTATCACTCAAGCCATTTGAATACGATTTCTCATGAGCAAATTTGTACATGAGAAACCGTATATTGCTGATATGGTTCTCTGTTTCATCCATATATGTGTATGTACACACCGTTATTTACGTTGTTACCCATCGCGGTAGCTCAGTGGCTTTGGCGTTGCACTGCCGAGCTCCAGGTCGCGGGTTCGAACCCAGCCGCGGCGGCCACGTTCAGACGGGGGCGGAATGCAAAAGCTATCGTGTACCAACCATGCATTGGGTGTGCGTTAAAAAACTCCAGGGGGTCAGAATTAATCCAGAGTCCCCCACTACGGCGTGCCACATAATCAGATCACGGTTTTGGTACGTAAAACCACCGTATTTTTTTTTCTCTTAGGGTTATTTTACTGAAATACATGTGTATATGTATTTTTATGTACAGCTGTTTTCCGCTGCATGCATGTGCTTGCTGTTTTTTTGTTTTGTTTTAGGGGCCCGTAGAGCTGCTATTATGCAGCTTTTTTTCCCGTCACACCCAACCACAAATGCACATTTCTTATGTGCCACGCGGTTAAATAAGCCCGAAGTATAGCGACTGTTGTCGGCCCGACACCCTAGAACCCTCGCACACAAAGGCGCACTCTCTTTTGTCTCTCTCTCTCTCTTTCCAACACGCTTTCCACAGCTCGCGGTTTCAAGAGCCATGCTTCCTGAATTAACTCTCGCACCCCATGACGCCGGAAGCGGCTCTTTTCTTCTCTCGTTTCCTTTACGGGGGAAGAAAAGCGAGGCACCCGAAAGGGCGGCAGCCACCCACACTCGCGGCGTTCCCGCCAATGTACGGCCCCGGGCCTTGGCACATGCAGCCCCCGGCAAAAAAGACGAGTCTCTCCTATATGAGGCGGTGCGCGCGAGCCGCTCCTTTTGAACCGGCGCTCCTTTTCAGGATGCTCACGGCGCCGCGTCGACGTCCACGGCGTGTCGGTTGGTCGAGCGTGTCTCGTATCTGGAGCACGACCATCGAGCCATTCCTCCCGCTGCATGTGCGTTCACGAAGCGAGCCGCTGGAAACCGCCTGTTTCTTCCGCAATTAAGAGCCACCCGCGCTCTGCGAATGAATGTTGCATGCTTGAGGCCACGCAACGGCGCCCAGTGGCAACGATAGCAGCGTGCAACTGAGCCGCATAGCCCTTAGGGTCCGTGTACGCGTGGCGGACTTGCCGATCTTGAAATGAGAACTATGCTAGGGTTTAGAAAGCTGATTGATGAATTTCGCTAAACGTCGCATCAAAAAACACGAGGTAACAAAAGAGAACCGGCACACGCAAATAAAAACACAACAAAAGGCACGAGAATAGAAAAGAAAACACGACAAAAACTACACGATGAGACAAAATGCGGCAAGGTCCCTATTCACGACAGGCGGTTCAACTTTTATTCATATTCGAATACCAAAACAATGATAGAGAGAGAGAGAGAGGAAGGATGCATAGAAAGGCGGGGAGTACCGAAACAAAATTTGTATTGAATTTTGCGACAACGGAAGAGTACTCAGGTTTACGATAAAGTTCGCATTGAAAAGTAATGCATAGAGCCATGCAACAACCGTAACAACCGGGACGTCGCCTTTGAGAAGCGTCCTGCGGTCTTAGTTTGCAGCTGCGTCGGTGTTCATGCACACTGAAAATATATTGGCGAATAATTGAAGCAATCAATGAAAGAACCAATCTATCGATCAATGATTGAAAGAAAAAAAAAGAAAGCTGTTCAGGTCTTCGTCGTTTCCTGTCCTGTTCCCGGTGTGCGCTGTACAGGAGCTCTTCTTATGCACTCGTCTTTTTCTTTTCTTTTTTTCTTTCTTCTTTAATGCGCCCTGGTGAAAATCTTATTTTGTTGCCCGCTCTATAAATAGTAGCCACCGACCTAGGTTTCAAACGCAGGGAAAGTTTTAAGGGCATCTGGACTGTAGGTCGCAGAGAAGGATATCGTCGTTATCCTCGAGTGCGCGTTCTTCTTACCCTTGAGGAGGATATCTGTCTTGACATTGAAACGCAAGCTCTTGGGGGAGAAAATCCTGTGCGGGGGTGGCCAATGTAGACTTTTCGTCCGTTTAAGGCGAATGCCTTCACTGGTAGACGTAGAATAGAATGGTAAGCAGTCGGCCGCGTTGTTTACTTCACTCAGAAGGCAAGTCGGTGATGTGCATACAATATAATATGCGCGTACAATATACGATGCAGCATCTGATTAAGCTGCTTTGACAGCACTAAACACTCGGTGTACCTATGACGAATTCTACCAAGGGCTGAGCAAGTTTCGCTCGTTTTAGAATGTAGGCACAACCGCAAATACAAGATATTTAGTAACCTTATATATCCTACTGTTTATATAAGACAACGTATGTGCGAATCGCATGCGCTCCAGTCCCTGAATGGAAAGCTATATGCCGTGGGCTTGAGATAATTAGTTTTTAGCATTATTGAGTAGTTGCCATAAACTCGGCCCCCTGAGCCAGAAAGGTACGATGTTCTGCACCTAGTGTGAAAATAAAACTGCGTTGGCCGCTAATTTCTGGCTAACTATACGCAACACATGGCAACAATACGTGCCTGACAACATGTTAGTCTTATAAAAGAAATGGTTGTCGGTAGAGTCGGCATTATTCTCTCTTCTTTTAGTTAATATTTTGGCGTTATGACACGACCGATATTATCGTTTACCAACGGAAAATGGCATTAGCTTGTCCATGCCTTCAGCTTTAATGCCATTCACGGAGTGCCACACCGACATGCTTAGTGCCATTAAAGCTTAATGCCAATCGCGGAGTAGTGCGTTCTCGTAACTCACTTGGCCAACAAATCCGTACTCTCGTTCCCAATGTCTCCACATTCTGACGATACTAAACGAATCTGTAGCGAAGAACAAGTAATATATTCTTCACTTCCTTTTGAAAGTAGCTCTTTTTTCCCGGCGTAGTGCGTTCTCACAACCACCACGACCTTGATTGGCCTTCGAATGCGTACTCTCGTTCCCAATGTCCCCACCGAGGCCGTGGTGCAAAAATGACATTCCTGAAGTAAACTGCATAAAATACGCCTATTAATGTCTTTCGCGCCATTTCTTAAATGTTTGCTCCCTGTATAATGTTTTCTTCATGTTATTACGATTGCCAAGCAAACTTAACCGTTTCACTGCAGCTATCGCCATCGCGACGTTTAATATCATTAAGTATGCGCGTATAGCAGCGGCCGAAATATAATGACATTAAGAAATTTAAGGCTTTACACATTTAATGGCATTAAGCGCGCCCGTGTGGCACGGGTATAAGCCTAACGCGATAAACGCTGAGCAGGAGTCATACGGCGTGATAATGTTGGGTAAAATATTTCCACTCAGCTTCCGTGCAGTAACTTCTGATTGAAGTGTTGCATGCAATCTGGGAACAGGCGCCTATAGAAGATGCATATTGGCAAATATAGCTCTCGTGTACACGCAAGCGCGATATATAAAGACACGTGATCACGCTCGTGCGATGCCACAACGAAGGAAGAAAATTGATTGGCAGGTCAGAATATGGTTGGCCATTCGTTTATCTTCGCCTTGTCACTTTTCCTGTACACATGCAAGGAGATTATCAGTTTAGTTATCTTCGACTAAAATCAGCCTAGAAGCAGCAGAAGGGCCCAGAGAAACGTGGTTTTAGCGTGCAGCTTCCTATCTTTGGATGCAACTATGCATCAAGAAAAAAATCCCTGCGTATACTGCTACGCATCGAAATAAACCCAAGCAAAACACACGCATGCGGAGGCGAACACGCGCTCGAGAACACGCTCGCAGCGTGATTGATGCGTTGTCCGCGTCCTGTGGTTTCTCAGTTATTACTTTTATTTAGGCTGAAGGAGGAGGAAGGGGCTGGGGGGAGAGGGAGGAGAGGAAGGGACAGTTGTTAGTGAACGGGACCCTTAACGTTTAATTGTCTGCGCCTTGCTACTGGCGTTCTATAATGTCCTGCCTCGGGCGCTTTTGTTGCCTCCCAAATGGGAACAAAGCTGCGCCTGCGGCGTGCGGGGTCATGGGTGGCGGTAAACGCTGCTTAGCGACGGTTGCATGTGTGTTACATCCTTGTTTCGAGGTGAACTCTCCGCCCAGCGACGCAGCTATGCGCACCAGCGACGACCCAAAACCCCCGCTGCCTCGGTATGTGCTCCACAGGGACCTGCGGTGTCAGGCATACGCACCGTCCCAACGGATTCCATAGCCGCTTAGTCCCGAGAAGCTTTAACGCTAATAAGTGTGGCCGCTCCTCAAATACGAAGTGTGGCTGTGAGTGAGCGCACGTTCGGGTGTTCGGTGCGTAATCATAGCAACGCATAAAGCAGGAAGGATCTTGCGGAGCGACGAATGTGTTGCTAGATAAAAACTGCGTCAGATGGTGCGAAAGATTGCATGCGAGAGTTACTCAACCTTGTACTCTTATAAGGAGTTATATACAGTGTGTTCAAAATGAAGCTTTACGGAATTTTTTAGAATCACCCGTGGCAGGTAGCATAATTCTTATCGTTGAGCTGGGTTATTCGAAGGGGCGGATATTAATAGCACGAGAAATCGAAACACATATTCAACTAATTAAGAAAAAATGACTAATGAACTTCTTAGTTAATTACTTTGTGACACATATCGCAATTTACGAGTTGTAGCCGGTGAGTTCCCATGACGCATCCACTTGAAATGAATTTCCAGGATGACACCAGTTTCAAGATATTATTTCTCAAAGTACGGGACGAAATACATGGGCGTTCCACTTACTTTTGTGCTTCAATGTATAACACGGCATTTTGGTAAAAAAAGTAAGCTGGAGCAACAGCGCATTTTTACGGCGAGTTTGATGGCGCATATCTCCGAACTGGTGGCATTCTGGAAATTCATTCTAAGTGGAGAAAGAGAGAGCAAGGAGAGGAAAGGCGGGGAGGTCAACCAGAAGAGCATCCGGTTTGCTACCCTGCACTAGGGGTAAGGGAAAGGGGGAGTAGAGCATTCTAAGTGGATACGCCTGACAAGCTTACTGGCTACAATTCGTATAAATTGCAATATGTGTCGTAAAGTGATTAACTGACAAGTTAATTAGTGATTTTTTGTTACTTAGTTGAATATGTGTTTCGATTTTGAATAACCCCATCGAATGACCCAGCTCAACGATAAGAGTTATGCTACCTGCCACAGGCGGTAGCATAACTTTTAAAATTCCGTAAAGCTTAATTTTGAACACTCGGTAGTTTATCAGGCACACCAATATTATAGCACAGTACGATATTGATTTTATTACAGAGTGCCGTTTGTGCGCCACTTAGATTCATATGTTAAATGCTAGTCTTACGACTCCGCCAGTCCGACACAATAAGACATCGCAAAGCAGCCGTTTAGCGCGCCATAAAGAGCTTAAAGTAGAGATAACTGAGGCATTTGGTTTAAAATACTGTGGTAAACTTTAATCAAGCCGTGAAAGGTCTACGTCAGTGACGCGAGTGAAACTTGAACTCAATGCAGATGGTTCTTTTTTTTTTAACAAACCGTTGAGGAAAAGCACGGAGGTGGATCATGGTCGCTCCCGGTTGGCTGCCCTAAGCGTTAAAAAGTGTAAAGGGGGTAAATAAAGATAAGAAGAAAGAAAGATGCGTGCGAACACTCGAGGATGAATGCTTGCTCACATACAATCACACGTGGATTCAAGAAGCGCACAGAGCGCTTCGGTGGCTTCCTACAAACTAGGGATCGAGCACTGCTAAATACGTATTGTGCAAACAACCTTCATCCACTTCGGTCCTGCTATCCTCAGTCGCGTTTCGTTCTTCGATCGCGGTCGAAAATTTCGATTCAACTCGATTTCAGCGAGGAGGAAAACTACTGGTGTGGCAGGAATATAAGATTAAGCCGTGTTCACACACTAAGTTCTGCACACAACTTCCCGTTGGCTGTCCCCAAAGTCGAAGCGCACTCAATGGGCTTAGCGCTTGTATAACGTGGCACGCGCTCCAGCGACACAGATTTGCCCAGTAATGCGAGTGCAGAATCAGCGGCGCGGGATGTGGCAGACGCGCAGACGAAGAGGGAGAGGAGCGGAGGGGGAAGCATATTTGCATGAATTATCTAACTGCACAAAGTGTGGCTCGCTTCTCCCTGGAGTTTAATTATACCTGCGCCATTTTGGCCCCGCGCTGTCGTTTTGCGTAGGCCGCCTGCTGCGCAGAAGCGGCACTCTGAGGTCACCGACTCGTCGCCCCCAACCTCCGGTGGTCTCGCATTAAAGCAGACACGAATTCCCGTCACGTCTACTCTAACGGCCAGCACCGTGCCTCGAGACACTCGATTCCTTGTACGTTTTACGGCATCTTGACTGAGCGCATTGCATTTAGGCAACCGAAAGCAGCAACATTCGCGGTCATCTCAGCGTCTCAATGGACTCATTAGCTTGCTGCTTTACCCAGGAAAGTGGCCGGTTGCTTATATTACGGGCGGATTTGGTTGCGTGCTTCCGCTGGCGAAGACAGATTTAAAATTTATGAGCCGCTTGTCGCTGTGTTGAGGGGAAGGGCGGCTTATTGACGGTACGCGGCTTTCTTAATCGAAGGAACAACTGTCCCATAGCAAGGAAGCATTTTCAGGTGGCATGGATTAGACAACTTCCGTTTCGATTCAGCTATCGACGGTGACGGAAAGGGCAACTCGAAAGCTGTCGCAATAATTGTTTCGCATGGGAAAGAGTTTGATCATTCGTGAAAACAGAATTTTGAGCTCCCTCTTATTGTTTTCACTTTTTTAGTCACCTTCCCATGTGTGTGAGTGACAGTGCATTTTACTACAATGTACAATTTTAAAATAAGACGAAGCTTATCTTTAAATACATTCCATATGGATAAAATAATATTCAGCTTGTTTTGAGCTATAGTTTCCGGGTGAGTAGAGCCGCTCAATTGGACTCGCTTTGAGATAACTACAGATGCGACAAAAATTTTGACTTGTTTTTGCGGTGCTTTCACTATCTTACCAATTTCTGTGGGAATTATTCGGTGATTACGTGCATGTTGACTCTATTGCATCTGTTCAACCTATACAGGCTCTTTTTGTTTCCACGACAAAAAAAGCAAGTTAAGCGCCTGCAATGCTGAACAACATACCACAGCAAAGTTACCGCGATGATGCTGTGCCCTTTATTTTTTACAAAGCATAAAATTTCCATCTCTGTAGGCCGAGTGTAGATGTGAGCCTGTCAACGCTTACGATACATTTGGGAAACACTCTTAGTTAAAGCTCAACTTGATGGCGCCATCCTCCTGCGGACACATATGTGAATACCTCACATCAAGAGCTTAGTCGAAGCCAGCGTGCACCTCAAGTACGATTCATGTGAGGATATCTAGTGCCGCATCTAGAATCGCGGCTGAGGAGAGCAGCGCGTAACGGACGAATACCACCACGCAGTATGACACCTTAATTCATAACTAATTACCGTCAATATATTTCTTGCAGCAAAATGCAATATCTAAACATTCTGAAATACGTGCAAAATGTGCAACGAGTCCTTGCTGCTCATTTGACAAGTGGAAGGAAAGAGGATGGCAACACTGCACCTTCAAGTGGAATCAAACTCTTAGTTTTACATCGAATTACCAGTGTCGTTGAAAAGAAAAGTGTAGAATCATTGCATTCTACCGGTGCTAACATATGGGTCAGAAACTTGGAGGTTAACAAAGAAGCTCAAGAACGAGGTAAGGACCGCACAAAGAGCGATGGAACGGAACATGTTAGGCCTAACGTTAAGAGACAGGATGAGAGCGGTGTGGATCAGAGAACAAACGGAGATAGCCGATATTCTAGTTGACATTAAGCGGAAAAAGTGGAGCTTCGCAGGCCATGTAATGCGTAGGATGGATAACCGGTGGACCATTAGGGTTACAGAATGGATACCAAGAGAAGGTAAACGCAGTCGAGAACGGCAGAAAACTAGGTGGAGGACTGAAGAAATTCGCAGGACCAAGTTGGAATCAGTTAGCGCAAGACAGGGGTAATTGGAGATCGCAGGGAGAGGCCTTCGTCCTGCAGTGGACATAAATATAGGCTGATGATGATGATGCTGATGATGATGCAGAAAGAAGCTACAAATTAAAATCAGGAAGCTTAACCACCCCGTTTGACTGCCCTACGCTTGGGGGAACTAGGGAGAAACGAGACAAAAAGATTAGTGGAACGAGCGAAGGACAAATAAACATTGCACGTACACGCTCGAACGTTCGTCATTCAGTCACGAGAGACGACACAGACCGGTGAGTTTCAAGAGCGCCACAGCACTATGTCGTCGTCATCGCAAGTCCTGTCATGGAACCGCCTGAATTTAATGGAAGCTTTAGAAGGGGAAGACGAGTCGCGACAAAAAGGAGAAAGAATCCTTTTATGTGCACGCAACAGCAACGTTACACGCACACCACGCTGAATTACGACCCGCGAATTACATTATTGGGTGGATGAGGCTCCTTTCGGCGTTCGACGACACAGCAGCACAGAATCAAGCGCCTTGGTCTTTAGATTGCACGGTAAATATAGCGCTTCGCATGTGATAAGAAATCCAACTCACGGCCTCATTTTTAGCAGTGGAACGTTTCGGATGCTGGGACACGCTGGCTAACACAAACAGTTCTGAGGCGTTGAACAACCTGTAGGGGAAAAAAATTGAAGTGGGGCATCTCGGCCGACTGACGATGCATGTCGTCGCAAGCCGTACAGAAAGGACGTCGCTAAATATGTCGCGCCCGTCTCTGAACGAGTTATCGCTCGGGTTGATCGCTACGGTCTTCGCTCGCACCTCTGTCCTCGGGCTGACGACAGGGACGAAAGTAAACGGCGACAAGGAAGGCGATGCTCTCTGCAGCACTATTTTGTCTCGAGGCAGTTCGACACTGTTTATTAGCGCAGTTCCGTGTATGTCTGCATCGCTAATTCTACTACCACGGCAACGTTGTTTGTTACTAATATATGCAGCACATGCTCATTCATCGGTGCTATCACCAATGCGTATTGTGTTAGTTATCGAGAGAGCAAGCAACGACAACAGACGATATCTTTCATCTAATTTTCACGTCGAACTCGTATTAATCGTTTGGCTCGCCCTTTCTTTATTGCAACAGTGCCTTCAGATTTGAGGCGCCATTTAGGTCAGCACGCCCAGATTACTCGCTCTCCTTCCTGGATTCGTTTCACTTTTTAGACAGCATCTATTTATATGAGGTGATAAACGTGCGGCACTTAACGAAGTCTCACATTTCTACCATCCCGAGTCTCCTATAGGGTGTCGTCCAATCCTTCTGTTATCACCCTCGGCATAATTGAACTGTCATTTATAGCACGACTCGGTTGCGGGGCGAGGAGCTTGCGCCTGAAGGCGGAGGAAATATTCACGTATTTATTTATTTATTTATTTATTTATTTATTTATTTATTTATTTATTTATTTATTTATTTATTTATTTATTTAACCACGTCAAAAGGACACCGCTATCTACTGTAGCTTTAATAAAGATTTCCAACATATAGTCACAGTAATGCCACAACCAAGTTACCGAGGTTTTTGTGCTTGCTATTGAACCATTGTTCCCCACCCTCTGGCGTCCTGCAAGACCTAAATAAAGTTGTTATAGTCCAGCCTCTTGTAATGAGCAACAAGCCAGCTCACCCAACCTAACATGACACTTAGTAGCGCAAAAACTCGAAATAAAAAATAACAGTGAGAGGCGAGAGGAAAAGAAAAACGAGCCTCTCACTGTTATCTTGTATTTCGAGTTTTTGCGCTACTAAGTATCATGTCAAGTAAACACCAACTCGTCCAAGAAGAAAAAGAAAAAAAAAGTTATCACTCAACTTTCTTTCTCTCTCTGTCTCGCATACATGACAGTTTTCTTTTTTTTTTATTTTTTTTTCAACCCCGTGGTAGCTGAGTGGCTACGGCGTTGGGCTGCCGAGCTCTAAGTCGCGGGAGCGATCCCGGCCGCGGCTGTCGCATTACTATGGAGGCGAAATACAAAAAATGTTCGTCTACTTTGAATTAGCGAACATTGTTTAAGAGCATGGAACAAGGACGGGCGCAGTCCATGCCGTCTCTATGGTCCGTTTGTTCGCCCAGTTAAACAATGTTCGCTAATATGTACCAACTCTCCCAATAACAAGTTCTGCTATACTTAGATTTAGGTGCCCGCTAAAGCACCACAGGCGGTCAATATTAATCCGGAATCCGCAACTATAGGCCATGCCTCATAATCAGATCGTGGTTTTGGCACGTAAAACTCGAGAATTTATTTTAAACGAAGAAAAGTCATTCTGGATTGCTTGGTTCCTTGCGTACATTATTTAACAGCGCAAGAAGAATGACAGAATGGACAACAAAAATAAGATGGGGTGCAGTAAGCACTGGCAGTTCGCTAGCAGTTTTACAGAGCATCAATTATAAACTATATATCATTCGGACATCGTTGGGGTAAAAGTTTTTTTTTTATCTTAATTTATTTTTAACGCTTGCTTTGCCATTGATAATGCTACGAAAGTCGGATGTTTGTTAGCCTATTTTTCATTGACTTTCGTCGCTAAATGAAACGCAAGAAGTAGCTTTTGCCAACTTGCAATCCTGCGATTCATTCTTCATTCCGTTGTTATACAAGACGCAGCCCAACTGCGGCCGACTTTGTTTCTTTCAGTCCGTCGTTCTTCTAGCGCGACTTCCTCCTTTCACTCGCCTCTGTTGTTGGCATGCTCCGGGGTGCGCCGTTGCGTGCGAACGTATATAACGGCTCTCGCTTTGTTTACTTTCCTCTCGGCGTGCTCTGCGTAACGTGGCACAGGAAGCGTTGGGCTGAGCTTCGGGGTCGCAAAATCGCGTTTGCCACGTTTGCCTCTTTCCGCCGCGCGGCTCCTCGGTTTCCCAAGCCGCTGCTTCCGCGGCACTGAACCAAACGGCACCGTCGCCCGGGGGGCCAAACGCTCCCGACTACGCGAGCCGTACACGCGAAAGGTGGGGCGCCGGCACGCTTCAATGCGGGCCGCGCTGTAGCAATTAGCGCGCGCCGAGAGGGAAAAAAAAAACATCGCGTTTTCTTTCCGAGACTGTGGCGGGAGGGGCGTGACTCGATCACGGGGAAAAGGCAACGAGATGATCTAGATTTCTGAAGCTGATAGATGACGGGGATACTCGTTGCAGCCGTGCACGGTTTGCGATCACGCGCGTGGCGAGGAGGAAAAGAAAAATGTCGAGTGGGTGCACGAGTTAACGCGAATCCAGCTGAGGAACGTCCCATAGGCTGTGTCTGTAGCGTTATCCCGATAACCGCAATCTCGATAAGACGTCTATACCTCGTAAACAAATTGATTTATACCGAACACTGAGCAACTGTTTTTACACTTTAGAACGCCAAATCTGCGGCTCAATGAGCTCCATATTCCCGTGGTTTACGTTATTCTGTAGCTTGTAATTCACCTCGCAATATCACCTATAGGTTTAGGTGTTTGTTGCTTCTGCGTTTCTAAACTCTCTGTATTCGGCTCTAGTCGCCAACTAACATGGCTTTTTGTGTCAGTGCATGAAGATTTTCGAAAGTTGTTCGGTCAGCAGCTGTGCGGAAATATGCAGGAAGTTCCGTTCAACGTCTCAATTCAATCATGTTTTTGTTAAGACGGCTGTTCTGCATGTGATTGTGTTAGTTTACTTGATCATGATCAGGTTTCTATTTCTTTTTATCCTGATTCTCCTTCACCTAATCACGTCGACAGTATTGCAGTAGTCATAACCGGGTTTGAATATTCTTCGATGACATATCAATCTCTGATAGTTAATGCGCATTCCCATACCACCGCTTAAGGCACAAATTGGAAGGCTATGCAAATGAACAAGTAATGAACGCTAATGCTTAAAGCTGTGAAGTCACCGTCGTGTACACATCTACGCGGGAGAGCAGAAGGTAGCAAGATAGTGGAGATCTGGGCTAGTTGGAATGAAGGGGGGGGAGGGGTTGGGTACAGATTCATGCTATAGCAGCGCAGACAAACACACACACAACAGCTAGACACGGTAGACACCGCAGAAGGCAGCGTTGAATTTCGCGTAACGTTAAATGGTTCTTAGGCACGGTCAATCAGTAGCCGCAGGACGGGCCAGTTATTGTGTAGTGACCGTAACTCTATAACATGCATTTAGTTTGTGGGGCGCCGATAATATATTGCTAGGGTGGTTGGGGCCCGAGATAAGGTCGGCGTCGCAAACATTGCAGCCTGCGCGTTCCATAATAATGTTCCATAATCCATCCATGCGAAACGCCGTTAAACACGCAGACTTGCTTCGGTCCATTTTATCGCAAAAAGGTTTTCGTTTTTCTTGCACCACATAATTACAGCGTCAAGCTGCTTGAACCTGTAGATCGTGTCGAGATAAGAAGTGTGACCCGCATCGACGCCTAATTGATGAGGTCGGACGTTAATCACGCCCTTGGGGTTCATCCCCGTCTACGTTGTTCGTACAGCCTCTGTCTCTGTGCAGCGCTAGTTCGGCCCTTAAGCAAAAGTGCGGTAACAGAGACAATTTCCACTGCTGATCTTGAGGTCACCTCGGCTCCCTAAGGCACGCTATAACGAACCGGGGCAACGCGTGTGTAATACAGCATATGTTCTCTTGCTTTTGTCGTGCGGCAAAGCACGTAACAGCTCCCTCCATAAAGCGCCTATATGCCGTTCCTTTAGCTTGGAATCACAGATCGGTCTGGACTCGGACCTACAGCAGCGACGCCAATACTTACGTGTTCAAAGAACCACAAAGCCATATTGTTTTCGAGGTGCCGCAAAATAAACAAGTTTCTGTCCTTAAAGTCCCTTACTACCTTTTGACTACTTCTCCTCCCGGTTGAAAAGCAATGGTCACGTCTTCTCAACAAGTTATTCTCGAAATCACGTTTCGGGCTTTCTCAATATCTCTTTTTAGCTGTCTGTATCATTCCCCGTTGAAAGTGTATTGCTTTAGAAAACCAATTTACTGATTTCAAACTAAACATTCTTTACCTTTTTTTGTTCGACGGAATTTTTAAAAGCTGCTAATTCTCTCTTTTCTCACTTGTTATTTTTCGTTTTTTCGCACGCTTTAGAGGA
Organism: Dermacentor silvarum; assembly: GCF_013339745.2. Classification (NCBI taxonomy): domain Eukaryota; kingdom Metazoa; phylum Arthropoda; class Arachnida; order Ixodida; family Ixodidae; genus Dermacentor; species Dermacentor silvarum. Next base: position 9,560,106 of record NC_051163.1, read on the forward strand.
GTTACATTCTGAGTTTCGTTTCGTGACAAGAGCCAACTCGCACTGTAGCGTACGTTCTCCCTCTGTGAAGTGTTGTGTAGTCACGTGTTCCCTCTCATCCCTTTCACTCTTTTTTCTCCTCTTGAAGCAAGTGAGCGCGGTGTCTCTAAATGGTAGCCAGATTATGTTCACTCTAGTTTGTGTAGTGTTCGCATACGTAACAGGAATACCACCACAAGTAACAATCCACCGACTATACGGCGGTCGGCAGAAAGGCGAAACCCAAATGAAGTATCCCAGACAAACGAGGAAAGAAGATGCAATGATGTAAGCGAGCATAATACACGCGGACGCTGCTCGTAGCAACCTCGAAACCGGTACGGTTACGTCACTACGCGATTTTATTCTGTATCTCCTTCTGGCGGCACGTGACCGGGCCTATTACTTGAATGAGATCGCACGCGCAATCGAGGGCCAAGTAAGCTCTCTCTCTCCCTCCTCGTTCGTATCTACAACACGAGCAATGTCAGAGGAAGCTTTTATACAGCAGCGGCCTCTCCGTGTAGCGGCATCTTGCCGTGAAATTGGTGGCATTACTAAAGAGAGCGCGTCCCGGCGGAAAGAAAAACCGGAAATGTTTGCTGCGCCGCATTCGTTCGCTAAAAAAGGTACTTCTTTCCTGGATACCTTTCCATGCTGTCCTCGGGCAATCTGCTTGAGATTGGAGATTCGCAGGGCCTCAGGACGCAAATTGAGATTTGTCTTGCTGAATTTCTGGAACCTTATGTCCAGAAGAATTATACCCCCAACTGTAGAACAAGTAAAATCGCAACCTCGAAGTGAGATCGAGCTGTAGGCGGAATGGTGCCACTCAGCTTTTCTTTTCATTAACGTGGGTTTCTTATTCGTTGGCCGAAGCGAGTGAGTGGAAAGCAACGCGCACAAGGGACTCATTTATCACGATGGTGCTGTCACGGCCTAATTAAAGCTACGTTACGTGCAGTTCGCCACGTGATACGAATTTCTGAGCGCTCTCGATAGGTGTACTGTTTGAAGCTCTTTGAGAGCGCAAAGCCTCACGAAAGCAATATTTATTGGCACTCGATACTCAAAGTCGATCGTATATGAGATTGATATACCCGCCGAGGTTGCTTACTGGCTATGGTGTTAGGCTGCTAAGCACGAGGTCGCGGAATCGAATCCCGGCCATGGCAGCCGCATTTTGATGGGGGGCGAAATGTGAAAACACCCCGTGTGCTTAGATTTAGGTGTACGGTAAAGAACCCCAGGTGGTCCAAATTATTCCGGAGTCCCCCACTGCGGCGTGCCTCATAATCAGATCGTGGTTCTGGCACTTAAAAACCCCATAATTGTTTTTCGTGAGATTTATACAAGTATTTGGGACAGCAACGAGATAATTCATTCATTCAATTCCATGCACTACGGTCAAAAGGCAGGCCTGAGCAACGATGACTACAGCGAAACATGTCCCTACGAAATGTGGTACGAAACAACGCGTCTGTGTGGCACAATCACATTTCTGAAGAAACTTGAAGAAATGAAGACGCAATTTTACTGCGTCTCTTGAAGCTGGGCGTCTCTTTTAGAAATGCCTTCAGTTTTCGTATGGACATGACTCGTGGTACATTTGTCATTGCAACAAGACCACAGCAGACGTCCTCATCTTTTTTTTCTAAACGCGTGAATGCAACAAGTATATGCGCGCAGGAAATATTATTGCAAATCGTTGCACTTATGACGCAATACTTTGTTGACAATGATGAATCTGCAAAGCCACATATTGATTTGAAGCCTGAAGGAGGACGTTTCGGCAAATCTACGTACTCCCCCATCGCTCTCCTGCTTGATGAACTGCAGTGCTTGCTTGCCGCTCCTGTAGACACAAGCGCCAGGGTTCCGTCGAGTTATTTTTGTGGGAAAATCTGTGGTTCTAGCATAGCCATGATTTGCATAAACGGTTCTGAACGTATCGCGCGCTAAGACTGAGCGTGAGCGCAGCTAGTTGACTAGCAGGCTTTGATCCGCTCAGGCGTAAACCACAACGAGAGAGGCGAAACACGAGTACCCAGCCGGCACGCTTGCTTAAGCGCTTGACCGCTCGCCGCTGCAGCATCAAAGAGCGCCGGCGCGTATATAACGCGGTGTGCATTAGTGCTTCCGCGTGGCTCGAGCGTCACGGCGGGGCGAGGGGGTTCCCCCGAAGCGAGCCGGAAGTAAGTTCCGGTGACCGCCTTCGGTGTACGCACGCCGCATCGGCCGGCGAGGGTGTCCGAGACATCAACACGGCAGCCGGCGGGTCGCGCACCAATCTAACTTCGCCATCGCTCTGGATTTGGCGCGCAGGGCGCGAAAACGCTGCCGACGCACGGACTCGATATCCATTCCGCTACTTCCATTAGCGATTAAATAGAAGCAGCCTTTATGTTGCTTCACTTTAACCATTTTGTTTCTGGTCCGTAGCGATATCGTACCGGTAAGAGCTATAGGGTCTGCAGCGTAAATACATGATGCCGACGACGTTTATTTCTGTCTTGTTTCGAACCTACTCGGGCTCTTTTACAGTGATGCTGTCTATGGCTAGAATCCGGGATTTTATGGTGTCCGCGCGGAAAAACTCTCCCCTAAAATGTGAGTGTGAAAGAGCCAACAAGAGCAAACGCATAATGCCGCTCGTGTCGGAGCTTGGTTTAACCGCCACCCGTGTCTAAAACGATATGTATCTTTGAGTGTATGACGTAGTGCGTGACGTAGTGTGCGCCTGATAAGGCGACCTAGGGGAAAGGGTTGGCGCCCCTCAGCTTAACCGTGCGAACGCGCTCGTGCCACTGCTCACGCGCTTGCGTCGTCGTCTTCTACAGCTGACTCCGTTGCCGCTCATCATTCCAGCGCAGAATTTCACTTTTCTGTCGTCGTAATGGGGAAGCCGCGTTTACGGAGGTATGAGCCATTGCTTAAGGAGGTATGTCCGTCTTACGTGATAGACACATTTAATAACAGGGGTGATATGTGCGAATGTGTGTGCATACTTATCGTCACGATGACCACCGATTAGGACAATAAATATGTTCGTACCTTTGTTCAACATTCTGTGTCACCACTGTGTCGTTCGCTAAACAGCTTCGCTGGTCGTCCACCTTCACAGAGTGGAATAGCTCGTGAATTTCTTTTTGTGCACGGTTGTTGTTGTTATTGTTGCTGATTTTTTTAATAAGAGGCAAAAGTGTTGTGGAAGTAAGCTGCAGACGAGCTCGCTTTCCTTACATCAACAACCTTAACCATACACTTCCCTTATGAAAATGATCATAGGCAGTCTATGGATTGTCTGTACACCTCTTCTAAAAACACTTTACCATCTCAAAGGCTTGTCTTTGTGAGAATGTCTGTGTGCGCGGGTTGGGGCGTACTTGTTCCAGTTAATTCTCTTTGCACCGCAGCGTGGGAGGGAGGACTTTCGGGAGAAATATCCGCTGCAACGCCAATGTATGTCGTTTACTTCGCAGCATACATATCCTTCTGAGACCCGAGCACAACTGTGAGATATAATGACTCTTCAAGGTGTTTTTTATTGTCTACTGTTAAGAGCTTGAAAAAGAATTTTTAAAATATAAGTACCAAGATTAGATGCCAAAAGCTGCGTCTTCATGTAGGTCAAAAATAACTACCTCCATTATCTCCTGACCTTTGCTATGGTAAAAACTGCATTTCATTGCTTAAACGCTGAGATGAAGATGGAACTACATGTAGTACATTGTCATGTTGCTGCCACGTCTGTTATTTTTACGCAATCTCAGTGATTTCGAAATACACTTCAATTTTGCTTTCGGGCGTCTGGGACGACCCAGTGATGTAGATCAATTGCGTGTCAAATTTCCCGAAAGCGGATGACAGAAATATGAGTAAACCACTTATTTACAGTTACACATGCACCGTACTTCATATCAAGAATGAAAATCTTGAGAAATCGTTTCATAGTTATTTCAGAAAAAAATGTGGACGGCAGGGTGCAATGTATTGTACAAGGGGTCTTAGGAGGATATAGGACACGGTCATCTCGTAACGGGTTTAATACAAGTAGTAATGCGCTATCTGCAACAGGTGGTGTAGAAGAAAGTATGTTCAGAAAGAAGGACAACACAACAAAACAGAGATGCCGTACCTTCACCGCCGTCTCGGCACTTTTGTGTGCGTGTGCTTCGTGTCGCCACATGACCGCATGGCCAGCTAACGCACCACCGAGTGTCCACCCGTGCGTGAAAACGGAAATGTTCTGACACGCCCGCAGAGATAAGCGTGCCGCGCACGAGAAAGTAGCGAAACTGTCGAAGCGTGTCTCAAAGAAAAAAAAAAAGAAACAAGCTACACGAAAGAAAGTGGGCTTTTGTCGCCGCGCACTGTCAAACAATGGGTCCTTCTTAAGACGCCTGCGCTACTAAGCACGAGGTCGCGGGATCAAATCCCGGTCACGGCGGCCGCATTCCGATAATAGGGGGTGAAATGAAAAGCGCCCATGTACTGTGCATTGGGTGCACGTTATAGAACCCAGGTGTTCGAAATTATTCCGCTGTCCGTCCTCTACGGCGTGCCTGATAATGAGATCGTGGTTATGTCACGTAAAACTCGAGGGGTTTCTTTTTCTGAAGACGCCAAGGAACGCTTTTAATTATTCATTTAGTTGTGGTTGAAAATGGTGGTGACTATTTTGTTTCTGAGTTCTTATAAGTTATACGTATTACTGAATAATTAAACAATGGTAAAGTGAAGCCACACACATGTGCTACAGCAATAAATCAGCTTCGAAAACTCGCGCACAATTAAAAGAAACGAGCAAATCAAATAAGTACTACGCCCTCCTGATGGATCAAATATGCAAACTATTATTCATGACCTACACGAAACCAAACCAACATTGTGTAAATGATGTCGGTTCTCTTTAAAGCTGTTATTCATGGCCTGCACGGAACGTACGGACATCGTGTAAATAACTTTTGTCTACTCTACTCAATGCTTGTCACTATCTCATATTTTGCAGTTGGCTATATATTTGTAACTGACTGCTGAATGTGGCGACGTGTGAATTAGTCGCTACTTGCCAGACTTTTACAAAGACTCCTATACATCTTTGTGATCTAAGCTTTTGTAGCTTACTTTTTGGCGTTTATATGTGGTATATCAGGGAAATGGAAATTTCACGTAATGAACATTTAACATAATTTCCAAGCTCTGAAAAAATAAAAACAACTCAGCGATAGGTAGCTCTCCCTAATTACATATCACTCTGATGTTGTTCAACGTGGCCTTTCTCATTATAACTGACAAGACGGTCAATAAGCGATAATTGTGACTCGTTGTAACGGATTATTTATCAAATAATTATTGACGCTCAGTCAGGTGAAGGTATTGACGCGCAAACATTGACGCGGAAGTACTCACTGCCGGTTTCATTCGTGTAGCGCCCTGTGTAATTTTTATATTCAGCAGGCTATCGTACAATAAAGGCCCCTCGCATCATCTCAGCAGTTATATATATTGTACCACGTCCTGTCCAGCGACAAGACAACGAGGTTTATAAGGAATGCCGACATTGGTAGTTTGACCGCAATCCCTTAATAAGCACCCAGCACAATCCTCCATCGTCGATAACCAGCCTCTCATGCGGGTATAACCCACCGATGCAAAACTGAAAGGAGCGCAGAGCTTAGCAGGAGTACGCAGACAACACCCTACCGTTTTTCGCTTGTACTACTTACGAATAGGGTCAGAATACTTACATAAACGCGTAGTGCACCTACGCCTTGAACGGAGACAATTATCAAGGCTCCGCAATTAAGACGACGGGAACAATAGACAGCCTTTTTTTTTTTCTTCTTCTTCTTATTTCGACCGCCTACCGGCAACTTACATTTGCTCAGAGCAAACTATTTCTATTTATGCTCACGCACGGAAGCGTGAACACATTTACACGAGCGCACATACATAAAAATACAGTTACGCAAGCACACGCGCGCACAAGTGCAGCAGGGAATTAGTCGAAAGGAGAAAAATGCAGATAACTGCAGAAACGAGATAAGACATTCGACAGTTTCCGGACTTCAGAGCAGGGCGCGTACTACGGCACGGAGGGTTGCGCAGAAGCTCCGGCACGCCTTTTTTTCAGTTTCGCCTCAGGGGCTACCCACAATGGCGGAGCGTTCGGGTGACGGCAAGGCGGTGCTGTACAAATGGACAAGGCACGCTCGGCTGCCGAGGTACGATAACCTCCTTCCTTTTATTCCTGCCCAGTCACCGATGCTGAAGCAGGCAACGACAGGGCTGTTGTGTGCACGCTTTGGGTGTGAAACACGCGTCTTTCGTGGCTGCAAAAGATTGCCGTGCATGTCGATACTTCGTTCTCACTTCCTTTTGCAGCGACATCTGTTGAAGACCTTAAAGCTATTTTCGCATCGTCGCCCTATCGTGTAGTAGTGGTGCGCTAAGACACAATTATCTTTTCCGCGACGTGACACATGCGCACGGGTCTACATTAAATTTACTGGATGATTACTACATAAATATTTAACTAGAGAGAGAGGAAAGCGAGGAGAGAAAAGGCAAGGAGGTCAACCGTGCGAGTGTCCGGTCTGCTACCCTGCACTGTGGGTAAGGAAAAGGGGGAATATGTATCACTGATAAATTTACAATTAAATACTTTTTCCCATGTTTCCTGATAGCACATTTGAATTAGCGCGTTAACGTAGTATATCCTGTATTATTTATTTGGAGCAGGCTTTTGAAATGCCACCTGACCTTTGCATTTATTTTCTTTTTCCTTTTTTCTCTTTTTCTTTCTTTTTGATGATCTTCACTTTTGGAACATTTATGTTCATGAACATAGCTGCAAGCTCTAGACTACAACGGCAGCTTAAGAAACTGTGCGTCGACAGGGTTGGGGACCGCGTCCGGAGTTATCACCAGGAAAAGGTGATGATCATTCAAACTTGGCACTGTACGTTTGATCCCATTGCGTAAAGCTTCATTGCAAGAGCTTTCGCTACCAAACGCTGAATGTGTCTCTCTACCGCCTCAGTTGATATTCGCCTCGATGTCATTGAGGGAAACTTGAAGGTGTTGTGGATGTTGCGAAGTCACATTACAGTAGGCAAGGCTGTGACGCTGATTGCAAGTGGTTAAGTGTTTATTAGGATGGAATATGAAAGCGTAGAATAGAAACTATTTACACAGACATCAAAAGACTACGAATCAAGAGTTACAATGACCTTACAATTTAGGCTTCTTCTTCTTAGCCGAATCCACACCGAATCTCCCGTCCAACGGCACTGCACGTACCTAAACGCATCCCCAACATCACCCTCGCCCCATCGTTCGTCCAATCACACTGCGGCGCGCGCAGTGTGCACACAACGGGGCTCCAGGGTGACACTATCCAGAGTTCCAACATCTCGACAACGTTGCCACAAATGCTTTGCAGTTGAATGGCTCTCATGTCTCACAACCCTTGCAAGACGCAGTCCCCCAAAGAAAACACTTCCACCCACGTTGGAACTTCTGGTCCGTTCGCGGAATGTCTCGGCATGACTGCGGTCCAGTGGCGATGGGTTGACTTGAAAGCCACGGCACTGCTTCCGCGAACCGAAAGGCGGAAGCCCCGACTCACAGTCAACCCGTTTACGGGCTCTCCGTAAGCCACGGCTATAACTCTCCGCCGCCGTGTTGCTGTCGAACCGCGGGTCTCTTTTAACCACACCGCATGGCCCTTACATGTAGCCGCCCGCACAAACAACGCTGAAATCCACTGTGTCTTTCTGTGCATTTTCTCTCTATTTTCATATGTTCCAAGATACAAGTTAAAAATGGTGGCTATACAATACAATACGTTGTGGCTGGCTCCCGACTGTACCACATTTGGCAAGTGGTGCTCGAGTGCAGGAATTGCTGACTTCCTTACAAGCCTATAGATCCGCCTGAAGCTACCAACCGCACATATTTGTTTGCTTCATTTATTGTTGTCAAAGTTAAAGTCTCGTTCACTTCCTTTTTCTTAAACATTCTTCCCCTCCACCTGTCAAGTCTGCTAAGCCTGTGGGAGGCCGACGATCCTGCAAACAATTATTCAGCGCTCCGGCGCATTCACCGCTAGCAGACAATGAAATATTTATTGTGAACATTCAATATGCGCCATATAATGTGGAACAGCCGCTACTCACATACTTAGTTAAGATACAAATTTCCGTACATTTAAGACACACAGAAGTGATATTACACATGTCCAATAAACGGATCGGTTATAAACGGATCGAAAATAAATTACTTGATTTGACTTGATCACAAGAAAACAATGGAGCAGTTAGGTACGTGTAAACTATTCATGTTTATCCGCGTGGAAGGTATAGTGAAAAAAATAGATGAAAAAAATAATCCACTTGCGCTACAGAGAAAGAGGGAGATTAAGAAGAAAAGGCAAGAAGGTTAACCATGGCCGCGTCCAGTTGGATACCCTACACGTGAGAAGAGCTGAAAGGAGGAAAAATGGGAAGGAGATAATGAACGTCAGTGTGCGCACACTCGCAGATGAATGTTACCCGTGCACAAAGATGAAATAGACGACGAAATAGACGACAAGAGAAGGTATTACCCTGGGAATTCTTTTTTGAAATTCACGCGAAACACAGCAGTATATTAATTTGTAACCACTAAATCCAATTCGGTGATCAAAGATACATTACAGTAAAAAACTTGGGATGACTGTTGGGAGCAGAATTTTTATTTAGGCCCTGCATTCTTTGCCGAATCAGTAAAAGTAGGAAAACTGAAAAAAAAAGTGAAGCTTCCAAACTGTTGAAATCCCTCATATATCATCATAATTATGAAAACTGTAGTTATTAGGACAGTTACAGTTGAAAATTATGTTCTCTAGACGCGCTGAACTTTTTATTTGAACCTTAACACACAAGAAAACGATGTAATAATTCCATGTAAATTGTAAGGTTCGCTAATTAGTCTTCCTTAAATAATGTTATATGTGCATTTCACAAAATTTTGATGTTATATGATATCTAAATACGAAAAAAAAAACGAAAAATTGTCCCCACCTCCCCCCCGCAGGAAGAAAGGAAGAGCAGTTCCCGACACTTATTTTAATTATAGTTAAGAAATTGCACTTTGGAAAATTGCAACAAACTTCATTGAAGTTTGCCCTGCAAAATTAAAAAAAATACATTCCTGATTTTTACGTGCCAAAATCACAATCTGATTATGACGCACACCGTATGAGGGGACTCCAGATTAATTCTAACCACCTGGGGTTCTTTAACGTGCAGCAACTGCACGGTACACAGGTGTTTTTGTTGCATTTTGTCCCCATCTAAATGCAGTTGCCGCGGCTGGGATTGATACACACCTTCTCCAACAGGGAAATGGGAGTAAGCCTCGAGCTAAAACTTCCCATTACGGAAGAGTGAGGAACGCCCGTTTAGCAACTCGGCCTGCCAGAAGAACGCCGGTGATGGGTAGACGGACTGACATGATTGACGAGGCCTGGCTGACCGTGGCAGCCACATACAGGGCAGACCCAGAATTCAGATCAGACAGTACAACAAAATAATATTAAGCCAAATAAATTAAAGTCAGCAGGCTAGAATGTAGACCTACTTGCTTTTTATTTATTAAACCCACGGAGAAGTATCCGTTCCACGCACTCGGCTAGCGATTATGCGACGCCACTTCCCTGTTCATTCCACGTCCGCAGATTTGCTAGAGACTATGTTGCACAATCTTACGTGCTTACGGGTGCACAATCTTTTACAGTTCTTTCGTTACGTCAGTGAAACTAAGGTGCTGGTGGCCAGTTCTGAATTTTATTTTAAATTAGGGACACCTCTTCTACCCGTGCATATTGTCGCACATCATTCCCATCAAAATGCGTCAAGTAAAGTTTTTAGCTTACAACGTGCGTACCAAACTCGCATTTTTCAAAGTTTTTATACTTGTTTTGTTTTGTTTGCTTGCTTGCTTGCTTGCTTGCTTGCTTGAGGTAATCAGTTGCCATGACGTGGTGGTGCCAATTTCAAGGTCGTGTGTTGGTGGGCCGCGGGAATGCAAAAAGGCACGCTCACCGCACTTTTGGTGCACGTTTGAGAACTCTGGCTTCTCAATATGAACCCACGGGTCAACCGAAGTGTTTCCGGTCACTTCATCGATCGTCCTCTTCCGGAACGTGCTACGTTTTTCTGCCCAGACAGATCTACTAAGTCCATGTGTCTACTAAGACAAGTACCTACTGTCCATGTGTTGTTTTGTTGTTTTAGCAAAATTTATCTCCTTTAACCTAATAAGAATAAAACAAAAGGTTCACAGAAATACGGAGACTTGAAATGGTCAGCTGTGATTGAACAAGAAAATTTTCTGGGGCCTAATAGAGTCAGGAATTGTACAGAAATGTCTCACCGGCACTTTTCAAGTACTAGTCTCATTTTGTTTTTATTTCACAACCACATCAAGCATTACGCTTTATGTGCCCAATATTCAAGTACCCACAACGTCCACGGAATTTGTGGTTGATGTTAAAATTTTTGGGAGGTAAATTGCGATTATATGGGAATTAGAATTCGCAAAGAACAAAATATTTCAGTATATATCAATCGAAACAAAAGTGCTATAGTGGCCCAGCGTGCGAGAAAATGTGATGATTTTTGATCTAACAATATATCCAAGAAAATGAAGAATACAGTCACTGCGACGGTTTAAATCCTCCAGACTTGCGAACAACTTCCGCCTGAATTGAGTTGTTTCTGATGATGTCATCAGTGTGGAAGACTCGTCCACCGGTGAATTAGAACAGAAACCGGAGAGAGGAAAAAATAGTACCTGGTCGCAAAATCTAGAACGCGATGTGATTGGAACAGTCAACGGGCGCCAATGCTCCGAAAGTGGACGCGACTAAACAGGAAAACTAAGAACAAAGATCGAAGGGGGAAGTAATCGGCGTGCTGGTCCCCGTGGGAAGAGGCGTGGTCTCGTTCCGCGCGAGATCTCACGCGACCGATGAGTCGAGCGTTGAAGGAGCGAAGGAAAACAAGTGTGTAGAAACGTACACAAAAAGCAAGAAAAAGAACAGTCGCTATAGACAGAGTTAGTACGTGTGCCTAAGCCATTTCTTCGGCCAGTAATCTCCTGCTCTTACGCCTTTACACGGGGAGGAGATGTCTGGGTAGTACTTACAAAGCAGCCAAAAGACCGGGTGCGGTGGGGAAGACCAAGAACTGAAGGATGTGGTGCGAGAAGCGTTACACGCGCTGCGGCAGTCGACGGGATCGCGTGACTGACGTCGTTCAACCGAGAAACATCAGAGAATGGTGATAGCGAAAAAATATCCTGAGAGAAAGGATGATGATGATATGGTAGAAGAAGCACGACAGAAAAGAAAAGGATGGCGCGCAATCTGCTTCGTGTCGTTGCTGTCTTGGGATTTCTTTTTTCTTCGTGTCTTCCGTCGTGTTTATTTCGCTACAGGAGAACACGTCGCGAAGGTTTCTGGAACGGGAAAAGCCGAGCGGTGTCGGTGTGGCGTGATGCCTGGCAAAATGTTGCAGTAGGTGATAACGTCAGAACATTCTTCGTCTGGCTGCTGCGCCAGCGAATTATATGCAGCAGACGATGCTTCCCCAAGAGTGTATATGACTGCTCTGCCAGGGGAGAGAGAGAGAAAGGAAAGGGAGAAGACGAGGATGTATTATGCAGGAAAGCGTCTCGTTGGCTACCTTACGCTGCGAGAAGGGAAAAGGGGAATAGAAAGAAGATAGAGGGAGGAAGGGAAGATGCAGTCAATGGGTGTACGCGCACGGACGGCGCCACGAAGCGGAAGAGACTCCCTCAGACCAGCGGTTCTCGAGAATCACAAAAGTTCCTTCTCTTCTTTGTGAGCAGAAAAGCGTTCGGCGAGGTGTTTCAGTAACGTCTACACGGACACGGAACGATCATCCAGTCGTCTCAATGCGCTGAATAGTAATTGTTTTTAGGAATAATGTTAAGGACAGTGGAACGAAGGGACAGAAAAGGATGCAGAAAAGTGCTTCCTTATGTAACCACCTTGTTGCTTTTCTTCTTCTCTTTTTGCTTCATTGGGGAAAAGAGAGAGGGGGGTAGCACGTAAGCAGGTTACTTATGCTGGAAACCATTTGCACTACAGGCTACTTATGGTCCTCTGGTTCTCAAGCATTAAAAGTTTTTACAAACGCCCATTCATTCCTAATTGGAATGGCGTACAGTGCCAATTGCGGCACATGGATTGATGAGGAAGCCACCAAACATATCTTACGTGATTGCCCCAGATACGACAATGAGAGGAATGCCCTTCGGACAGCTTTGGAGCACTTAGACGACAGACCTTTTGCAGAGAAGATCTTGGGCCCGTGACCTCGTTCCTCTGCTACGTGCAAGGCTACGAAGGCCCTGTTGCGTTTTGTTTTAAATGCACCAGCCTGTATGACCGTCTGTGACTACCTCAGCGACGAACGCTTGACTGTGTGTGCAAAGTGTTAACTTCTCTTTGCCTTTTGCACTTTCAATCTACTTTAACCCTTCCCTAATGCAGGGTAGCCTACCAGGCTCAGCCTGATTAACCTCCCTGCCTTTCCCTTATGACTTCTGGCTTTCTAGCAGTAAAAGTAGAAATATTTTCCAAACAAACGAAGAGAAAAATAGGGAGAGCTTGAAGCTTCTTGGATAAAGCATTGGGCTACGCCATTCCCTATATGAAATACGAAAAACAAACTCCTACGCACGCGGCTTTCTTGACTGCTCCGTTGGTTAGGGTCTGATGCCTAGAAGAGACGCGATAACTGTTGTAGAATTTGAGAGGTCCTGATTCATTGATTGATTGAGTCATTCTCTCATTCATTTATACGGATAGGAAATCTTGACAGAAAGCACAGTATGTCGCCGGCTTCTTCACGACGTCAAATGGGTAATTAATGAAGAATGATGATTGATGACGAGAAACATTTAAGTTATGTAGCAGCTCGCAGTCAACGCGGGGTCACTCTCAATTCCTCATCTCACTACTGTGTGTAGGACTAATGCAACTGACGACGTCATTGCGAGCAGATGACATCTTCCGGTGAGCTTGTCAGGCTGAGTCCATCATTAAAAATTAATGATGCGTACTAGGTGTCAGAATCAACGCGAAGTTTCCTACCGGAAAAAAAAAGGCGTTTCCGGGTGTATTCGTGTATCTATATAAATTACCTGTGCTAGGCAAAATGAAATTCCGATTGCAAAAGCAAACAGAAATGTCAGAAAACAAGCCTTTAAATGTTTCAACTTGGAACGCGATGTCCTGGAGAGGCTTATCTGCCGTCTCTAGAATAGCAGCAGGGCACGAGACCGGGGCTAGGATAAAAGCCGTCATGACAGAAAATGTAACAGCTGTAAGTAAACCTTCCATAGCGTTGTCATATAAGGAGTTATTTTTCTTTGAATACGCAGGAAATGGTGCGCCCACTTAGAACTTGACAACGTCTTTTTTATTCTTGCGATTGTGATGCATGGTTTCAACATGTGTGGGTCATTATGGAATCACGCATCTGCTCAAAGTATATAATATGTGTTCTCTTGAAGCATAAAAACTAGTTTGGAGTCAGCCCTTCTCTTCGTCCGACCTTTATTGCCGTCCTTTCTCTCGTTTTGCGCTATTTAACGAGATAAAAATCAGGAATAGCGGTGTCCTTTCTTAGCCACTGCTAAGTCCCCTGTGGGCTCCCTAGCCCCTGCGTATGATGCCAATGATTTTCCTTCAAACAGTCAACGTTGTGCACTGCCAATATAAAGTTTCGTAATGAAGTGGCATTCATGTTTCATCTCTACGTTCCCAGGACTCTGTTGATTTTGTTAGCGACGGCCTGTCGTTGTGGTCGCTTCTTACGTTGCTTTTACATCTTCACTCTGCGCAATTATGTGAAACTGTGGTCACTTGATCAGTATCGACGATTGAGAGTGGGAACACACAAGCACACACATTTTGTCTCAGCCTTCGAAGCCTTATTTGACAAAATCAACAAAGCATTGGCAAGGCTTAAGGAGAAATTAAAGCAGCGCTACCTTGAATTTTCTTGCCTTTGTGTCCAATGTTTCGGGTGTTTTTGAGTGTAATTGCATACTCATTTGAAAGGCGACATTTTCTTTTTGTAAAAAGAACTCTTCCGTACTCCTCCTATCCAAAGGAAATAAAAGTTGATTGATTGATTGATTGATTGATTGAACTAAGTACATGCTAACGTATCAGCACATTTACTATATTATATCATAAGTGATTAATTTAGAATAGCTGCTTAGATTGTTCACGTCGCCAAGTAATAAGCCCTCTAAGATAACGCAAAATCGACCACTGGACGAAACCGTCACAACAAGACGGCGACCGCAAGTTGTAACGCCAGCATGTAAGATAAAACAAGCAAACTCGCTTTAACCAACGTCACACATGCAGACTGCCAAAGCACGCACGAACGTTTGAAAGGCCGTTGAACTGCGTGCTTTCACTGGCTGGAATATCGTCCCACAACTTCAATCTGAACCGCGAGGCAAGACACCTCCGCAGGGGATACAGGGCCTCGGATTAACGTCAGAATTAAGCAAGCACAGAAACGTGTACTTTGTTCGACTACGGCGTAGTTCATAATGCTCTTGGAGTGGACGCAATGGCAGGATGTTGCCACAGACACTTCGCCCCTATGCCGGACATATGAGGAGCGGACAACGCACTCGAGGTGGCTACGATTTCTCGCGGGAGCAGTGGAATTCTGTTTGATGTTTTGTTCCTCTGTACTTTCTTATTGCTATCTACTGGTAACAATACTGGGTACTCTGTGCTCCCCACTCGGAAAATCGATGGAGCAAGAGGCAGTTCGGGTGTAATGGCCGAAAGGAGCCGCCGGAATTACCCGCACCATGCGTTGTACAAACAACGCGAGCCGCTTCTGAGGTGCTTACGAATGGGCTTAAGGCAAACAATCAGATATGCACATTCCTCACTGCTCAGACGACGTTGCCGCAAGAATACAATCCTAGACAGCTTGTGAGTTGAGGGAAAAGAGAACAAGTGTGGTAATAATATGGCAACAATTATTATTTCTTTGTATGTGTTGTTCCGCTCATGCTGTTGGGATTCAAACACTGAGCCGATATACGAAGAAAAGAAAAAAAGAATAGCGCGGACAAGAATATCAAGAACCAGTTAGGCCTAAACACCCAGTATACTTCGTCAAATGGCGGACGCTGCATCAGTACATACAAAGACCATTGGTTCAACTCCACAAACCAGTAGCCTGGTCATAATACTTTCGTTGTCTTTCCGCAAGACATCTTTTTAAAATCGGTTGGTTTAAGCTCACTAAGCCCAGCCTATCATTTCTGATACGCTCGTTTCAATGCATCCAATTTGATTTCAGCGTGGAGAAGTGAACGCAAAACTCAAAGTTTGCGTATACCCTATAGCGAGTCTTCAGTTCTGGGTAAGAGCAAATCAATAACTAATATTTTGCTGTACGACATATGTTTTACCTAAATAATATTTGGTTTCCCTTTCAGAGGAACAGTAGAGGAAAATATTAAGTCGAGCTAGATTGAAGCATAGGCTTTTACAATAACGAATTCGCCATTCACCCGCCGTAGTGACTTAGCGGCTACGGCGTAGCGCTGCTAAGCATGAGGTCGCCGAACCAAATCTCGGCCGCGGTGGCTGCATATCGATGGGGGTGAAATGTAAAAACGCCCATGTGCCCCGCATCGGGTGCACGTTAGTGGCCAAATAAATCCGGCGTCCCCCACTACAGCGTGCCTCATAATCAGACCGTGGTTTTGGCCCGTAACACCCCAGAGTTTATTATATTAACTCGTCTTTCGTAGCGACAATCTAGCTTTGGCTAGCGAAAAAAAAGCAAAAAAAAAAAACGAAAATTCGGCTGGCATCGCTTATTTTAGATTGCTTTATCTATCATGGGACGTCAGCACTGGCTGATTCTCAGTGTGTGGCAAAGAGGGAGGTCACGCGAAGATTACGTCATCTCGTCCGTTTGGGCGCGGGCGATTCGAATTGAAGAGCAGAAGCAGTACCTTCAGTGGCAATGTCTTACGCACTAGACAGAAAAGCATGACAGACTTGTAGACGAATAATTTATGTCGATATAACTCTGCCTAATATTTTCGTTTTGGTGTCCTTTTTAAAAAGGTAGACAAATCAGGTAATTTCTTTTTTTTTATGTACAACGCTGTTGGGCTTTGTGGGGTTAATCACAGTTATGCTTCTCTTAACATGCTAGACATTCTGGGCATCAATATTGCTCGAGCAAAGAGAACATAAAAGCATCACAAGCGCAACCTAAGCAATATAATAGGTGATTATTTCGTGGTCTCCTTGTTTGCTCGTTTGCTTTATTACAACAAAAGTTACTGGTGTGACTGTAATAGTCTCGCTTAGATACATAGTTATTAGTCCCTTTTATGATCAATATTAGAGCCGTACCACTTGGAAAAGAATGATTGCGTATGATGGGCCTAGCAACACATCTTTTCGATGAGTCGGCGCCACTACCTCTCCAGCGTCGACGACCGCGCTTCAAAAGTGGAGAGGGTTTGCACAATTTCAGACAATAAGTAGCCGCAGCAGCAAGAATAGAGTGTTTGTGTTGGTACTTAAGAATGCACGTGGGAGGCTTTCCGCATTTTCTGTTCAGACTGAACAGCCCATTGTTTAGAAACCCTAAGGCGTACTTGAGAATCCCGTGTACAACGAAGTGGCCTTTTTCACGCTCGCCCGATTAAATACGGGAAGAGGAGAAAGGAGAGGGCGGTTTACGTTCCGCTATATACTGCCGGCACGTTCAGGCACTGGACACATGGCGATCGTAAATCAGGCCGAGCCGCTCCTAATGAGAGGTCCGTAAATCATAGCACCTGGGATTCGCATCGCTTTGCTGGCGGTGGTGATGATGGTGACGACACAAAGGGGCCCGGACAGCATCGATCGATTCCCAGCCCCAAAGAATGCGGTTGAAGACGCCGAAAGAAACGAGGTGCCTTCCGAGAGACCGTGAAGGTGGAGATAGGTAAAAAAAAAAGGCAGAGAGAGCTTGGAGGACCGCTGAAAAAAGGCGATAAAGTACATCTGTCATGGCGAGAAAAAAAAATATCGGTTGCTTTTCCATTCACGGTCAGTTGACACTTTTGTTGCCTGATAGGAAGCGGAAGTATCTATATATCTATTTCTCTCTCTCTCTCTCTCTGTACACACATACACATATATACAGGGTGTTTCAGCGAACACTTTCAAAATTTATTTAAGGTTGCCTGTGGCAGATAGCCCAATTCTAGTTAACGAGCTGGTCTACTCGAAGAGGCGGACATTACTTGCTCAAAAAATTGAAATGAATAATCGACTAATTACAAAAATTCACTAATTCAGTTTTTAACTAATTACCTGATGGCCCGTATAGCAATTTACAAATTGTAGCCGTGGAATTCGCAAGGCGGATCCACTTAGAATTATTCTCAGGATGGCACCAGTTTCGAGATATAAATTCCCGAACTTTGTGGAGAAATGCATTGGCGTTCCAGTTAATTTTGTGCTTCAATGCATAAAGCGACGTTTTGTTAAGAACGTAACTGGAACGCCGATGCATTTCTGCTCAAAGTTCGGGAATTAATATCACGAAACTGGTGTCATCATGAGAATTCGTTCCAAGTGAATCCACCTTGCGAACTCCACGACTGCAATTTGTAAATTGCAATATGGGCCATCAGGTAATTAGTGAAAAACCTCATTATTGAATTGCTGTTAAGTATTCGATTATGCATGTCAATTTCTAGTGCAAGTAATATCCGCCTCTTCGAGTAGACCAGATCATGAACTAGAATTGTGCTACCTGCCACAGGCAACCTTTAAGAATTTTTGAGAGTGTTCGCTGAAACACCCTGTGTATATATATGCATATATACAAAGTAAAAGCTCCAGTAAGGAATCCATGCTGTTAAGGCGGTTGGCCAGAGAAGTTGTGGTATCACCTGATCCGATAGACCAATGTGACGTAGCCTGGGTCCTGCCTAGCCTGAGCACGACGCCGTTGAGCATATTGACGTTGCTGTTCCCCTCACCGCTCATCGTGTTCGCGCTGCTCTTCGGTAGTGCTAAATATGCGCGGTCTTTTATTTGCGCTATCACAACACAAATGAAATCAATTGCTAGATAGGTTATTCTTTTACATATGAAAGTGTAGTTACGTCACTCCCTGTTTTGTATGCTACAACTGCCGCTTCCCGGCAACTGCAGCTTATGCAACCGTAATCTTAACCGGGAAACGCTTGCGGCGGACGCTATGCGCGAAGGCGAGCTTTCTGGTTCTTTTCTATTTTTCTATCCCCCGCGCACGGCCGGCGCCGCCGCTGCCGCGGATGAGCGGAGGCGAGCGCCATCTGGTGGTGCTGCAAGGAACTCAGCGGCGCACGCCGCTGAGTTCCTGCTGATTGGTTGAGTTGTTGGCTGCGGATACGAAGAAATCCCGGGATCTCGGGTTCTGCATGCCGCAACAAATTCGTGCTAAAATGTGTTGGCACCTGTTCACTCACAAAACACTCTACATATTGCTAAGGCAGACGTATAATGTCGGTGAGACACAGCGCGAAGATGCTTACGCTGAAACGGTTAAACAGGGAGTTTACTGCTTGCTGTATTGTTTACAGCACTTACAGTCCCTGCATACTTGTCAAGAAAGCAGGAACAGTGTGTTTCAGTGAGGTGCCCCTGCAGAGAACGCTTATGTTTGCTCGCCCGGAGGCGCTACCGAATGAGCCAGTCCAGCTGAAATGACAGCCGCAGTGGTGAACGGTATTATGACACGCGGCAGAGGCAAAGTACCGGCTTCGTGTGCCTGTTAGGCGATCATGGCTCCTTGATGTCAAGGTGAGCGCGTGCTCTCAGGTACAGAAGCCACATTGTCGAACCAGTGGTACCACTGGTAGAGTGCCCTGTTCACCGTGCTCTACAAAAGTGTGCGTGCAGTGTTTGTTGTTAGTGTAAAGGCGTTTATTACACGCAAGCGTTAGGGCTGACCATTCAATTAGTTCAGGAAACCGCGAGCGCGAGCGACGTAGTCCAAGCGATGCGCTGGAGAGACTGACCCACTAGACAGCGCTGGTAAGGATGCCCCACTGCATCGTCCCTCTTCTTCACTACAATTACCCCGGGGACGAAAAAAAGATCACATCATATCCACGGGGTGAATGATGATGAGTGGTCGAAGCTCCGGAGGGAATCATCGGATCACCCGCTTAAGGGGACGCTAGCACAAACGCGTTAGAAACGTGCAGTACTCTCTAGTAAGGGGGAGCAGCCACAGCGTCTTACGCAGCCATTTACACATGCCGGAACGTGCACTGCATTTGCCGACGCCATCACATGACTGCTGAGAAAGTATACCCCCCGTATTCATAAACGCTCCTCGACTTGAACTTGACTTGCCACCGCCTTGGGCAGCGCGTTCGAAACGCGTTGAAGGTAAGGCGGAGAGTCCACAGCGTCTTACACCAGCGTCTTACACGGGCCGTAACGCGCTAGCACAAACGCGTTAGAAACGCGCTAGAAACGCGGCCTTTCGTTAATGTTGGGTATTTATTGCCATCGTGGTGCGTGTGTC
The DNA here is from genome assembly GCF_013339745.2 of Dermacentor silvarum. NCBI lineage: Eukaryota > Metazoa > Arthropoda > Arachnida > Ixodida > Ixodidae > Dermacentor > Dermacentor silvarum. Next base: position 9,579,782 of record NC_051163.1, read on the forward strand.
TATGTGCGCTTCGTGGCGTAGTGGGCTAACGCCGCCCGCTCGGAAGCGAGGGGTCCCTGGTTCGATTCCGCGCAACGGACACAACTTCGGAATTTTTTTTTTCTCATTTTTCTCGGACTGGTTACACACTAACACTACGACGACGACGAACGGGTGCCGCTATAAGGAGCTTCGCTCCTAAAAGGGAGCCGTCCGGCGACCTAACAGCTCGTCACTATTAGGGGATCATAATACGGCTTGAGGCGCTCGACGTTGACAATGTCGCGTCCCCGACGACGCATGTCGGAAGATGGTTCAACGGGCTCTATCACATAGTTGACGGGTGATGCACGCTCGACGATGCGGTAGGGGCCTTCATACTTAGGGATTAACTTGGAGGACAGACCAGGTGCAGCGGAAGGAACTGGGAGCCACACAAGCGCTCCAGGAAGAAAGGTGGGCGCAGAGGTGGTGTCACCGCGAGTGTTCTTCTGGCGCTCTTGGTCATTGGAGGTAAAAGCCCGGGCGAGGTCCCGGCACTCTTCGGCATGTCTCACCGTATCAGAAATGGGCGCACATTCAGATGCGTCGGGCCGGTATGGTAGCATTGTGTCGATGGTTTGCGATGGGTGCCGGCCATACAATAAGAAATATGGCGAAAAACCAGTAGTGCTCTGCGTAGCGGTATTGTACGCGTAGGTGACGAAGGGCAGAATGGCGTCCCAGTTTGTGTGGTCGGAGGAGACGTACATTGAGAGCATGTCGCCGAGCGTACGGTTGAACCGTTCCGTGAGTCCATTGGTTTGAGGATGGTACGCCGTTGTTGTGCGATGAACAACGTGGCACTCTTTGAGAATAGCTTCAACTACTTCGGAGAGGAAGACACGTCCGCGGTCACTGAGCAGCTCCTGGGGTGGCCCATGACGTAGGATGAATCGACGAAGCAGGAAGGAGGCAACGTCACGCGCTGTAGCTGCCGGAAGCGCCGCAGTTTCAGCGTATCGCGTAAGGTGGTCAACCGCCACAATGGCCCAGCGGTTTCCAGCCGATGTCATGGGAAGGGGCCCGTACAAATCTATACCGACGCGCCCAAAGGGCCGGGTGGGGCAATGTAAAGGTTGCAGCCCAGCTGGAGAGAGGCGAGGTGAAGGTTTCCGGCCTTGGCAATCGGGACAAGAGCGTACGAACTTTTGAACGTAGCTGTACATCCCTCGCCAGTAGTACCGCTGTTGAAGGCGCTGGTAAGTCTTGAAAACGCCAGAGTGGGCACACTGGGGATCGGCGTGGAAAGCTGCGCATATTTCGGAACGCAGGCAGCGGGGCACTACTAACAACCACTGGCGGCCGTCGGAGTTGTAATTGCGCCGGTGAAGCAGGTCGTCGCGAACGGCGAAATGGTGAGCTTGACGGCGCAACGCGCGGGTTGTTGACCTGGTCGATGGATCAGAGAGCCAGCCTATAAGCGACGCAATCCAGGGGTCCTTGCGCTGCTCGGAAGCGATGGTGCGAAGGTCGATGGAAGACACAGTCAACTGAGATTCGTCCTGAGACATGGTTGAAGAGAGGTTACGGGATCGGAGCTCCAGAATGCGTTGGAGCGTAGCACTCTCCACCACTTGTAAAGGCGTTTATTGCACGCAAGCGTTTGGGTTGACCGTTCGATTAGTTCAGGGAACCGCGAGCGCGAGCGACGTAGTCCGAGCGATGCGCTGGAGAGACTGACCCACTAGACAGCGCTGGTAAGGATGCCCCATTGCATCGTCCCTCTTCTTCACTACATTAGCAATACTGCGTTTGTGCTGAAACTGCTCTCCGGCGTCGCAGGTAGAACTCTTCAAATATTTTTATGTAGGACACACGTTTAGGTATAAAACGAAAGCAGTTAATTGTGACAATTGATTGTGCTTGCAATAATCAGTGGTGGAATAACCATCAATATATATTTAGTTCACGTTGCCCCAGTAAAACTATAATTCCCTCGAATGAGGAAACTGTTTACCAAGGCGCAGTGAGATAACCGTGGCCTGACTACGCTGGGATGTTGCGTCGATGTTATTTAGTGTCGTTGACAACACTTAGTTGCATTGACGCACTGCAGCTTGCGTTCTTCTCTCTGTTTAAAACAGCGAAGCTGTGCCTGCTTTCGGGTTACCATAAGTGACTTGTTCTGGACATTTCATCATCTGCTACCTTTGCACGTACGCGCTGCCTTCGTTCATCGACTATCGTCGTGCAAGCTCGCCCGCAACTCTCACACAACTCGGGAGCGAGCCCAACTCGGCGCTCCCTGCACAGCACCCCATTTTCCCGTTCAACCACATCTGCAGCAAACAGTACGCTGCTTGCACTTAAGGTGCGGCCAACTTAGTACTTTATTACAAAATGCCTGATTTAGTGCCCGTCTTGCACGGGCAACGAAAACAGCTCGCTCCTATAGCTGACAAAAGAGCGCCCTCGTGCTATTCAAAGGCGACCCCTCCATTGTCCCCACGTCTGGGGGCGTCTCGTTTCGGCAACCTGATCATCCGAGCCGCTTTCCAAGGAAGAAGGGTCATCGATTTTGGATTGACGCTTCGGAGCAGTGCTGACGCAAGATGTGGGCATTTGCTTCACCCCAGCAGATTCCGCGCCTGAAAGGCAGGAACCAAGTGGCTTTGTCTCGCCTGGCCATCAAATATCGGGACGAGCACAGCAGCATCCCATCATCCCCTGCTCTGGGACACATTGGCACGGGGCAATCGATAACCCCTGCCCACGTGTCGAAGATTGCAAGCCTGTGGTTAACACCTGAAGCTTGACCTATGTGGCCTTCGCCGCACTGCTTCTACAATTTGCACGCGAATGTTGTACTTTGGAATCACGTTCTCATAATCAAAGCTAGAGGTCCTTTGTTTGAATCTAGCTGGCGGACAATATTATTTATGCTTACTTACACATGCTTACAATGACAAGAAGGACATCATAGGGAAAATTACTAGTAGTTCTTAATTTAATTAAAGAAGTGACAAATAGATGGACATATAAACTGAATGAAAAATACAAATGGCCGCAGTTGGGATAGGAACCCACATCTTCGCATTACGCGTGCGCTGCTCTTATCAGTTGAGTTACCGCGGCGCCGTTTTCCCATATACTTTCTGGGATATTTATTTTTGTCTGCTAGAAAAAATCCTAGGAGTGTTAGCCAGCGCCACCACTAACAGCCAGGATGTGGATGTAGTGGACATAAATGCAGACATAAATACCCCGGAATGAAGATAGGAAAACGGTGCCGCAGTAGCTCAACTGTTAAGAACATCGCACGCGTAATTTGAAGATGTAGGTTCGTATCCCACCTGCGGCCAGTTGTTTTGTCATCCACTTTCATTTACATTTATTTATCATTTTATTGCTATAGCCATTATATGGACACTCCAGCTGCATTTCTGCCGTCGCCATCGCCGTGAGATTCCGTATAAAGTCCAAGGGCGATAAAACCGTCGTCGCGCGCCGTACGCTGTGTGTGCGAGTGAAAGCGTGCGAGCGTGAGCCGGCAACCGCAGCTTAATCTCGCGCACGCGAGAGAGGAAGGCGGCCGAAAGCGCGCGGTCTTCGTTCGCTCGCGTGGCACAGGGAGGAGGCGACGGATACGGTGGGGATGGGGGGGGTGCGTCCTGCTCTTGCGGCTGCTGCTGACGGAGATGCCGCGCGGGCACCGTATGTTGAAAGCGATCTGCTATGTGGCCGAAGTGTGCGACCACGGGGGCCTCATCTTCAAAGCGATCTGCGATGGGTACAAAGTGCATGCGCCGAGTTCCGGTAGCTTCGCATGCACTGTGCCTTCGACGTTCGCGCTGAAGCGAGACGAAAGACAGCGCGAAGGTTAATTTACCCGTCGCTGCTGGAGCGCTTTCTCACTCCAGCGTTTTGACGAGTTTCCGCGATCATCGAGCTAGATGTGTTCATGTTTACCTGCGCGCGCGTGACACCGTGCTTGTTTATTTAGTTAGCAAGCGAATATTTACAACTTTACACGGCTGATAAAACTACTATCCTTATTTCGTATAGCTGTCTACTAATGTGGTATCGCAATCGATGCTTCGCCTTTCGGGCGAAACTGCGACTTTTTTCTTTCTTTCTCTCTTTCTCTCTCTCTTTCTCATTCTTTATTTCTTTCTTTCTTTCCTTCCTTCCTTCCATCTTTTTTCTTTCTTTCTCCATTTCTTTCTTTGTTGTCCTTGGCTGCGGGTATGCACCACACGTGATTTTATTATCGTTAATTGTGATGTAACTGACGAGCATGTGATGTTATTGATGTCATGACCTATCAGTCGTGTTAGTCATACAGTCGTACCCTTCCATGCCAATTTCGGTATATACCAAGCGCACGAGATGCCATAAAACGAGACGCCACAAGATTGTTGCCTACTTCCCGTGTACACGGACGCGATCTCCTGGAACCTAGCCCTTAACAGCTCCACTGTAATTGTCCGCCGGCCGGATTCGAACAAAGGACTTTCTAGCACAGAGGTCTGTGGCCTTGCCAATAAGCCACGGGCGCTTGCCTCGGCAGGCAGAATAGAACATCCTTAAGAAATTCCCGTGTGCAAGAGATGTTTACATAGCTGTAGAGCGCTGTTCCGTCTACCCAGCAGGAGAATTACCTTTCGTGCTACGTCGTGCGAATGTGTCGGACCTGCGTATTAATTGAACACCGTTCGAATAGTTGTTGATGTTGTTGTAAATCCAACTCGTGGATCATACGCTATAATATTGGTCAGTAAGCTTCGCCTGTAATATGCAGATAACAGTTTGCTTTAAACAGGTTTGTTATATTCCTGTTCGACTATGGTAGCCATCTTTGTTTGCCGACCCTTGACCACGCACCAAATAAAACTCTATGTGGTGTTTCGTGCTCGAAGTGCAGCAAACAAAATGTTGTGCAGATCATCAGCTCTCTTTCGCAGAAAAGCAGACCTAGCTGGAGAACGATGAGCCACCATCTTCCAGCATACGAAGAATGTGGTTCACTATTTATTTGTCCTGCTTGAGTTGGTCTGTCTTCTATTATCATGTTCTCTCTTCTCCACGTTCGCAAACAGTGTTCGGGCAGCAAACACTGTTTGCTATCTTCCGCTAGCAAACAGTGTTTGGGCAGCATTAAAAGCAAATGACAAGCAGTGACAAAAATATATCAAAACGAAACAAGAGATAAAGGATCTCCTTATTGCGTTCACGAATCTAGAAGCATCAGGATCTCTTAATCAAGCAGGGGCAAACTGCGAACTCTAAGAAAAAGATTTAAAAAGAGAGAAGCAGCTGGTAGACAGCCAAAGCCTGAGCGGAAAGACATAAGCGGTTTGTATCGTCGTCTACAAAGGCGGCACTCACAGAGAATGAGCCCCTGCTTGAGCCGAGCTCAAGATCGCCGGAGAGATCTTCAACAGCAAAAAAAAAAAAAAAAGAAAAAGAAGTCTACACACGTGTCGAGGCGCCCAACCGAGAAATTGGACGGTGGCCTCTTCTTGGAAAGATCAAGCGACCTCGTCAACGCGGCAAATGAAGCCCGAGTGCTTGATATAGTGTTGAAGTAATGGCGGGGCATGTCTGTTCGTAAAAGGATGGTGCGCGAACATAAAGTGCAAAGCCGTTTTCCATCCCTCTGTAGGAGCGCGCTGATCGCAAAAAAAAAAAAAAAAAAAAAAAAACAATTCTTGAACACAGCAGCATTGTTACGTCTCCATACCCCATCCTCTCTCTCCCTTGTTTCTCTTCTCCTTCTCCCTTCCCCCAGCGTAGGGTAGCCAGCCGGACTCTTGACTGGTTAACATCCCTGCCTTCCTTATATTCCCCTCTCTCTCCCTCTCTCTTAACGTATGTAGAAAACATTTTGTTCCATAAAAGCGTTCTTTATTTGTATTGTCACTACGTACGTTATGTGATACTGTCATTCGCAATGGTGCTTTGAGAGTTTCTTTGTAACGTCGCTGTGTTGTCTTTACTTTTATGTGGAAATGATGTGTGTGCATGAACTGCTCTTCTATACTCGCTTCTCTATGCAAACGAGTGCATAACTGTACAAAGCTAATTGTGTACTTGTACCAATTGATTAAGATAAAAGGCGTAGGCGTCTATCTCTTTTTGTGACGTCAGTAAAAAAATTCTCACTGCGAAGATAGAAGGCTTAGAATCATAGCGTAAGCTGTGTCATCATATGCCATCATTTCTTTTATTCCGGGCCCAGGATATTTCTTCTCTCCCGTTAACATCATAACTGCATAACTAACAAAATGCATCCCTGATTTGTGCATGCTTTTAGGTCGGTCGGTAAGTCGCTTGATAGGTCATTGTGCGCGCTTTCATCTTCGCAGAACACTCTTTTTTTTGCGTACCTTAGAAGAACAGAGAGTGAAAATTATCTGGGTAAATGTGTGATGCATACAAGAAACGTGAATTATAACATTCGCGAAGTAAGAAACATCGACATAATTAGCTTTCCCGGCAGCTTCCGATGCTGTCGAATTTCTGAGCTCTTTGTTTTATTGTTGCGTTAAAGATCTTCTACATGAAGATGGAAAAGAAGTGTTATACTTTATGGCGAACAGTTGATTTCAACTTTCGCCGCCTCAGTAAATATTCAATTCCTTCTTCACTAGATAGCCAATGCTATCCCACAAGGCGGCTGCAGGTCATGATCGCAATTTCACGGTGTCACATTCAACTGCCAAATTTTTACTGGTAAAGTTCTATCTGGCGGTGTATCCTTTTTGTTGTTGTTATAATACACTAGAATAAATTTAGCACTTCGTATACTCTGCAGTTGCATCACTCATGATAAAAAAAAAGATTACTTAAAACGCCTTAATGCTAACTTGAGCTAAGATGAAATGGTACCTTTCCTGGACCGGTCCGCGATGGGCTTCGGAAGGAGCTTTCGCCTTGGCATTATTGTTTTCGACAGTTATAAAGAAAGATTGTCGTGCTAACTTTCTTTACCTATTTTTATATTTTTGCGCTGGACATAACGTTCTTATTTTAATCTTTCTATCTATTTTATTTTACGAGGGAAGGGGCGGTGGGAAAGGGTAACTGCCACTCAGTGTATATTGTCACAGTGTGCTGCCAGCGAGGAGGCTGAGGACGGCGTTGCAAGCGACGGCGCCGACTGATGCGCGCAGTCTTTTATGCCACCTTGTATGCCACTGAACCCATTGTGAATGGCTTTTGAATATACTTTACGAGCGCAGGTTCATTGCTCCCACCTCATATTTATACTACAGTTGCAATACGGACCATGCTACAAGTTTTACACGACACAGAACTACCCTCAAGTTTAAACATGCTGCTCTATAGGCGACTATAGCTTCACCACACCGGTATTTTTTGTCATCATCGCATTCCATCCCCCTCTCGGTCCCCGTTTCCCTTTCCCCATTGTAGGATAGCAAGTTAGAGCGCACAAGCTCGGACAGATTTCGCTGTCAAATTGTAAATCATTTCCACTAGTAGTAGTTACTTCCCCATCTTTTCAACGGTAAAATTCTTTAATAGACTTTTAATAGCCTGTACGTACTTTTCTTCTCTTAGAAGGCCGTTATTCACTTACGCGATCTTTTCTTTTTTAATAGCTTTGTTCTAGCTTGATCTTTCTTTTTTTCTGCTTTTCTTACGACGCAATTCTCAACACAATCTGACGATGTGGGTTTGTTCCGCTGCCTTGGAACAGCAACAACGGTTCCAGCTCTGTGCATGTTTCTTCTTTTGTTTTCACGTAGTTTAGTCTCCACTGTGTTTTTCGTGCCAGTCATCTAGAGCACAAGTCTTATTGTTTTTACTCTTTTCTTTTGTCCCAGCAAACATTGCTCTTCAATCAATTGGACAAAGAAAGGAGTTCTTTTTGAGACGTTCAGAGACTGTTCACCAGTTCCGTCATTCACTGTTTTAAGTTCTGCGCTCTTCTTATAGTATATATGGGGAAGCAAAGGCAGAAATTTCATCGTTTCTTCTTTTCGCTTGGCTAAGAGCTCTATCTATAAATGATTGTGGCAAAAAATCTGCGTTAAACTCCGCGGCCTGAGCTTGGAAGATCTCGTGCCTTGTATCTGTGCTTGTACGTTTTTCTGGTTTCTTTTTTTGCCGTTGTTTTTGTTGCTGCTCATTTTCCTTCAAGGTAGTGTTTCGTTACCTTTTTTTTTTTTTTGCGTCTGGGTATGTCAGTGTGCCGTCATTACTTTGAGCTCTGCAATCCTACTGTACTTCAAGTACGGTTTGCCACATCAGTTCGAAGAAAACGAAAATGTGATACTTGGGATATCCTCATCTTTCTTTCTTTGGTATTGCTAGTTTGTATTGATTCATGAGACGGTGTAGTGCAAATAGGGCACGCAAGAGGAGAGCGATGCCTTCGTCTCATCTGTCATCTTTCGTGCCGCGTTTGCGCTGCACTTCGCGTAATGTCTTTTCACTTTGCTGAAGGACACGTTTTTCGCCGCAAATTAAGACACGCACAAAAAGAAGAACCACTAAACGACGGCACGGGCGTCTATGTCTACGTTTCTTCCTTTTGTGTGCGTCTTAATTTGCGGCGAAAAACGTGTCCTTCAGCGAACACCAACTAGACCAAAAAACAGTTCTGTTTAAACATCTTCTTACTTTGTAGGAGGGATGCATTGCGAAATGTAACAGAAAAAAAAGAAGCGTACGTTATATTTTAGAGCCTGCCTGAAACGGTCTGATTTACTACCCTTCCTGGAATCTTCTGCTTCTGTCACCTGTTCCATTAGAGAGGAAGGCATCCCGTTGAGAGCAAAACCAACCAACGGAAGATTACTCCCGCGCCCACGGAAGGCAACCGTGCACTTTGTGGACGCGCCAGCGGAGAAGGTGAAATATTGCTTCCTGTGGACGGGAAAAAGCAAATAGGTCCGCCCACGCGTCGAATTGACTGCCCCAGGTGGGAAACCTTTAACGCGCACCCAGGTAACATTTGATCCAGTGATTTCTCCTTCCGACATTTTTTTTTTTTTTTTCGCCCGTGATGCAAGCTGTACATAGTCTCTTTCTTTCCTTTATACGTCTGTATAGGCACCATGCGGCCTCAATGGATACTCTAAAACCAGCTTTAAGTTTTCACGGCAGCTCTGTAGCCTTGGTAGCGCTTTGCGCGAAATGAAAGCGCTCTTAGCCTTCTACGAGACACTGGCTTCGACCAGAGACTCTAGTTTTGTTAATGCGTGCGCTCGTGTGTGTTGCGTGAGTGTAAACGATGTCACCTCTTACGCCACTCTCGTCAGCTGAAGTAGCTTGCCAGACATATGGCTAAACAACCAGATCCAACGTCCATTAAAGAATGCTTTTCTCTCACTCCTAACCAACTGCGTATTCGCTGTGCAGTTTCTCGGGCGATCATTTTAGATGGAATGTGGAATAACAACGCGTAAAAGACTGAGAGCATAGCTTAAAGAACTAAACACACATTTCAAATCCAGCTTGACGTGTTCGTAAACTCAATTTAAAAATTATCCACCTCACATTTTCTATGCAATCCACCCAGCTGCCATATCATGTAGTGTTCAGCCGTGGTATAGTAGAATTTTGGCACAGTCTAGTATAAAACGCAAGGAACGCAAGCTTTAACAAATGTTTTGCTTCCGAAAACTCGCAGCAGTCATCCGCGAACCGGTGCACTGACGCCGAAATTAATTATGCGTGCGCCTGAGCCTCACAACGCTTGCATAACCGAACACGGGAAACACATATCCGCGATGCATTTTATTTGCCGTAAGTGGATAGCTTCTTCTCATTTGTATGGACAACGTTGCGCACTATCAAATTGCAACGGCGTGCACCGCGCAGATATAAAGCGGTTCTTCGGCCGTGTCTGGCGTGTTCAATGCTTTCACTTTGAGCCAGCTACTTCCATCCGACGCGCTTCGCTAATTGCTTCTTCGCTCGAAGTGCGAAACAAGTCAGTGGGACACGACGCCTGAGGGACAAAGAAAGAAAGAAACCGTAATGATTGCGGCCAGCTATCTCCAGTGTACCGTCCATTTATGCAAACAAAGAATGAAAAATTAATCTGCATACCTTGGCGGTGAATCTCATGCTCACGCGAAGCCTTCGTATCACTAATCACTTCTTTTCGTGCGCCAACATCTGCGAACTGCGCGCGGTACGAGGAAATAAGAATTTATTAAATATTCGGGAGGCAAGAAAGGACAAAGGAGAGAGGTTAAAGTTAGAAGGGCTTGTTCGAACGAGTGTACTTGAACTCCGGCTGGCTTCCACAAAGAGAAAGTAATAAGACTGACTCAGAATTTCAGTATAATGTGCAAGAAGTTGGCGGAAAGTAAAATGGAAAACCATTATAATCGGCATAGAAATACGTGCAGTGATTTAGAGAGTGCTTAAGGAGGGATTAAATGAAGCGCACGCTGCTCCCGTCCGTAAGAACCTCAAAACTGTATAATACCGGAGGAATAGTAAAGGGTAGTTATAGGGCCACTTCATTTTCTCTCTCTCTCTCTCTTTTTTTTCTTGAAACTTAAGGGCGGTATGGGCCATGTAGCGCTAGGCAAGCACCAGGTTACGCCGCTCTCAATTGAGGAAGCGCAGTCCAAGTCCTTAATAACCTTCGGTCAGTACAAGAACATGTAAGAAAGCACGCGCAAGGAAAAAAAAAGATAAGAACGAAAAAAAAAAAAACGGTGACTCTAACATTGAGCGAGCCAGAGGAAATGGAAAATGATTCCGCAGCAATTCAAGGCGTAATGAGGAAAAGGAAAGCGACACGGGGACGGTACGAGAAGCTCCGCTTTAATCCCTTTCGTTGGATCCCAGATTAATAACGTCGGCTCGAAATTAAGCCTCGTCGGTGTGCATGCCGGCGAGATTGGAACACGCGTACCGTGTCTACGTTTCCGTCCACGAAATGCGTGCAGCGAAAATGGAAGCTCCGGCTTCTCTCATTGGCCGAATAAACGATGTTCCTATACGTCAAACTATACCCGTCACTGGCCGCCATATTTATTGGAAAAAAAGGTAGAGTTTTCTAGTTTGTACTCTGTGACAGTCTAAGAACTCAGTTTAAGTTCCGCCCACAAAACAGCACTACACCTGCCATCTGTGCCTCCGAGCTTCAAAACATAGTTACTTCAAGAGACGCCGATATTGATTAAAAATGCTCTGTTCCGTGACGTCACAGAAATAAGAGAACGCAATTCGTTTACACATCTATACAAATTTGGTTTGATTTGACAAGCATTTTTTGCAGCTGCAGTCTTGGGCTGTCTATGATAATACTGCAGGCCCGCCCAAAGAATCACGAATAGCTGTTATGCGCGTGAGGAACTTGATGAATTCGGCCACCGACCGACCAACCCAACCTAACGCGGATTTCGGTGCACTTTCTGCTTGCGTATATCGATGGTCCGTTTTAATTTGACAGTTAAGCAATCTACGGCGTAGTCGCTTCTGCGTACGATTTGAATATTGTATCAGGAACAATTTTCTGAAAATCCTCGTGTATAAGATAGAGGATAGTGCACTCTGAATATTGAAAACGTCACCCCGTATACGTTTTGGTGATTCACACAAACTTCGCCATCGATCGACTTGCATTTAGAGTAGAAGGCATATATAAGCTTCGTACGTTTCATTAATTTTTGGAGCATTGTACGGGCGTCAAGAAAGGCTACAAGAACCACTTCTGAGCTAAACACAGAACTTCCTGTTAATTTTCTTCACTCCATTTCTTTCTGCAACGAGGGGCCGTATTGTGTAAGGATTCTTTTCGTCCGATTATATTCCATTGATCCGTCCTGTTCTGAACCCCAAATGAACTTCAGGAGAAGCCGAAACACATTCAATGCCTCCGCGGGAACACAATGTTAATTGCGCTTGTGTACGGGCTCGGGATTCAGTCCACCAACTCTGTACAGTAAGCTCTGTCTCAATTTAAGGGCACACTAACGAGTAATGATAAGCGTCGCATAATGCGTGACAGTACACACACGCAACGACGCGTTACGACCTGTTCATAAGTTGTACAGTAATATAGAACCGCAAAAAAAGTAAACAGAGAATACGTGGACGATCCCAGCCTGACGACCAAAAACACGGACCCGAAGTATTTTTTTTTCTATTGATATACGTCAGCGATGGAAGAGGGTACAAGTGAAATTGTTGAAGTAAATAAAAAATGTCACAGTTTCGCCCTAAGGGCGAAGCAATGAATGCGATAGCAACACAGCAATGTCATACGAAGTAAGGTGAGCGGCTTTGGTAGCAACAACACGCAGAACTGTTGTCGACGCCATCGGCGTTTTGCCCGCGTTAGCTCAAAATGCGTGCGGCGTTGGTGACTGTTGCTGGAGCTCTGATATAAATAGGCACTTGGTGCCGCAGCTAAACGTCGCCTCCCTTCCCTCCCCCTCCCCCACGGCCTCTCGCGCGTCCGAAGAAGTACAGTTTCGCCGTAAGGGCGAAGCAATGAATGCGATAGCAACACAGCAATGTCATACGAAGTAAGGTGAGCGGCTTTGGTAGCAATATGAATTGTAGTAAACATGAGCTGATTAATTAAGCAGGTGTGCTGCGGCGTAAGTAGACCGACATGAAGAGAGACTCGATGACCACGAGAAGGCGCGTGTGAAACGGTGGTGTTGATGAGAAGCGCTGCCCGTGGGCAGCGCGTGCGAAGGGACACACCTGTAGCGCTGCACTGCCGATCCGGGCAGCATTGCATGTGTAGCGTGCGTTGGAAAATGTGGCCCGACTATTACTAACTGTGGTGTGAGCGCGCACAAACAAACATGAATAGATCACACTGAATGACTGCAGACAACGACTGTCAAAACGCTGGCAACAAGCGCATATACGCCGCAGCGGGCGAAGGTACGTGCGGTCTATCGCTTCAACGGAAACTGATCGGCGAATGCACGGCGCATAAAGTTCAGAGCCGTGTGGAGATAAGAGACGGTGCGAGCGAGCGACGAGCGCGGTTGTTGGCAGAGTAGAAATGCGCACCCCCCCCCCCCCCCCCCCCCCCCGCTCCCTCCGGCGCTCGCTTCCCGCTTCCTTGCTTGCGCGTGGAAGATTGAGTGCGTTCGCTCTCCGTGACAGCGTGCGTCCCCGCACGCTTCCGCTCGGGCATACGGCGCGCGGCGAAGATTTTATCTATACGGAACCTCACGGCGACGGCGACGCCGACGGCAGAAATCCGGTGGAAGTGTCCATATAATTGCTATCGCAATAAAAAGAAACTATAGTTAATTGCAGGAACGATGTGTATGAACGGAGAAGTTATGAATGCACTGACTCTGACAACTGGAGGTATAATTGTATAATTCTACAAAGGCGACATAAGATAGCAAAACTGATAAATGAGGCACTGGTGATGTAGGTTCCGCTACTTGATCTTGACAGTAAGTTAGTGGTAAATAGAAAAGGGGTGGGAGGGGGAACCGGCGTTCTTGTTGTCTTTCTCTTCTCGTCCGTGTTTAATTGTGCGCTGGAACGATGTTTATAATGCTAATCAAAACGAACTAGCCCAGCTGTCCACGCTTAGAGCAAATTAAGCGTATCATTTCACAACTTGCGCGGAACTAGATATAAAAACGAGAAATGGTGAGGAGAAAATAATGCTAGCAAAGATTCAAGCATGAGGTGAAGGATGTGCAAGGTCACAAGGAACAAATTTTAAAGAAAATGTCACCAAGTTGCCGGTACGTCAGTGGAAAAAGAATTTGCACGCACTAAAAAACAACCTTTGGCAGGTCATTTCAATTTAAATCTTCTTCCCTGATTTGAAACTGCCGCCGACAGTTAAAGTGCTGCATGAAATTTCGGCACGAAGCATTTCGCAGAGCTCGCAAAGACTACATAAGGTACCGCTTCGACGCTGATAGAAAGTCAGTGTCATCTATCAATGCGTAGTCGTTCAACACGAAGAACCTAAAAGTAAAATCAAAGATTTCGACGTGCTTTCCGAAAGAAAAAGGCGAGCAATTCGATGTGTGGCCGTTTTTTGTTACCGAGGGCTCGTTACGGACCCTTGGACTAACGAGCTTGAAGTGACGGCGCAGCCCGTAACTTCTTTCCGTGTTACGGGTCATCTCCCCCTCCCACCGGTGAATCCTATTCGATCCCGAAGCTGGTTTTGCCGGAAACGCCGTCCCGCCTTCCGGCGCGGGTAAAAGACAGGTCGCGAACCACGACAGATAACGGCACGGTGGCTTTGCCAGATCGATATCCTTGTCCGTCGGTTGATTTGGCTTGCCGACTGGGAGGCGACGACAAACTCGAGCAAACCACTGGTGCGGTAGGATAGAAAAGACGGAAAGATGGAGACTGAGAAGGAAACTGCACGAACGTTAGGCATGGCTGCGGAAGGACTTATCGGCTTATTGACGTGGCAGCATCGCGTCTTTTTCTCGTTGGCTAACAATAGCACAGAATCGGAACTCACTTTCAGGACAGAATAAGTGGAATCCTGCTAATCGAAGAGACTTTCTTCTGTGTGTGCGCGCAGAACGATGTCGTCCAGTCGCGAGCCACTGTCCGATTGTTGGCTACTATATAGCCCTTATATATTGCAGAAGAGCGGCATACTGATCGTAAAGATAAATTATGGAGATGACATCAATACTGATGTTTAAAATGATTATGATAGGTGTCATCTTTAGAGATAGAAAGACAGCTGTGCAGATAAGAAAGCACGCGCTAGTAGATAGGATTGCACTTGGGATTAAGAAAAAGCTGGGTCAAGCTGGTAATCTTGTGTCCAATTCACGAAGCTCCTCCTTCGCAAGTGTTATTTGTCATTGGCCAGTCGTCATCGCTAATATCATGTCCAACATCACAGTATGATGACATATGCTCTTAGGCAACGCTCTAGCGTAATAACGTTTTGTGAATACTGTCTATGTTGAGTAGAACAAATGGTCTGTTACAGTTAGTTAGTTACATATATATATATATATATATATATATATGTGTGTGTGTGTGTGTGTGTGTGTGTGTGTGTGTGTGTGTGTGTGTGTGTGTGTGTGTGTGTGTGTGTGTGTGTGTGTGTGTGTGTGTGTCAGGGAAAACGAAACGCAGGAGAATAGTGGCACTGGATTATGAGTCGCACTTTGAGCTGGTGTATAGGATCGGTGGTGAAGGTACACAATATCCAGGTCTCGACTTGTGGCAGCACGCAGTTACGCGTCTAGAGCTTCCTCGGCCAGATTCTTTCACCTTTAAGGTACCCTGATTTTTTTGTCTCAGAGATTAGGTGTGGCCGATTGTCCTTTGTGCTCAGCGATAACAAAAATGTCTGCAGCTGTATAAGAATTCACAAATAATGACTATGTGCGCGCGCCTTGAGGACCTTCCCAGTCCTGCCTCGATCAGCCTGGTTTTGAAGCGATAGCTGTTCCAGGCTCTTGACTCGCTTCAACTTGGCCGGAGTCGTCGGCGGCGTCTGCTTTGACACGCTCAATACACGCTTGTTGCCGCCAATACATGTAGTGCTTGCAGGGACATCACTTCATCTGCACATTTATGTGCGCCTTGCGCGTCAATAAGAATTTATCACCTCGGAGCGATTACAGCGTACGCCTAAAGGTGGGCTGATCCTGAAGGCTTCGCGTATCGGCGCATACATCGTGCCAAGCGCGAAACGCATGGGTGTAGTCAAAGTAGAGCTGACGTGTATATTATCCAAGGAGCATGAAGATGATGATGACAGCGTTGAGGTAAGAAATTTATTTATTTATTTATTTATTTATTTATTTATTTATTTATTTATTTATTTATTTATTTATTTATTTATTTATTTACGTTGTGGTATTGGAACGGCTGGGCACTAATTGCAACAAATTATTGAGGACCC
Organism: Dermacentor silvarum; assembly: GCF_013339745.2. Classification (NCBI taxonomy): domain Eukaryota; kingdom Metazoa; phylum Arthropoda; class Arachnida; order Ixodida; family Ixodidae; genus Dermacentor; species Dermacentor silvarum. The sequence goes on from NC_051163.1 coordinate 9,595,617, forward strand.
TAACCGAGAAAGTGTAAGAGTAGGGTTCAAGAATAATATGCAGGACACAAAGGTAATGTTGAACAGCCTGGCACGGGAACAAGAATTCGTGATCGGCAGTCAGCCTCTAAAGACTAGAATATGAGCAGGAGTACATTTATCTTGGTCAATTATTCACAGGAAACACCGATCATGAGAAGAAAACTTCAAGAAGAATAAAAAGTGGTGGAGCTCATACGGCAGGCTCTACAATATCGTCAGCGGGACCTTGCCGCGGTCGTTGAAAAGAAAAGTGTACAATCAAACTGCTGCTAATATATGAGGCAGAAACTTGGAGCTTAACAAAGCAGCTCGAGAACAAGTTAAGACCGCGCAAGGAGCGATGTAACGAAAAATGATAGACGTGACGTTGAGAGACCGGAAGAAAGCGGTGCGGATCTGAGAGCAAACCAGGATATTGACATTAAGGGAAAGAAATAAAGCTGGGCAGGCCATGTAATGCGTAGGGCACATAACCGGTGGATCATAGAGTTACACAACGGTTGCCAAAGGAAAGGAAGCGCTGTCAATCACGGCAGAAAATTAGGTGGGTTGATGTAATTAGGAAATTCGCAGGCGCAAGTTGGAATCAGTTAGCGCGAGACAGGGGTAATTGGAGATCGCCGAGAGAGGTCTTCGTCCAGCAGTGGACATAAAAATCAGCTGATTATGATTATGACAATGAGTTTGCACTAACTGTATCCCTTGCTCCGGCTCTCGACATTTGATCTATCTATCGCTTCGCAACTTCGAATTGTGGCTGAAATTTCGAATTTTCGCCGCGTCTTCTACATTTGCTTCTTTTTTCTTACGCGGACACGGTATCTATCATAGTGCCTTCCTGCGCGCACAGACACCAACCCCAAGCGAAGCATGTCAGACACCCACACACACTGCGACACGCTAAAACACAGAGTGGGACGTGCTGAGACAATCGCAACCAGCTGAGCATGGCGTGGGTTGTATTTACTGCGCACGACAACATCGAGCGAAATCACTGCAGCGTCGCGATACTGAGCCAAACGTGTCCGCCTTCAGAGACGGTCGTGTGTTGTAGTTCCAGGAATCATGAACGACAGTGTCCGAGCCGAGGTTCCGAATTGCTAGAGTTAACCATTCGTGACCTAACTAAACAAAAACTATCAATTACAACAAGGTGTGCTTGACGACGACGTCTTTGCTGCGTGCTACCTGTATTAGCGCATATTATTTTCTTTCGATCATGCAGGTACGTCCCTGTTCTCTACGAGGTCGATATTCCTGACGGCTATATGCTATTTCACGTTTTCTTTTACTCACGCTTATTGGTCTTGAAGTAAAATGCTTAATATTTTCCTGTCACCCCGTTTGTCCTTGCAACGATAATCAATTTTATATGATTTCGTCACGTGTAAGTGATTATGCTGAGATTCAATGTAGGATTCCCATGGATTTGTGTTTAGGAATGTCGTAAACTGTAGTAAATATTACTTCTTCAAACCACTAGTGCACGTTGCCACAACATTTGCACGCTACCTTTTGCTTCGCACTAAGACATTGTTGTAGCAAAATTATTTATATTAGTAGTATTACTTACTTGTAACACATAATTACACAAATAGCCTTTTCCGACGGGTCGTACGGTTCTGACGCACAGTCACGTGTTTATCACTCAACGCTTCGTATCACTGTAATACGTTGCGTTATTCGATTCATATTCATTCCATTCCGATACTGAGATGCGACTCCAGCGGCACATTTGGTCGCCAAAGAATTCGCGTTTCGGCTGCGTGTAGCTTCCTGGCCTAACCGGAAGTGCTAAAGAAAAAAACATTTACGAAGCGCGGCAGGGACAGATGCTTGGAAACTGTCGAGAATCAAACGCATCGGTGGAAACCTCGTCCTCCTTTTTCGTCTAACAAATAAAAAATAAACGAAAAAAAATGCCGGTTGACGAAACGCGGCGGACGACAGCCGGGCTTGTGACTCTTTACGAGTCACTGTTTGCGTATGAACATTTCCTACCTGTGTCTAACAGTTTTTTGTTGGTTCCTCTTGTTACTCGACAAGGCTGCGGATTCCGAAGCGGCGTCGCACCGAGAGTTGGCGGACAGAGCATTCCGCGCAGCTCAATACCGCGCTGCCGCGAACTATATATAGACGCGCTGGGATCGTATCTACGACGGCAGCCGCGTTATTTATAATCTCTCTCAATAAAAATGTGCAGCACTGACGCCACAACAGGCACCGGCTGGCAGATTCAGGAGCAACTCGCGCTGCAGAGCGGTACGTGGTTGGTCCGATGCCTAGGCTGTCGTATCCCATCCACTTTTGTTGATTGGCCAACGCAGTGCTACCGGCCATCCCACGAGCAATACAAACGCTTTTTTTTATATATACATTGATATAGGCTATATAAACTCCTCGAAGGCATCTTTTAAACTACTTAGCCAAATTTTCGTTGCCCTTATACAGGGTGTCCCAACAATCATGCATCAAAATTTAAAAATATGCAAATGCCATGAAGCTGGACAGAACCAAGGTAATGTTGTTTGCCGTCGCTTGGAGATACTCTGATTGTTTATTGCATTCCACCTAATCACATTACTAGTCTTAATTAATTATGCATCTTCCTAAATATTATAATTAGATTACAAGTGTCGATGATGAAAATTGTAAAGCAACGTGAAAAACTCCCTATAAAGCTTTCTGTTGCTGAATACGTGCTACATAAAAGTGTGTGTGTGTGTGTGTGTGTGTGTGTGTGTGTGTGTGTGTGTGTGTGTGTGTGTGTGTGTGTGTGTGTGTGTGTGTGTGTGTGTGTGTGTGTGTGTGTGTGCGTGTGCGTGTGCGTGTGCGTGTGCGTGTGCGTGTGCGTGTGCGTGTGTGTGTGTGTGTGTGTGTGTGTGTGTGTGTAAAGTAGTTCTTTGGATCCGGTGTTTCATAAATTGAAAGAAGTTCAGGTGCCCATAGAAAAGTAAAGACACCGAGACAGAGATTCAGAACGCGTCACAATCTTTTATTTTAAAAGAATGCATTGTACCACTTTGAATTCAGATGCTCTTGTAACCGCGACGCCTGCAATACGCGTGGGTGAGTGCTGCATCGTTTTGAGCCCGTCCATGAACATCGCTTCTCTAAGAAGGCGCCGGCTGCCGCGGCTGCACCGGATGCAATTTGTGATCCGAGCGCCAAGGCTGACGCCTCCATCTGCTCTCGCTTTCTCTCTGTGTTGTCCGCGAATCTGCGGGACTTGAGTGAATTGAAGCTGCGCCGCGTCTTGCCAGTCGCTAACCGTATAGTGTAGCGGACGGGCCGGTTTAACGCTGCGCTGTGGGTGGGAGACCATTGGCGAAGACGGGCCCGCACGGCCGGGTTAAAAAATAACCAAGTGGAAGGACCACAATATAAGCGGACTATTTAGAACGCATTCAATCTTCGGAGATGATGTTAGGGCAACCTTGTTCGTGCGCGCCCTTAAGATAGCGGCGAGAGCTATAGAGCGACTCTCGAAGAAATGAGATCCGCCCTGTTTACCAATGGTTGGAAAACTCTGCAACCTCCGTCCTGAAGTACTCAGATCCTGTAGTGCTGTGATTTATATCTGCTTGTATGACAATGTACTATAGCGTGAGAATTAAACCCACGGCGACATTGAGTGAATCTCTGAATCGATCAACCAAATCGAGCTTCGGCACACTTTTCTATTGTGTCTTCTTAATGTGTACATTATTCTTGATGCTACGTTAGCCGCTCTCCTCTATAATTCTTCTTTTAAACCCGGAGGGTAAATATAATAAAAAAAATAGCCATAACGTTATTCTGATGCCGAAGCCCGCACTGATTAATTCGTGGAATTGCTTAATGTTGGCGTCGCCTTAATGCTCAGAACAGTCGATTGTCATACGATCTAATAAACATGAAGTTAATCTATGAATCAATCAACGCACTCTTCGACATCCGAACAACTGTGTAGCGTTGAACAGCGTCAGCGGCGATGCTTCGATGGAGCGTAGCTCGCCTGGGCGCCTGCTCCTGTTTCCTCATTAATTAATACAAAAATAACGAAAACGGTATAAATGGTCTGCATGCCCCGAATGAGTATTTTTGAAATTCGTCCGCGTGCGTGCGTCAATTCGCCACGTCTTTCCTTCCCATATTTCTCTCTCTCTAATCTTTCGAATTGCATTAGCCCTTCCCCCAGCGTAAGGTAGGCAACCATGACGCTTTTCTGGTTAACATAACTGCCTTCTCCCTTTCTTTCCTCCTCCTCCTGCCTTTCAGCAGCGTAGAGGGAACGTAAATGGATTCTGCACCTCGTTTAGATAGCAAGCGCTAATGCACGCCCCATACAAGTCAGCTTCTTTCTGCTAGTAAGGCGAAGGCCAGCCATAGGATCGAGCAGTCAGAGCGTGGACAGTTGGTTAGCGCACAGAAAGAGGAGACGGCAAACATCTGCAGAATCGGCGCAACCTGACCTGCGGTAAACAGAAACATAGTCTCCACGATGCTCTGCTTCGCGTCTGCTCCACTCCCGATAAGAGACAGGGATTTCGCGGCTGTCTCAGCAAAACAAGTGTTCACTGGCATTGCAATGCAACGAGTAAAGGTAGTAGGCATATGCGAAGGCACGCTTCCTTTGTCATTGATTCTGGAAGTGCGCATTCAGTGAGCATTCTACTCGGGTACGCATTCTACTCGGGTGCGCATTCTACTCGGGTACGCAGAAAATGATAACATTCTAGAATTCCATCGCCGCTGTGTAACTGGCACTAAGGATTCACTTGTAGCAGGAACCATCACAGAACCACACATGTATGGGGACGGATCACATCACATTTTTTCTTCCATTGAGTCACCAAAAAGGAGATCTGATGTAGCGGAATTCACGAAAGCGAATGTCGTGCTTTTTGTTAAAAAAAGAAAAAAAAGCCGGCAGATCCCACACTCTGTGGGAATCGATGTTATGCGAAGCAGTGTGCGGGGAGCCTACCAAGTAAACGAAACGACCATGAGAACACCAAGACGTAGGCGGCTGTTTCATGACCTACATGACACGCATGTCATGAGTCCTCAGGAGTCCCTTTGCTACCCCTAATTGACATTAAGGCGAAAGTCTCAGTCATGCTCATGACTATGACTTCGACCATCAACTTTTAGCCTTTTCCTTAACTTAGTACCACATCCGAACCCATTCCATTGGTTTTGAGTGTTTATCTTTTTTCGTTGAGTCAATGTCATTTCTGCTGAGTCATGCTCATGACTGACTTCTACCTACATTCGTCAGTGCTTGCTTCACCCAGGTCAGGACCCATTTCAGTGGTTTTTGAGTGTTAACCTTTTTTTCGCTGAGTCATTGTCATTTTCGCTGGGTCAATGCTCATGACTGACTTCTACCATCATCCTTAGTGTTTCTCTCACTTAGTGCCCACGTCCGAACACATTCCAGTTGTTTCTGAGTGTTAATCTTTTTTCGCTGAGTCAATGTGATTTTTGCTGGGTCTGACTGACTTATACCATCATCCTTTAGTGCTTCCTTCACCCACGTCAGAACCCATTTCAGTGTTTTTTGAGTGTTAATCTTTTTTCGCTGGGTCATTGTCATTTTAGGGCTACTGTTTCATAGCCTACATGACACGCATGTCATGCCATTCATGTCATGACCTATCATTTATGTTCGTCATACACTCTTGTCATACTATGCCAATTTTGGTACCTACCAAGTTAACGAAACGACCATGAGAGCACCAAGACGTAGGCGGCTAGATAGATAGATAGATAGATAGATAGATAGATAGATAGATAGATAGATAGATAGATAGATAGATAGATAGATAGATAGATAGATAGATAGATAGATAGATAGATAGATAGATAGATAGATAGATAGATAGATAGATACTGTCAAAGTGGCATATGTACGCCAAGAAATGCTTCGCACTTAAAAGTTAGTGTAGCTTGCACTAGTGGCGCAAGGCTAAAGAAACAGCGGAGCTGATCGGCACCTAGCACTACCAAGTCTATCGCTCTTTACACGCGGTCTCTTCTTCCGGAGTTCGTTTAGGTCTACCTATGGCGAAGCAAAGGCACAGCACACGCTTCCGACATGACAACGGCCGGTATAGCGCGGCGACACCGAGCTTTATACTATCGCTGACGTCACGACCAAGCTCCGCCTCCACATCTGCTTACCGCATAGCATTCCCGGAAGACGTTGCGAAGCCCACGCAAGTCGCGTACTTAGGTTGTTACCAGGCCCAGCCTCCGCCAAACGGGGCTCCGGCGAGGCAAGGCGCAAGTGTCTAGGCAAGTGGGCGGATCTTAGCGTAGTGGAGAGCAGGTGGCACGCAGCGACGTCAGTTGCCGACGTCACAATCCCGCCGCGGGCGCAGTTAGCGTGCAGTGTTTAATCAGGTGGGCGGAGCTTGGCGGAGTAGGAGCAGGCGAGGCTTTTTCGACCGACGAGCACGGTTTTACGGATAGCTTAAACAGCTTCGCTGTTAAAAATAAATCGGTAAATATATAAGAAAGCACGGAAAGAAAAGAGAAAAGGAGGCAGAAAAGCGATAACAGTTGGATGACAGCAGGCAGGTTGAAGGACGGCTATAGCGACCATCTATAGTCATACAGTGAGTTATATTCTGTGCGCGCATTGTTAACTTTCATTTATGTCGACTGACGCGCTTGTGCGTGTAGGGTAGAAAACCTAATATTCGCCCGGTTGACCTCCTAACCTTTCATGTCTTTGTTTTGCTCTCTCTCTCTCTCTCTCTCTCGCATATTGAATTTTTCGGCACACTGCTGCAGTGATATAAAGTTCAAATTATTGTGAAAATGCAAAAAAGGGTGGCGTACACTGAGCAAGTACACAAGAGAAACAAAACGGACAGCACTAACTACGTATTTTTGGGTGCCTTTTTCCTAGTGGCCCGTGTTTTGTAAGCCTGCCTTTTCACGCCATTGCTCACGGCCAACTTCCTCAGCTTTTTTGTTTATTCCAAGGATTGCGAACCAGGCCTCCATTCTATCCCTTTAGCCCCAAAATCTCTTCTCCGTCGGGACACGAGCGCTTTAATCCGCCCGAGTGTCTGCTTCCTTCGCTGTAATCTTTCTCGGGTGGAGCAAATCTCTTTTCGGAGGATACGCGCTGAACCTACCCTTACACTTTCTTTCGCCTGGGCCTGGGATCCAAATTGTCCAAACTGTGCTGCTTTAGCACCTGCAGTTGACATTCACTACCTCTTGTGGCTCTTCCCAGGAACATGGTCTACTCGAGAAAGGATGCTGAGTGTTGCTAAGCTACTACCGGAACAGACAGAGAGTTACAGGCGCTGACTCATAAACATAAAGATCGTTAAGAAACTATTGAGATTTCCGCACGAAGATGGCCTCCACGCTTTCATTTTTAAGTAAGCATTGATCCCGTAGGGCAAGCTTCACGGAAAGAATTAAAACTCCTCCCCTACCGGGAACAGGGGTGTACGCGAAGCTTGTCCAACTTTAGGGCAGGTGTTGGTTAGCTTTTTGAGCGTTTGAGACGTTCACGGGCCCGCTGTCGCTGCCGTTCCTTCAACGCAGCCTGCTCTTCGGCAGAACGAACCAAACGCGGCCTCCCCATCTGACTGCCGGGCCTGAACTGGCGGGAAACGACGGGCGCGAGGCGAGCGAGCACGTGATCACCCCCTTTCCCTCCTCCGGAGGGAGGGGACTCCTGTGATTGGCTGGGCTAGCGTAATCGCGCGCGCCAGCTGTGGGCGCCGCGTCTACTTCTTCCGTGCATATAAAACCCTGCTTTAAAAGGTGCGTATGACGAACGGACACTGGCTGAATCGCTTAGCGTGGTGGTCTCGATACCCGATGAGCAATATTTATTTTCGCGCGGCTTACGTTTTTTTCGTACACTAATATCAACAACACCGACGCCGAAACGAGTGAGGCAATACAAGCTTCGCTTGAAAAGTATTGCGAATGATGGTTCTTTTTTGTGTGTTACAACTTGTGCGAAAATTATCTTTGAATTGGTAGTCACTACGGTTAGGGGACTCGTCATGTAATTCCCCGTCACCTAACCTAACCTCCTGCGACCTAAAATACGCGAACAGCAATTAAATAAGAAGCAACAATTCAAAAGGAAAAAAATTTAAAAAAAAACACAATAACGTACACGGGGCTCGAATTGAGGGCCTCGTAGTCGCGAACTCAGTATTTTTCTATACGGCACCACGAATCACGAAAGGGAAGAGGCGCTGTTACGCGGCTTCCGTATTGGCTGCTATTACCCCGTCACTATAGTGTTGCTCATATGGTAGTGAGGGGACTCCCTTTACTATAATCACTTCATTTCGAATTAGACTTGAGCTTGTCTTAAAGTTCAGATGCATGCGTGCATGCAGAGAGAGAGATAGTGAGGAAGAATTATTCGGTGTAGAGACAAACGTGCATGTGAAGAGCCCACACTCATGTTCGCCTGGCAGCGAATCCACATTTTTCTTTCCTTTGACGCATCTGTGTTTCTAAGAAAAACGAATAATATGTCGGGTGTTCAGGGTGAACTTTCATGCACGTTCTGTACCTGCGTGGCATGCACAACGGTGTTTTTTTTTTTTTTTTCAATTTTTCTTTTAGATATAGCTACGCAGGACGAGCATGCATTGCCTATATTCTTTGCTACTTCCATTAACTTTCTATCAAGCATAAAGACAGCATGCGTGTGTCTACTTGTGTACTGCATTGCTTGCAAATGTTAGCTTCAGTTTTCCAAGATGAAGATTCTGGGCACATGCAAACGAAACTACCACACGCGAACTTTACATGCATATCATCTGGAGTAACGAGGCACATAGCGCGACAGTGATACACCTGCAGCGTGTCTCTATTTATACGCGAAATGCAGTTTTTTTTTTTTGTAGAGCCTGTTATTTTCCATGAATAATTGTACGCATGCGCATCATTTTTGTATATTGTCTTGCAGTGAATGCATAATAGATCGGTTGTGAGCATAGTGCTCGTGGTATCCAGTATACTTCTGTACTTCAACACTGTGCTTCGTGCTTGTTGTGAATAAGTCTTGATTTGACTTGTGTTTCTCTAATTTGCGCTACAACGTGTTCTCACCGTTTTCATTTGCACGGGACACGCCGTGTGCGGCGGTGTGACGGGTGCGACAAATAACTGTCGGCTCGATCCGGCCGCCCGCATTTCATGCCGCGTCGTTTGTGGTCTTCTTGCCGAAGCCACAACGCGCCGAGGCTTCCATCGCGAAACGAGTGACGCGTTCCTGCAGTAGCTCATTTGCATTTCTCATTTACGCCTTGTCTCCTAGCGTATCTGAGAGCGTATGCATTGCAAATGACTTACGCACTTCTCACGGTTCGGATTCTCAACAGTTCACGAGCGCAGAAACCAAGAAAATTAGGCGAATTTTCAACGACGCGGCGAAAGACGAGCTCGTACGTAGATTGCGAAGGCGATTTCTTCGGCGTGCCATCTCGACAGCCCATGCGGTTCTTTGCATCATGTCCACGGCGGCCGCGTTTCGATTGGGGCGAAGTGCGAAAACACCCGTGTACTTAGATTTAGGTGCACAGTTAAAGAACCGCAGGTGGTCCAAATTATTCCGGAGTCCCCCACTACGGCGTGCCTCATAATCGAATTATGATTCGGGCACGTAAAATCCAGTCATTTTTCCAATTTTGTATCGCGATTGGCCTACTATGTGACGAAATGTCGGCGTGTTTGACGTGGAACTGAGTGCACGTCTTCAGTGCGCGCGCACGCTACCGCATTGAAGATCTGCGCGTGTGTTTGTGTGTGTGACAGAGAGAAATAACACAAGGTCATCATGCATCAAAAGCAGTCAACGAGAATCAGAATGCCTTTAACGGCACTTCATGAGCTGAGCAATCAGACCGTTCGGCTTTCAGAGAACACACATCTTACTGAACGCGATACTTAGTAGCGCAAAACTCGAAATAAAAGACAACAGTGAAAGACGAGAGGAAAGGAAAGACGAGCGCTACACTCACAACTGTTTATTCCGAAGCAAGGCTTGCTATATATACACAAACATACGCATGCGCAAACGCATAAAACACACAAAAGGCGCCAGTCAGTCTCATGCGTCAACGACCGAATGAGAGAGCACGCAAATCTTAAAGAAGGATACTACCGCGCACTTGTCTGCGCATTGTAGGTCTTGTCCCGACTGTGAACCGCTGTTTTAAAGCGAAGCTTTGTACCTCTACCAGCCAAGGGTTGTGTCGTGTCCGTCGTTGTAATCAAAAAACGATCCCGACGAACCGCTAACAATTGCAGGTATAGCAGTATAGCTTACTTGAATTCAGGCATTCAGCGTACAATTAAGCACTCGTTTTCGCAAGAAAAACCACAAAAACAAGCTTCAAAGTGATGAGCCGACATGATGGATGATAAGGGCTGCGGCCAAACAACGGAAACAGGCTCGGCGCGGTCCGTAAGATTAGATTGCAGCTGTTGCAAAGCTTATGCAGCTGCTTGAAAGAGGGTTGACGTCATTCGAAACCCTTCCAGCCTAGTGACTGCTTCGGTTCATTTTCTAGACTACCCCACTATGGGGTAGTCTAGTAGTGTATATCACACCGATCATAAAGCAGTAGTGAACATTGTTGTGAAGTAAATAATAATAAAGGCCGTGGTTAAAGTTACGTTGTAGTGCGTGAAATATCAAGTGCGCCGCAGTCACCGTGAGGGTGGCGTAAAAAGCTTCGCTTTCCAACCTCCTTCACAGGGTGGATTGGCGGGCAATTTTTTTAATGTCAGGATCCTAGGCAAAAGCAAGAACAAAACCGCTCGTGAACTGTTAGAGGCCTACCACATTCAAATCAATGGTCTAGTCTGCGTTAGTCAAATGACCGTGACACTTTATGATTCGGAAATGAGATTGCTAAGCATATAATGTGACTACGCTGCCTTCGGCTGACTGGCGCCCTTTGTGTGTTTTATGCGTTTGCGCATGCGTATGTTTGTGTATATATATAGCAAGCCCTGCTTCGGAATAAACAGTTGTGTTGCGCTCGTCTTTCCTTTCCTCTCGTCTTTCACTGTTGTCTTTTATTTCGAGTTTTGCGCTACTAAGTATCATGTTCAGTAAACACCAACTCGCCCAAGAAGAAGTTATTTTGAAACACATCTTACTGCAGGCAAGGGTATACCTAGTTTACATCTTAGTGCCTTAATGGCTTAATCTCTCCAGTTTATGCGTTCCACTGTACTACTTTGCAGTTGAAGAAACGCTAGCATTTGCTTAAAAGGCGAAGTTCGCTGAGTAAACTGCGAACAGCGTAAATTGCGCAATAAATTTGAGGTGACAGTACACGACCACCAACCGCACGTGATGCTGTCAGCGGGTGGCAAGCGCGAGAGTGTCAGACCCGCTAACTCACCTCCGCGCAAATATGGCGGCCGAAAGTGGGTCTCCGAGGTTACCGACTCCTTCTCATGCACTAGGTTGGTCATGAAAAGAAAACAGCAAACGAACGAAATCGTCTATCCGAGATATAATCCTGCTTTGACTGAGAAATCTCAGAGCAAAAAATATGCAGTACATGATCGCATTTCAAGAGAGGCTATATACCCTGGCTAATGTAAACAGCCGCTTCTGTTTGCCCCGTTGTTTTCTATAGTGGCGCAGTCATCCCAGCGCGACAACTACGTCGGCGGCGCGCTTACTCCTTACACTCCTGCGCAGTTCCTGCAGAAGCTGCTACTGCGGTCGTCCTGATCGAGAGAAAGCGAGCGCATTCGACAGCTGTACGGTCTGTAGAGAACAATATAGGAATATACGTGAAACAGCGGTGTGCCTACGGGCAAGTTTCTGGGATGGAGGTCTCCAAGCTGGTTCTTCTTTCAAGATTTCCGAGATATGAACACGACTTTATTCTGCTCGAGATTCTTTTACTCTCTATACTTGGTCCGATTCTGTACATCCTTAGCACCATTACTCCATCCCTCTGCTGGCTGGTGTTCAGGTATCAGCCTTTGCTTATACAGGTAAGTATAACAGCCAGCAGAAATTCCTCCGGCCTCTTTTTCTTCCAACAACTGCACACAATAAGAGAGGACTTCATATTTCTGCCTATAGCTTTAATTCCGCTCTGTCACCACATGCCCTATATATGTAATTAAATAAATTCAATGAGCGTGCATCCGTTGACTAGCCAAATGACCACTGTAGTTGCTTGCGCAAGAACTGCTCTATTCTTCACGTTTTTACCTCAAGAAGCGGAACAGCACTTTCCACCCCAGGCGATTCGTTAACAGCTTGTCTTCTTGAAACACGTCAAAATTTTGCCACATTTCTGCACCCGCGGTGATATATTCCGGACCCCTTCTAATTCCGCGACAATGACAAATTCCTCAATGGCGGCATCTTGAGCCAATCAGAGAGGCCGTAGCAGTCCTCTTGGCCAACAAGAACTGGGAAAGATGGTGAATTCGACAATACGGTGGTATTTGACGATGGTTAAAATAGCACTCCCGGTCACTGCATGAGACGGATCCCGACGCAACTCTTTCTCTCTCTTTCGCCTTTCACTGACTGCTGCAAATGCAGGAAGCTGTCGCGAACGGGTCCTTCTGCGACCGACGTGCCTTCTCGATCAGATGGGCGGCCTATACCCGGTTCGGGGCCGAAGATGCGATAACGCGAAGTGGACCGCACACCGACGGCCCACGGTGTAAAAGAAAAAAAAATAAAGGAAGAAAACGCGGTCGGGTAACTCTCTGCAGCCGCCGCCTTGGACGCCCGAGGAGAAGTAGGGACCCGATTTTGCAACGGGCGTACTGCTTCCGCGTCGAGTACTCTCCTGTATTGACTCCGTTGGACTTCGCCTCCTGCTGACGGTGTGGTGGTATCGAGAATATTTCTCTTAGCCTGCTACTATTGTTCATGAACCCTTAAACGAACAACATCTGCCTGTAAAATAAGGGGAGGCGGAAAACACTGGGCGGCTTTATTTTACAGCGTTCTTGGAGCACTTGTAATGCGGTGACGGGGGGCTATTTGGACAAACATCATGGATATAGACGGCTATTTAAAGACGTAACAAGGAACAGGTTAGACACGAGAAGACAAGACAAGGGGTACTATTTTCATACCTGCCAACTCTCCCGAATTTTTTGTAAAGTTTACGAACTTGGGCTCACTTTGTGACCTTACGAATTTTGCGTCATACTCTACGAAAAAATAATTTTGTTGGCGAAAAGCTTTGCTCATCAATCTTCAAAATTGTGTGTTGTGTGCGTTGTATCACGCCGATGTCAACATATATTTAATTAAGGGCTGCGCGGGCTAGTCAAGCTGCATGACTGCAGTTTTTATCTGCACTCCTGCCATCAGTTTGTTGTACATGGTGGCAAATAAGCTCATTTGATTTCAAACTCATTTTAACCTTCCATTGGAAGTCTTGCGATGGTGAAGGGAGGCAAGAGGGGTAGCTGCTTAGGAGTAAGTATATTCAGACAAGTTGCGGAGGCAGGCAAAATAATCAACAGCGGGAAAAGCCAAGCTTTAAAAGCAATATGTTGTTTGCCGGTCTTTGTTGTTCTAAGTATGCTGCAAGTTTCTGAAACATACGTACCATCCCCCCTCCCCCCCCCCCCCCCCCACTCCCTTCACCTTCTCAGTGTCGTGTCCACGGGATCTTACGAATTTAAAGCTCAGAGGTTGGCAGGTGTCTTATTCCGGACGCTGTCAAATTCCGCCATAATGTCGAGAGAGATAGAGAGCAATGAGAGGAAAGGAAATCTCTCTCTCTCTCTCTCTCTCGTCAAATCTGCCATCTTGTCGGTTCTAATTGGTCAAGAGGGCTGTTACGGCCTCTGTATTTGGCTCAAAATTCCGCAATTACACAATTTGCCAATGTGGAGGAATTCAACGACGTCCTGAATACGTCCAGCATAATACTCAAGGTGAAGCGCGAACTTACAACTTATTTATTTACATAACGGTGTGCGCTTTATGTACAAAGTTCAACAGACAAGAAATGAGAAAAGCAAACCGGACACAATAATGTGCCTGCAGCGCTTGTTGACGATAAAGAAAAACAGATGACCATTATATTTTGCGGCCCGCAGTTGGTTGAAGTGCCGTGTCATGAAGTGCACACATGAAATGAAAGTGCTCGCCGTGGTGGCTGAGTGGCTATGGCGATATGCTGCTGAGCACGTGACCGCGGGTTCGCTTACCGGTAGCGGCTGCTGCGTTGCGATGTAGGGCGGAATGTGATAATGTTTCTCGTGTACCGTACATTGGGTGTCAGTTAAATAACCCCAAATTGTCAAAATTTATCAGGAGACCGCCACTACGAAGTACCTCAAAATCATATCGTCGTTTTCTTACGTAATACCCCAGAATCTTTAGAGCGCCGCTCTCAGGCGCCCGTTCCTGCGTTGAGCGTCGGGCCCTTCGGCGTAACCGAGCGAACGAGCGCAGCGAATGATGAAAGAGCGAACGCGGAGCGCAGCGGGAGGAGGAAAGCGGAGGAGGAGAGTATGGCGAATAGGTGAGCGCCGGCGTGGGCTTCGGACCCACTGCGCATGCGCTACATCGCCTGCGCCGCCGCCGCTAGAGAATGCGCTCCGCACGAGCCGCGCGTTCCCGTGCTCCCGTGTTCCCGCTTTCCTTCTGAACAATGAGCGACGCAACCGGTGGAAATGCTTCGTCTGCCGCTGCTGCTAAACGAACTGCCCGAGCAGAGGCTCAGCGCCACCGCCGAGAGGGCCCTGTCGTTCAGAATCAGATTCTTTGCTACAATATATCGCGAACTCAAAACACCTAAACATCTGCGCTCGAAATTCGCATTAGGGAGTACCGTAATCGTCGGCGAAACTTTTTTTCCCTCGTAAGTACGATACTGTTACGTGCGCGGAGCGTGTCGTGGAGTCTACAATTTCGAAAATCAGTGTCTGTGATCGTTTAAGGAGCTGGCCCAAGTATAATATATAGCCTCGGAAACGCTGCACAGCATTTGCGACGCTGGGAGCAATCGCCTATTTGCGCTCGACAGCCCGGCCGATTGCGAGGCCCATCAACGCATTCGACCACGAAGGGCCACACGCGCTCCGCGCGTCATCGTGCGCCCACTACAGGCGCCCACGCAAATTGCATTGCCGGCGGGAGGAGAGTATTCCCTGACAACGGTACGCCCTCGTGACGCAAATGGGTTAATGCGAGAGAAATCGAGGCTGCTCGTTTTAGTTGTTGCACCGTAGTTGCTGCTGTCGCTGATTGCGATTACGCGGAGTCACCTCCGAACTCGCTAACGCGAGGCAGGCGAGCTATTCTCAGGTCAGTGGAAGGCGCCGGTTGCAATCAAATGCAACCGCTTCGTAGGATGGAGGGAGGTCATCATCATCATCACCATCAACCTATGTTTTATTTCCACTGCAGGACGAAAAATATAGGCTGATGATGATGATGACCTCCCTCTTAAATAACCTTAAATGGGCGTTTGAAGCAGTAGTGACGTGACATGTTGGACTTTGCATTATTAACGCGATAGCGTTAAGGGCCCGGCCCCGTGTCGCAGAAAATCCGGCGTCGCCAACCAGCGTCGGCGTGTGATGCGGGTGCTGGAGGATATAATCCCCAACCACCCCGACCGCGCAAGCCCTCCACGTGGTGCAAGGTTTTGGTGAACAAAAATTTAATTTCTCACAGTGAAATCCGTCGGGAAAATGGTAAAGTACGACTTTGCCATTCGGCGTCGGATTCGCCATCGGATTGTTTACCATTCGGCGTGGGATTGTAATTTGAATGCACGAGAAAACCTAATTCTGCTACGAGGAAACTCAAACACAAACCCATTTTCCAGCATTTCTGCCAGATACAGCCGCGCGTTGCGATGCTATCGCGTTCTACTCTTAAAGGCGAAGTTTAAGCGTCCTCCAATTTTTTGCCTTAAACGAACATCGTAGACTTAGAAACCCTAGAAAAAGAAATGCTGGCAAGTGTCAGAGCGCCGTAAATAATTTACTATAAAAGCTATTCGGCGAAGCAGCTTCGCTTTCGTTTTCTAGGAAGAGTGTGTGTCGCGACGTCATGACGCAAAATAGGGTCACGTGGGAGTAGAACATCGGGGCGTTTTTGGCACTCGGTCCGGCTCGTTCGGTCGCATGCTATGTTGATACTCGATGCGCGCCCCGGCATTCAGTTTACTCTGGTAAATCCGTTTACACTGGTAAACTATTCGTGGGAAAACCAGCTGGCATTTCTTTGATGAACGGTTATCTAGTAATGACAAAATAAAGGGTGAACTTCATACGAAAATTCGCGCCCGAACCACGCTAGCGGTATCATTCGTGCGACATCGCGGACTTTACTTTGTATCTGCCTGTTTGGGACGTCTTTATTCCAGGAAAGTTATCAAAAAGTGAGCCGGTTGATCATCTGCACTTTTGACGTAAGTGTCATCCTTCTGTCTTTAAGGACAAATAGTTAACTATCCCCAAGCAGTTGCTGCTAACATCCATTACTTCATGCTGAACTGGTACAAAATTATCAAGGCGACGTCGCAGTCCGCCTTCCGATTTTTTCCTCGTTTCCACCTTAACCAAGCCTCCGGGCACGATTAGGCTGCCAGATTTGCTATTCTTAAAATATAATCTAAGCTTGACTTAGTACTGCTCTTCAGCGCCCATATCGAAGGGCTCGGTAACAAGCCTATTCGTCCTCGCCTGAATTTCAATTTTTCCTTATATATTGTGCTTCTCAAAGCGTCACATTTGTGGGTTTGGTTGAACTGTTCAGCGGGACACGTTCGCCAAGAGACCTGTAATAAAGGAAACAGCTAAGTTAGGGAGTGAAAGGGGGAGTTGCACTGAAGGAACATTTACCACGCTCGAGAAACTGGGCGCATTCATTGTGCGTCCACTCTGCAGCATCGGCAGCATGCTTTAAACTTATGTCAACTCTCTGTATTTAAGATTCATACATTGTTGCGAATACAGCGCACTTGTGTATGCATATACGAACACCAAAGCAGACAAACACTGCCTGCTTGTATCATTTACAACAATAATGGCCAACCAGCTAGGCCACCAATATTTCGTCAGCAACGACTCAACAAAAATAAAGCAACGCTGAATGCCTTAGTACGGTTGCAACTCAAGCGGTAATTCCCTAAATGTGGCGTTCTGCTGCTGAGCAAGCTAAAGCCACAAACTAAAGCCAACTAAAACCAACTAAACAACACAATTTCTTTGGTACGACATCGATTTATGGTGAGCCAAAGGAGCAAGAGGATTAAGAGCATTATGAATTGCTGATCATTTGATGTATGTAGTTTGTGTTTTATGCGTACATGAATAGTTAAGAGAGAGGTTTAACTGCACGACAACACTGTTTTCCAATAACTGAAACTTAGTGATGCCACTACGCTTGTGAGCGAGCGAATTCTGCGGTTTTATTTGTTGATTTAAAGTAAGGCTGTTAGCCTCGCCACACCGCAATCGAGTAAAACCATCGCCATTCGGATACATCAGGCCACGCGACCAAAGGCAGCTCGCCGTTGAACGTATGCATCCTCGTGGCCACGCAGTCACGAAAAACGTGCCCTGCATATGGTTTCGAGCACGTAGCTGTGCGCGTTGTATTATCAGTGTCGTCGCTGCATACCAAGTTCGTGGCCGTCTGTATTGCTAGCCTTCGTGTACAGCTTGCGAAAAAGTCCGCTCCCTTGATAGCTTCACTTGACCGCGATGCTAGTAAAGAGGTTGTCTTCGCGCAACTTCAATCTAGCAAACTCATCACGCTTGCCAGCCCGTTTACTGCCTCCTTGCGGCCAACATAGCGCACCAATGAAGGTCCGTCGAACGTGCGCTGTCATTCTGGACACGTCTGTAGGCCGCTAGAGTCTAATAACAGAAGGGTGGAGGAAGACGTTCAGCTTAATAGGCTCGTACCACACGCGGCGCCTAGGCGTGTGTCACCAAGTGACCGGCCCACCAACAACGAACGACGACTGAAAAGCTTTTCTTTGCTAGGTCAAGCTCGGCCAAACGAAAATTGCGTAGCTTCATAGTCCTCACGCCACGCGCGGTGTTTGGAAATCCGCAAATCCCAATGAATTGGCAGCAAACTATACTACTGACTCCTTTACAATGGCGAGTTACTTCTATCCCATTAACTGATTCGCTAAAGTTTCGCTTCAAGTAGATTCCGACATGTGTGCTGCACCTACACACACACGCATACACGCACGCACACAAACACACGCACGCACACACACACGCACACACACACATATATGATGGCAATGATGGAACTCCTAGCTCGCCACGACAAAATAGCGGCAAATGTCATATCTTACAACGCGCGGCTGCGGCGGCTAGTTTCATAATAAACAGGAGGCCACGGGTTCGAATCCAGGCCACAGCGGCCACATTTTGACGCTAACGATATTCAAAAACACCCGTGTTTTAGATCAAACAATGGCAGAGTGACGTCAGCGTCGCAAAGAAAAACACCTCTGTTACCTGGCTTCATGCTTTCTGTATTTAATTTCTTTATCAGCTGACTTTACGTTCCAGCGTGTTTTGTGTGACCTATGTTGTGAACTGGTACATATATGTCACCAGACTTCGAGTCTGATTTTTTCGTTCTTGTTACCTTTCTTTTGTTCAGTGTCTGCTTGTGATTTAATTTTTAGGATATATTAGTTCTATATGAAAAAAGTAGGCGGCACCGCTTAAAGGCGCCAACATCTTCTGAATAGAATCCAATAAAGAGAGGAGCGAGTACTAACAACCAATTAACGGTGAGCACGTTCGACATGGGCACCTTCGCATTCACCGAAGAAGATGGAAAACTGGGCGAGTTGGTAATGATTCATGGCATATAAGCAACAGTGCTCTGAAAACGAAGACGAAGGAAGATGTGGAGACAACATAAGCGCTTGTGGTGCCCACATCTTCCTTCGTTTTCAGTTGCTAATTTGCCAGCTTCACATTCGTCGAGGCAAATGCTGGGGGGAAAGCAAACGCAGAGCAAGCCGCGCGGAGTAATAACAGGACGGCGCGATCTGGCGCTGTGGGGATCGTTAGCGGGCCACTGATCAGAAACAGGACGCAATTTGACGCCGAGTCTCGGATATCGCCTTCGTGGGCAGCAAAACAACTTGTCTGCATGCTACCCGCCAAGGACAACGCTGGAGTCCGATAACAGCTCGCGCACGCCGACTACGTGCCAATCGCGCTGCGAAGTACGTGCCACTGTTCAAAAAATTTGCCGTGGTTGAACGCGGTTAAACCAAGTTTGTAGAGTGATAGCACGGTTTTGCTTGCTTTGGGAAAGGACACAGACGCTGCTCGGCGCCGTCAGCAACTACCGCATCGACAACTGCACCACACGACAACACACAGACGCTGCTCGCTTGCTTGCTTGAAAGTCTTTATTAAAAACAAAAAGAGAGGTGGAGCCCTTAGGGGGCTTCGCAATGGGTGGAGTCCCTATTCCGGGACCCCATTGGTACCAGCCGCCAGCTTAGCCCTTCGAACCAAGGCCTTTTGGGCCTTAAGGTCTGAGCAACCACGCATGGCCGCCTCCCACTCCTCTCGGGTTTGGTTAGGGTTGGGGGGAAGAGCTGAGTAGAGCTGGCAAGCCCAAACCATGTGGAAGGTGTCAGCCACCTCCCGACAGTATTGGCATTTGCCAGTGAAGGAAGAATCGAATGTTTTCGGCGCGGCAGCAGCAGCGAGCGAATTGACCTTCATGCTGCGTCTTCGAACTAAGCGTCGAAAGCACAGCGCATACGAAGCTACCAGCACTCGGCGCACTTTCAAGATCGCTTTCAAGATATGGCGCCCACGTGGCGTACGCAGCAACCGCTGGTAGTGGCAGACTAAGTCCCAGTTTGACCTTGGCCGCGCTTCAAGGCCAAATTTACAGAACCAGGCGTTTTCTGGGTTTGTACCTGGAGTATTGGTACCTGGAGTATTTGTACCTGGAGTATTTGTACCTGACGTATTTGTTTTAGAGCTATCGCTCTAAAACAAATACGTCAACAAGCCCTGCTACGCAACTCTTTATTTTTGTCTGGCGTCGTCGCTGCTTCAGACAAGATTCTTACAGTTCGTTCGATCGTCACGTGGATTTTCAGCTTCTTAGCCTTGTAACATTTCTCCGGACACTGCGTTACCACATATTCTTATTCGAACTTCAAACGTACTCCCGTATTGCACCTGCGGATCAAGCGTAACCCTCAGTATTCTTTTTATCCTTCTTTTTTCTATCTTGTAGAAACGATGGAACCAAGCCTTTAAGACGCAAGCACCAGCAGAGAAGTAGGCGGACAATCTCCTGGTGTTTGCGTCTTAAAGGCTGGGTTCCATCGTTTCTACAAGTATGTACCAACAGGCTCAGCACCAGACTCTTCTACGATTTTTTTCTTCTTTCTTTCACTCCATAACTCCGTTCCCGCTGCATAGCGTAGCAAACCGGACGCGCGTATGTCCGACCTGCCTGCCATTTTCTTTCTTCTTCTTCTCTCTATCTTAGTCGAACTCCGCTTGCTGATGCCACATGAGTAAACAAGGAGGTTATCAAATATCTGCATAGAAGCTTCACTTTTATCAGCCTATTTATATCATGTTCCCTGCCGAACGAAGGGAAAACACGGGGAAGGCGGGAGATGGAAATCCAAGACGACGAACAACATGAGAACAACATGGAAGCAGGAGCCAAAATTTCGACAAGTGGACTTGGCTTGACAAGCCCACTTTCTTTTCTTTTTAAGCGAAGCTTTCTATGTCTCTCTTATCGTCCGTGAGCGCCGAAAACGCACTGCAGGAAAGCCAACTTACACCATGGAACTATCTGGGCATCTGCGCACACAATCGTGGAACACTAGTTTACATTCGCAGTTGTACCGATAAGAACAATGGGAACTGCAACGCCACGCTACCCAGACGAACTGTATGTATCTGCATTGCATTACGCGCGTCACGCAATGCATTGCAGGCCGTCACCATGGCTAGGCCGCGGGTGCAGCGCACGGCAGAAGAAGAGGCTGCCGTACGCGAACGTAAGCGCGAGCGCGATCGTGCTCGTAAGGCCGATCCCGTGTACAGGCAACGGCATGCAGTCCGTGAAAGTGTAAGTGTGTGCGTGTAATCAACGGCTACACGATCTAAAATGAAGGCTATGCAACTTAACGAAATGTGTCTATCATTCAACTTCAACGTTCAAAAAACACAATCCTACACAAGCAATCAAATCCCATATGCATCGCATCGGGTCGCTCAGCATTTCTTGGCTTCATTGCGTGGTCGCTGGGTGAAAGCTTCGCGTTCAACCATCTTTCTTTAAGAAAGGGGCTTTGATTTCTTTTTATTATTAGCGAGGCTGGAGGTGCAGCTCTATGCACCATATCTGGTTGGTCGGTGCTCGGTGAGGCAAGGTCTGCGGTGAACTTGTACAGTCATTCTACTCCAACCGTTCTTATATTTTGTTCTTGCTTATACGCCACGTCTCTTTGTGCTTTTAAGATGTTTTGTTGGTGTGCTCTTGGTTGACTCTACGTACACAATTTCAGCCACTTTTGTACTGGAAAGTTTCAGCAAGGAAGAGCTTTGACGTGACTTCTGTTTTCCGTATAGTTTTTACACAATATACAAGATTCCCATACAAAGCCTATGTCATTTATATAAAGATTGTAGTAAAAAACACATACAATAATTAGACTGCATGCAGCGTTTTGCGGTATGGTTAGTGCAAGTATACATGTAAGCTATATCGGGCGTATTAAGCGCGCTATAATGCAGTTTATAATATAGTGTTTTTGTTGAAAATCTGCCAAATGTTTTGTGTAGAAGCTTGTTTGCAGTCTGATTACAGAAGTGCCTTCTTCTAATTTTTCTTACGCCAAAAGGGGTTGACGGATCCATTCTCCCGTGCCATCATCACAGTGCACGTTAATTAAAAAAACGAATAAGCATTTCCACTTTCTATACTAAAATCGCCTACGCGCTCTCAACGCAAGAGCCCAACTTTTTTTTTTTTTTCGTAACATTTGTGAATCTCTCCTAGTCTCCATATTTTAAAGTTTGAACACAGTGATTGGCGAGCACTGCAGAAATATGCTGATTGTTTCGTCGCCTCATAACAACAATAACAAAAAATATCTATAATACGCCACGCACCTCTGCAGAACAACAGACAAATAAATAAAGCTGTGAACACATTTCAAGAAACACCAAATGAGTGAAGTATTTAATCACGTATCTTTTTAAGTGAAATTTGCTTTTCTTTAGCACTATTTAACTGACGAGAGGTGACGCAAAATGTCACTTTGTCACTCTGTGGCGGCGTATCAATCAGTTGACCCCCGCAGTTTGGTACCCGGCGCATGACCACTGTTGGAAACCGAGTTTCGGAACTCGTTATGATTGAAGGACTGTGGTTGAGTGAACGCACGCGCTTCTGTAAAGCAAGCGATGTATGGCAAATGTTGACAATGAGAACCGTTTGTAGATGGCATAGCTGGTGAAGCGATATCGGGAAACAGCGCAAGAGACGGGTCTACAGGACAGAAAGCCTCAACACTATAGCGCTGACTTGAAACCACGGTTGCAAGACAACGTCCATCTTTGCGCTGAAATAGACGCCTTGATTCTGGACTAGCAAGTTCGGATAACAAGTTATGATTTATTTAATGATATTAGAAATGTTTGCAACTTTCGTCACACGCTTTTCCACAACATTTTAATGTGTAATCAATATATACAGAATGAAATTTTAAAATGTTGTCAATAATAATATCATCATCATCAGCCTATATTTATGTCCAATGCAGAACGAAGGCCCCTACCTGCGATTTCCAATTACCTCTGTCTTGCGCTAGCTGATTCCAACTTGCACCTGCAAATTTCCTAACTTCATCACCCCACCTAGTTTTCTGCCGTCCTCGACTGTGCTTTCCTTCTTTTGGTATTCATTCTGTAACTCTAATGGTCCTCCTGTTATCCATCCTACGCATTACATGGCCTACCCAGCTCCATTTTTTCTCCTAATGTCAATTAGAATATCGGCTATTCCAGTTTGCTTTATGATCCACACCGCTCTCTTCCTATCTCTTAAATTTACGCCTAAGATTTCTCATTCCATCGCTTTTTGTGCGGTCCTTAATTTGTTCTCCAGCTTCTTTCTTAACCTCTAAGTTTCTGCCCCACATGTTAGCACCAGTAGAATGCAATGATTGTACACTTTTCTTTTCAACGACAGTGGTAAGCTCCCAGTCAGGATTTGGCAATGCCTGCCGTATGCACTCCAACACAATTTTATTATTCTGTAAATTTCCTTCTCATGATCAGGGTCCTCTGTGAGTAATTGACCTAGATAAACGTACTCCTTTACAGACTCTAGAGGCTGACTGGCAATTCTGAATTCTCGTTCCCTTGCCAGGCTATTGAACATTATCTTTGTCTTCTGCATATTAATCTTCAACCCCACTCTTACACTTTCTCGATTAAGGTCCTCAGTCATTTGTTGTAATTCGTCCCCATTCTTGCTGAATGTCATCTGCAAACCGAAGGTTGCTGAGATATTCGCTGTTGATCCTCACTCCTAAGCCTTCGCAGTCTGAGCTTGAATACTTCTTCTAAGCATGCAGTGAATAGCATTGGAGAGATTGTGTCTCCTCGCCTGACCCCTTTCTTGATAGGTAACTTTCTACTTTTCTTGTGGAGCACCAAGGTAGCTGTGGAATCCTTGTAGATATTTGCTAAGATATTCACGTATGCCTCCTGTACTCCTTGATTGCGCAATGCCTCTATGACTGCTGGTATCTCTACTGAATCAAATGCATTTTCATAATCTATGAAAGTCATATAGAGAGGTTGATTATACTCCGCAGATTTCTTGATCACCTGATTGATGACATGGATATGATCCATCGTAGAATATCCCTTCCTCAAGTCAGCCTGTTCTCTTGGTTGGCTGAAGTCAAGTGTTGCCCTGATTCTATTGGAAATTATCTTGGTGAATATCTTATACAATACTGAAAGCAAGCTAATGGCTCTATAATTCTTCAATTCTTTAACGTCTCCCTTCTTATGGATTAGTATAATGTTGGCGTTCTTCCAGCTCTCTGGTACACTTGAAATCGTGAGGCACTGCGTGTAAAAGGGCCGCAAGCTTATCAAGCATGATATCTCCTCCATCTTTATTAAATCGACTGTTATTCCATCTTCCCCAGCAACATTACCGTGGTCATGTCTTGCAAGGACCTTCTAACTTCATCGCTAGTTACAGAAGGAGCCTCTGTATCCTGTTCATCACTACTTCGAATGAAAGTAGCTTGGCTGGTCTGGGTACTGTACAGGTCAGTATATAATTCTTCCGCTCTTTTTACTATGTCATCGAAATTGCTGATGATATTACCCTGCTTATCTTTCAGTGAATACATGCCTTTTCCTATGCCAAGTTTTCTTCTGACTGATTTCATGCTGCGTCCTTATATTACGGTTTCCTCAATCTTTCCCACGTTATTATTTCGAATATCCCTTACTGTCTTCTTGTTGATCAGTTTTGACAGTTCAGCGAATTCTATCTGATGTCTTGAGTTTGACACTTTCATTCTTTGTCGTTTCTTTATGAGTTCCTTTGTTACTTACGCACACATAACATACGCACACACATACACACAACGACGGGCACATAGCGTCAGCGCGCTTGAATTTATGAACAACGTATGTGGGCCCGATGAGACACTTGGTACGATGTGCCCAACTGTGTCGAGGCAAATAAAACAAGCAATTGAAGAAAACAGTGAAGTACAGAAAATAAGGATCAATCACACATGTCATTCTTGCGCATAATGTCTAAGGTTCATCACTTTCCAGTGATATGCACCACTTCCTTGCGAAATCACTGGCATTCTGCCTCTTTGATCAAGCAAGTGTCCGTCAAAACCGTAGTCGACTAATGTCCATAATATAAATACAGGCGTCCGCTTTTTGGGATGACAGCATCAGTGGTTATCGGCAGGCCGCCTTTACGATACTGCTGCTGAAGAACTCGCGTACTGCTATTAAATTATCCGATCTCTACACGTAAGTGTCAAACAGATTGCGTTCTCTTCGCTGAAACCAGTTATAAAGGCAGTTTACGTGAAGTGCATAGCACCCGTGAAATTACGCTTACCGGGACATACGAGAGTTGGGAAAGTGAAATTTTCTCGCTAGCCATGCATGTGTGTACTTCGGGATATGCCAGGCCATAGCCTCCTATATTTTTTCGAAAAATATAGGAGGCTATGGCCAGGCTCAATGCGTAATGCTGCGTGCGGTCCTCGGAGTGCACCTCCATATTTATTGCTGCGTGTCAAGACCGCGGCATTGAGATCTCCTCTGGCTTTTCGTGAAGCTCTGCCGCTCGGCGTACTCGGCTGAAGAAACGAAAACTTCAAATATTTCCAGCACAGTATGAATATGATACGGTTTACTACACTCTAAAAATGTTGCACCCTTAGAGCTGTTTTCTTGTCATACGGGTAACGCCCCTACCGTTAGGTCTGACAAAATTTTATAGAGGACGACAACGGAGCTCTAACAACACGTCCGATGACAAAAGACGCAGTTGAAAACTACGTAATCATTCTGACAGCCTTGGGCGCACAGAAATATGCAACAGGAGAATCTCACAAGGATAGATATGAAAGTTTATTTAATGCACTTTTTATGTCGCCTGCCACGTACAGCTGTCATCATTTTTACTTGCAAGAAAAAGTCGGGAAACAAGATGCCATCATTGGTTCCCGACAACAATTTGATCTTACTTCTTAAAGATGAGGGTGTTAGCCATGAAACAACCAAACACCCTTTATACTTCCCCCATAAAGGTGTGAAATGTTTAGAGTGTAGAGGTTCAAAAATGACTCGCACTCGCTGGCGGCATTTCCACGGAGCACACTGCGAAATAGTTGGCCTCACGCTGGTCGCTTCGTTACCGAAATGCTTTTGCGCGAAGCCACAACGAGGCAAGGCCCGCGCGGTGTCCGCCAACCGTCACGCTTAGTTTTCCTGCCGTTACAGTGGTGAACACGCCGTCCGCATTTTCTTTGTTCCTCTGCTCGCTCGGATAAATGAGTTCATTTCCGGCTGGGTGTTGGAGGGAAAAAAAAAAGGAAGTAACATATCAGTAAGAGATCCAGTTCTGTCGTCCGATTAAGATTTGTAGCCCGCGAAAAATTAAATTCCGCGCCGTCGGGGCGCACACAAACTCTGATGCCAACGCAGATATTCTTGCTCTTGTTGCATATAACACAGCATTCGATCTAATATGTTTCGTAATTCGTTCCAGTTAAATCACCGTAATAAACTGGGTTCAGCTCGTCAGTTGTTTCGATATGGTTCGACTGCAAAATGGGACCAAAAAAAAAAACATATTCGCTAAACCGATGAAAGCTTCGGGAACTCTTATTAGCGGCAGCGATCTGCAAATTGAAGTCCGTCCGTGTTTAAATAGTCACGTGATTCCTCTGAAAGGTAAATCAGTGCAAGTATGACATCGAGTAAAACGTTGTCCACTTCAGATGCGTATGCTGCGTTGGTGCATAAAGTGATTGTCTGTGTATGTCGCAAGCTTCAGCGATGACTGTTAAAGAACCGTTAAGAAACGACATTGAAAGCAGTTATTGCTCGCAAAGCGTTCTTTCCAAATTGTAATCCTATTCATGCGGCAAGAATAGGTGGCTGCAAGCGCAACAAATGACGGCCGAGCCATGGCTTTTATTTTATCTTCGTGCGAAACCGCAGTACTGATCAATGTGACGCGACTGATTTTCTCATACTTAGGCCTCTTGTGCGCTGAATTTTTCATAATTCGAAACTTTACTCTTCCATACCATCAAAATGAAGTAAAAGCCTTCTTTATTTTTACACAGTTACCTAGATCCAAGCAAGTGCTATAAATATTAATGACGTCCCAATTAGCTGGCGCGATAGCTTAAGCGTGACCTCGTGACCCGTAATTTGTTTATGCGCCTTCTCTGGCTAACCCTTGCAAAAAAATAATTGAACTTATACGGAAAGTATATTAAATGCAAACTAAACTCAGTTAACACACAACATAATTTCTGTAACGACATTTGTAGGGTACCAAGTTTCTGCTGTCGGTAAGATTTGTCATTTTGGTATTCGAGAATTGCCATTTCTGTTCAAGCAGCACCTGATATTTCTTGTAGTATATTAACTTAGGCTTCATTGATAAATCGAGCCAAATGTAATATAAAAGATAGAATGGCTTTCTAAAATTACTAATCTTATCGATTTTGGAAATCTCTTTGGACTTCTCTTGCCAATCTCCTTGGAATTATAAGGACTGTCTACAAACGAACTTCGTTAACAAGTGTATTCCCTTTGATTTATTCGTTTCCATAGGCTCTCAAATGTTTTTTTTTTTCTTTTTTTCCCAGGTTCATGTAACTATTATGAACGTAAAGGTAGGTTACTTCCAAATAGGCTGTTAGCTATTACTTATACGGTCAATCGTGAGAAAAAGTGGATGCGTGGCCGCAAGTGCATAACATCTCTACAGAGGTTCTGCGGCAATTATATTGAGATAGAATATCTGCAAGCTGCCCAAATAAAATGTCGTACGAGACGGCAATAGCAGCGCAAAATAAATCAAGTGGCAAGGTATAGGTGGCTATGCTGACGGCCTCCAAGCTAGCACAACAACATGGTTATTCCATTCGAAAGGCCCGGAGAGATATGACCTTCTCCCGTTTTCCGTACGCGGGCACGAGGGAATCGTTCTGAGTGAGCGGTAATGGATTGCCTAGACTGCAATACCGACCGGACAATGTGGTCATTCATCGCCGACCACGGACCAGCATCACTCACGGCGAACGATGACCACACAAAGAAAACGCAGACCCGCATGAATGCACGGTAAAGGCTGCTTCGAGAAAATCCCACGGTATATCGCAGCGCGCTTCGGTATCCCGTCAGGGTATAGGAAACTATGCGTTCAAACACCATGGGCTCACGTCGTGCAAGGGCGAGACGTTCGGTGTCGCAGATTTGAATGTATTCTTTAGTTCAGTTCTTGCAGCGCATTAATATTCATTAAAAAGCCAAGATGTCTTTGCTTCTGTTGGCAGTAGTATGCAACATCGGAGTCTCGACTTTCAGTTATTTAATTATGGAGGCTCTACGCGAAGAAGCGTAGATTTCAAAAAGAAAAATTCTATGCGTAATTTTCTTACCGCTCACAACCGTTCTACGGATTGTGACATTTCAAGCCCTTCATATCCAAGTTTACTAACGCTAGTGAAAATTTTATATTTACCCGATTTCACAAACGGCAAAATTTTGATCGGGCTTTCAATGTTTTTAGATGACGTACGAGTACTTTCCCTGTTCCATTCCTGCTTTAGCTTTGTCCCCAACAGTGCTTATAAATTAAATAAATTAACGAACCGAGGTGTGCATTAATCTCTAGCTTTACTTTAAGACCTCTTGATAATAATAAATGTTATCTTTATATATACTAAGGGAATCGTGGCGCATCATTCTAGAATGTTTTTCTTTTTCAGCTGATCTGTCTCGCGTAATTACTCTTGTCTTCGGCCTCATTGCTAACAGTTTATCCCTATAGCTACAGTATACCGTGCCATTTGTCTACATTCATTAACCAACCGCTGCCAATGGAACGTCTCATGAATAGATCAAGGCAATGTGGAACGAAGTCACCATATAAAGCGCTAATAATTCACCATACTCTGGTAGCGGTCAGTGAGCCTGAAGAGATGTGAGGCGTGCAAAGAGCAGTTTCTATGGTTCCACTCGGCCGCGCGCTAATTATGGGCAAACGAGTAAATGCGGAAGTGCCGACCTCTCTGCGCTGGCCCGGTATTACATCCTACGACTAAGACGTCGCAAAAATCGCGCCGTTGCGCAAATGGGACGGTATGCAGCACGGTAAAATTTTTCAAATGTAAGCTTCAGCAGCGATGTGCCATGTTCGGAAGCTTTCGTCCTATCAGAAATTTCCGGTCAGAACTTATGCGTAACAAAAAACGTGACCAGCTTGCACTAGTGGTGCAAGGCTGGAGTAAACAGCGGAGCTGGTGATCGACCTAGGTTCTTTCAGGTTTTACAAGGATTGGCTAAGTTTTGCTAGGAAATGCTAAGCGCTGTAAGGCAAGGTATTCCGAATTGGCTCGCGCCGACGCGCAGATTCTCGCTTGGCCGCGCGATACGCTTCAAGATGAGCGGCTTCTTCTTCGGGTGTCCGGATCTTCTTTGGTTTGGAAATAGTTCTTCTACAATATCGACAACGCATGCGCGACCCGTGCGTGGAAGATTGGGAGGCCTCCATAGACGCGCAATACGTTTGGCTGCAAAAATGACAAAGCCAAGTGGACTCAACGTGACTGTCCCGTCAATCGGCTCTGCCTAAGACAGGGCAACGTTCTGGCTGCGCTGCTCGCACGAGCGTTGCCCGCAAGGAGTTCCTGATGAGGAGAGAGAGAGAGAAAGCAAGGAGAGGAAAGGCAGGGAGGTCAACCATGCAGTCGAGCATCTGGTTTGCTACCCTACACTGGGGGTAAGGGAAAGGGGGGAATAGAAAGAGGGAAGAAGGAAGGCAGTGAGCACTGAGTGCAGGTGGGACGATGCACCGGGGCACTATAAGCGGTCCCTTAAACTGGTGCACTTCAAATAGTGTACTAGCGCACAAATCGCTTTTTGTGCCAGTGACGGATGTGGCCACGGTAGGAGTATCTGAGCTTCGCGCATACCACGCAATGGTACATGTATTCACTGATCTGAGTTGAAGAAATGGTAAACGTTAATCTATCCAATCCTTTAATTATGCGCTAACAAACACCGACGGTTTTCTTTCGGTCTCCTGCACCATCGAGGGTGGTGTTCCTCATAACGCTAGTGGTGCGACACGCTTCCTACCTGCCAGGGTCCTGCAGCAGCAATTGTATCACGTCGCGCCATGTCGCGCCCACCTTTGGTTAGAACACCGCGTGAGGAGCTCGACGTCAACACTAAAACCTTGCTAGATCTTTCGATGCTTCGCCTGCGGCCGAGACTGCCAATTTATTTGCTAATTTTTTAAGGAGTGTGCGTGCACATTCAGGTAAAAATAGAGAAACAGTATTATGCAGAAATAATTGAAGCTGCTTGTTTAAATACGCGAATAGCTTTCGCACACCACAATATTATCACTGATATGCATCGGATGAACCAACAAGACTATTAGGATGACCAGCAAAAACTTTTTTACGGGTGAACTTAGGCAAATATTCTTAAGGGTCAATCAAATATTTCAGTTTTTTATCTAGTTGATGTTGTTTTGTTGTTCTTTAGATGTCATCAAAACGCACAAGCTTCCACTGCATTGTTAGTGTTTATTTCGCTACTGCGAAATTTCCGAGCACGCGCATTCGGCCAGATACAGAAAAACGCATCCGGCCCCAGAGGAGAAATCTGCTCGCTTCAAAAGGTGGAGGACTGTGTGCGCTATCATCTCATTTATCCGACGGCGGAAGCCCATACAGAAACTGAACACATTCGCGCGCATGCCCTCAGGTCACAGACACACATCCCGACAAGGAATCAAATACAAAAAAAAAACTTGTCTGCGATCGAAAAGTGGTACAGACGTATCGCTAATACAACCAGAAAAGTACAGAAACACGAGAAATTCGCGTTCTCGTGTTTGATATATAAAAGTATGACCATGAGATATTCTGTTTGACGATATCATGATTCTGCACGGAAGCAAACATTAGGTAGCGCGGAACCATCGGGAACTTTTCATGGAGGAAAAGCAGAGAGAGAGAGAGATACACCGGTTCTATCAGGGATACGTCTGAATAACTTTTCTTTGCGAAGCTTGTTTCTTTTCTTTACTGGCACGGACTCTTTTCATGCTCAACTTGTGTGCATATAGCTATATGTGCACGCATTGTAGGCTTATGGTATGGTATGGTATTAAGGTCCTTATGCTGGCAAATAACCTGGTTGAGGGTGCAGCGCTAACATTCGTTCTTTTCTCTCTCTCTCTCTCTCTCTCTCTTTCTCATCGGTTTCTTTTTTTCGACGTGACACTCAAGTTGCGCTATTACTGCTGTTACCTGTTCCCTATAAACATCCGAGCCCAGAAAGAAGTTCCGTATAACTGTTATTTATTGCGTCACCCACTGAAATACATACATATTGGGGCATCCTTTTCTATATATTTAAGGCGTTGTTGAGAACAAAGGAAATGCTGAGCGGGACTTACACTAGTGATAGCATATGCAATCTTCGGGTAAACGTGTATACCGTGTGTCCCAGCTGTAACCTTAACCAAACTGTTCAACAAAAAAGAAGATTAAAAAAAAAAACACGGTGAGAGATACAATTTAAGATCTGCGGGGTTCGGTCATCATGCAGCGTTCTGACAACCGAACACTGTAGGCCTTTCAAATCGTATCTTGCACCATGTTTTCTTACTCATTTTCTTTTAGTTCAACAGCTTCGCAAACGTTAGTTGGGACACCATACATTATTTATATATGTCTGCTTTCTTCAAGACGTGTCACTTGTTGGAAATTAATAGAAAAAGTGAGCCAGTTCGACAAGGAGAGTGAGAGAGAAAATAGTAAATGGCACGGTAAGCAGGCTAATCGCGACAAATAATCTGGGACCAAATTCACAAAACTTTTCGCTCTTAAATGCGCTTCGTCATTGGGAAACCAGATTCGGTAATAATTTGTCCCACATCCGGATTGCCTGGAATTGTCTGTTACGAACATTCTAGCGCATAAGCATTTTTTGTGCATTCGGGCCCTGGATCACTACCCCACGTAGGGAAATGGGACCATAGGGACGAAAATACGGAAAGAAAGAGTTTCGACGAACCACAGGAATAATAAACGTGCTCGTCACTGACCACAACTACACACTCTAGTTAGTTAACTAACTAGACATGAGTTAATTACTAATGTGTGCTTTTGTGGGTTGTGTGCGTGTGCGTATATACCATGTATCAAGGCGTAATCTTATATGCCACCCGTATCATCTGGACTATAGCAGGCAAGTCAAATGTCCCCAGCTGCCGCTATATCAAAGGGACATAAAGAGAAACACTAAATTAATTTAGGGTCACAAATCATTGTTTGAAAACTCTATCGTTTTTAAATTTGCTATGCGAGTTGATTACTATAGAAGACAAATTCAGGGCCAAGCTTCCATTTCAATTTTTTAATTTCGCACAGAAGCCTCCAGCGCCGGTACATCAGTATGACGTCATGGAGTTAAACGTAGTTTGTCGTATTTTGGCCTTTGTGGAGTTGGCAAGGGTTTTCTAGGCTCTCCGAGTTCAGTGAGAGCTCCTTAGTTTATTTTCACTGATTAAAAAATCACCTAGCCTCGAATAGTCACCCTAAAAATTCGTGACGTCATGGTGGGCTCGTGCGGGGGACGGTGTCGCCATCCTTCTACGTAATGTCCGGTTCATCAAGCCTCTTCAAACGCCACCGTAACAATGGCGCTTTTGCTGTTGTAGAAGCATAATTTATGAATGTAATTAAACGTAATATTCTTTTTTTCTCTTTGAATGATTTTTCTCTATCCCTTCAAACAATTCCGCAATACCGAACAAAACAAAATAGCACTTGTCCTCGAAGATATCATGTCGCGGACGCCGCCGCCCTCAAGGCAGTCGTGTAAACATTTTCCACACCGAATCTAAAGAAGCCAACGGCACCCGCCATTGCCAGGTGTTCTCCATCACTATCACTGATCATGCGCCGGGCCTCTTAGCTGAGGCCACCTGGTGAGAACCAGCTGATTGAAAATGACTTCGTCGGTAACTAAAATTAGGAGTTCGCGACAATCACCTGGAGCGTGCTAGTCCGAGAGCCTGAAGAGTGTTCATTATTATTTTAAAGAGGCACAGAAAACACCTGAGATGGTTGCTTCTTGGAAACGTACATCGTCAGATTTGTTAGCGTTTATGTCGCCCACTTCCACAGCCGATCGCTGTGTCTGTAATTTTTAGGGACATTTATTACCATTGCTGAATGTTATAAGACCGTGAGTTATATTAATTAGCCCTTTTTCGTCTGCATTATATTATTAATTTAAAAAGCACGTGCGTCTACTAAAATCGGTTTTAGTTTTCATAAATTCTTAGGCCAACTAACACACACGCATAAATATTTAGTGGTAAAGAAAAGCATGCCCAGCGCATTAGTCGCGGTCATGTATGATAGCGCACATTACACTTGTAAATTCAACTTGGCCATACTGCACTTCTGTCGTGTAGTGACACTTCTGCACATCATCAATTGTGCATAACCTTCATGTACGCATAATTTTATTTACGTATGGGTGTAACTCTGTGTTTCTAACTGGGTGGTCAGAGGGGACGTAATTATGCCTAAATGTGAATGTATCACAAAAAAAGAAAATTAAACAAACTATATTAAAAACACTAATTACCAAAATAATCATATTAGTGAGGAAAAGATATGATGTACAAAACGACTAGAAGTTTCGAGTTATTGGAATGATTTCGAATACTATCAGCACTGTCCTGAACCGATTCACGTATTATTTCAGAAAATTAATATGGTATTCTCCTTGCGTAGTCATTCGTGACTCTTTGCGCGGCACAGGCGCTTTTGTTGATCAAATCAATCGCTCTAGTTATCCAAGGTTGCAGGTACTGCGCGCTTTCTGGTATAGCGAAACACCGCAATTTCCGCAAACGGGTGTGCTTCGGCGAGTTGGTTTTACGTATCTGCAAGGCGCACAGTACAAGCAATGTGATGATGGGGATGGTGATGATGATGATGATGATGATGATAAAGACGACAATCTTATAGACTGCGGTGCATACTCACAACAGACCCGACGAGAAAACGTGAGGTAAAGGTAAAGCGCATTATTCAAATGCACTGACAAAGTTAAAAAAGTTAACGCAAATATAAGAAAAGTAGAGTGTTTTTGAGCAATCAGACATAGATGAAATTACTCTGTTATTTGAAGTGAAAGAAGTACTAGCCGTCACCCTTTCTCTCGTCGTTGTCTATTTCGCACTATTTCCCTTTCAGACCTCTTGCCTTTCTATTGCACGAATAATGCATAGCGAGTTCTCCGAAGTCACCAGAAATGACATATCTGCTGACTGAAAGCGGGGATAGTTGGTAGAGGTGCATAATTACCACTGACTGGTAAAAGGCGAAGACAGAGAAACAATAAAACGGTGGCGCGTCTGTCGTGTATAGGGCTTCGTTTTCGGGCGCCTCAGTTACGATTATGAATCTTTACCAACTTATAAAGCTTTTAGTTCCACCCCAGCTTGCTCTTGTGCAGCGGAAAGCTTGTTTTACGTCCTTTTCCCGTCCAATAAAGCTCCAACATTCGTTTTTCCCATGTACTTAGGTTTAGGTGCAAGTTATAGCTCCTAAGGGTAATAGCTACTTAATCCGTAGTTGTCCGCCATTACGGCATGCCTCAGCGCCCATAATACAGTACTGATACGTTACACCGTTTCTTACTTTTATTACGTTATATCAAGGGGCCTGCGTGCGCCTTAGCTTGGCTTGCGTCTGGAATGTGTCCTCCTCCTGTGTGTTCTGACGTTGTTTATGTCTCAGAACCAACACGTCCCAAAATAAGCGCTCTCCCGACTCTTTACTTTGCTCTCTAAAGAGTTAGCATTGACAAGCGAATAGTGCTACTGCGCAACGTTAGTCACTTAAAATATCGGTCAGTGAGTAAAAAAGTCATCCGAAATTAATTTCCGAAATCAATGAATTTATTTGGTGAACTGAGCTTTTTGTCATTTGTGATGGTTGGGGCGGCTTCATAATTGCCTTGATCTCTGCTTCAGTTCGTGCTAATAAACGACTCATTTCTTGGCAGTTCGAATGTTTTTAAGTACTATTTATACTCTTGCCAATTCCTATCTGTTCATGTCTAATTGCTGTTACGCGCATCAATAAACGATTTTAATTGTTCTGCACTATTATCGCTTTATTCGAAACTTGAACGTCCAAACGTATTACTTCATCGACAGCAAGATCGCAAAAACGTAGCAAATAACCTTTGGTAGCAAAGAAATATTTCCCTGCGACCCTCTGTGCGAAAGTGAAAAAAATTGACTGTCATTCTCTGCGCCCGTAACAAACGCTTCAGCTCGCAAGCCAGGTGTAAAAGATTGTTTCGCTGCTGCTCTGGCGATCTCATGTGCATTTTGCGTATGATTAAAAAATAAAAATTTTATCACTATGGACACTTCGTTTACGATTCTTTGGTCCAGTAAATGTATCGTTCTCTCTTTTATTTATTATTTTCATTTAATGTTGCAAATGTCAACGCTTTCTCATCGCTCGGACGAAGAACCAGCGCGCACGTGCGACTCATAGCCGGCCGCGCGATTGAAAGGAGGCGGCGCAAACAGTCGTTCGGCTCACCTGTGACGCAAAGTATCCAAAGCCGAACGAGAGGCCGCATCCTTGCCTCCTCAGCACCGCAGTTCCTCGTACCGGTGCGAAGGCGCCAAGTTGAAAACCCGCACCAGCCACTACACCGCACGAATCAAGAGCAAAGCAACGGAGCACGCGGCCTAACGACACACAAGAACCACCGCACTTGGCGCCGAGCGTGTGTCGTCTGCAACACAACGCGCTCGCAGCACGGGCAAGCCCACGGTGGGCAAGTGCGTCCCCGAGCCGGTCTTGCCCGCCAACTTGGAACGTGTGACGCCATCTGCGAGCAAACTGCGAAACTAGGCACTGGGTCAGTGGCCGCGAGATTCGTCGTCGAGCAATTGATGCAGCGCCCCCTTCGGTTTCTTGGGAGAGAGAGTGTGGTCGCTCCTTTTCAGCGTCCTTTCAAAGACCGCCCACCCGTTTACTGCGGCGACGAGACAATTGTCTTCAGAGCTTCAGATGTTTTCTCCTTTCAGCTTCCTTCTTGAAAAAGCATCTTCAGAAGACGCGAGAACCATGCAATCAGCCCTGAACAAGAGCTGATTGAGGCGGACTGGTTGTGCTTGATATTGAATAGAGAGAACGCCGACATTATTTTTAAAATAACAATACTTCGGAACACATGATTTCTAATCTCACATCTTTAGGTGTAACACGTAGCTCTCCCCTAAAAAAATGTCGGATCATTCAGCACTTTTTTATGGGGGCGTGCAACTCTGCGGCCTTTTGAAAGTAATTCGGGCGTTTCCTTTCGTTATATTAAAGGAGGGGGTGCGTTATGTGTGCGTCGTCTTCTGCTTACATGTTTTGTTGTACCGTCGATGAACTTTCATGATCAACCTTATGTTTCTGCAACCGATCTACTGGACACGTAAACTTGGCTTGGTAATTCCTTAATGCATGAAGCACCGCTGTTGGCCCGTTGCTTTCGTTCCATCTTTTATAGAAAGCGAAGTACCACGCCGCACGTTTTGCTCGCTAGCACTGGAGATGATGTAAATGATGATCCGTTGACTCGTTAGACAGTGCAACAAGACAGAAAGTAAGAATAAACCTGCACATATACTGATGAAATGTGTTGTGAATAGCCAGCGTCATCATAGAGGTTGTGCAACCTGGTATTGTAGCAGCGTTGAGAAGGTCTCGATGGTTTCGGAGGAGCAATGTTCGATTTTCCACTTTGTATGGGAAGTGAATGTACACGATGGAGATGAACCATCGTGTAGAACCGTCATGTAGATTTTGGTATGTAAAGTGTGCTCCAATTCGTTTTAGCAAGTGAAGCAGTCTAACTAAACGTCTAAGGAATGCGGTATCTTTACTGCGTCACCCAACGGATTCGAACACGATCATGGCCAGAACTCTGGCCTGAACATTGTTCTTACCTTGGCATCAAATTTTTGACGCTAAGGTAAACTAGGTGATCCCCTTTAATTTGCCTTTGAGAACACATACAAATTAAGAAGTCATATTTGTTCGCCCATTTTATTTGAGGGTATGGTGTTACCATACCACATCGGCGTCACAACAGGCTACTCAACATAGACCTCTGCAGTTTGACGTCTTACGGGCTTCACTTTTCCAAGCCGATTCTATTGATATCTTCTGTTTTATACTCATCTTTTCTACCCTTTTCATTTTCCCCACTGCAAAGTACCTAACCAGAGAGTTATTCTGGTTAACCTTTCTGCCTTTCATGTCTCTTTTTTTTTACCCTCTCTCTCTCGCCGTTTTCCCACGATGGTGCCTCCAGCCCAAACAGCGCTTCCTCTTAAAAGTAACCCTTAACTCAGTGTGAACTCGGATTTCTCTTTCCAAATATATGTGCATGCAGAAGAGATCTCATTCAAGTACCACTAGACGAATTTGAATGAAATGTGTTGCGTTTGACACAGGAAGTCATATTCTAGGAACTTTAGGAAGCACCATTTTCACTTAGAAAAAAAATAAAAAAAGATTGCTGGAAATTCTCAAGCTATAAAACCCAGAAGCGCGCAGTTTACGAATCTGTAACTCTGCATCAAAGATATCGAACTTCTGAAACGGCATCTGTAAGGGCATCCATCTCAAGCAGAGAAATGTGATAAATTAACAGCTTGCGTGAAATTTTCACAATATTTACGAGAGCTTCGCAAAAGTCCTACTCACAAATTAATGGCATATTCTAGAGCTGCGTATATTACATCAATTTTGTCCGCCTTAAATGTGTAACTAAGTGAGATTTACAGCATTTTGATATTGTTGATTATTACCGAGTTACAGAGTTATATACTTAATAGTTGAGATTAATGAAATTTACCAATTTGCTATAATTTTTCATAAAGGCTGATAAACGTCAATTGAAACATTACTTGGTGAAGTTACTATACTAATATTACTTTTACTTTAATTGCAATAAACCTCATCCAAATCGGTATAAGGGTTGCCTAAAAAAAAGCTATTTTTCTATTCCAATGTATTTATATAGGAACTCCCGAGTTAAAGCTTCCTCTGAAGGTCTGACATCCCAACCTACGGGCCTTCACCACGATCACAAATCTCGTTAATACCACTCTCTTCACTTCATTCCATCCCCAACCCCCATTTGTATACCACTTGTTAGTGTCGTCTGCTCGCTAGACAGCGCGGTAGTCTGCATCGTTGTAGACTTCGATGCTGTCTTCTCGAACCTGTGATCCTTTTTTGTCTATACGTCAGGATGACGTAATATTGTGGCTATTCGGCGAACACAGCAAAATGACTGTCTACGCACGCACACCCATATATGACTCGGCTTGTACACGTCATCGAATGAGTCATTGACATGAAAATGCACATGCGTTTCATTGATTGAAATATGAATAAGCAGGTAACACCAGTGCTCAGAGTAGGCGTTACTGGACATCGGTTTCACGTGGTTTGGTGAGAATTGAATATTCACGCAACGCTAAGTTAGCGTGGGTGAACCCCGCAAAGCCAAAACACTACTCCACATTAACAAAATTTGGACAACTTGTTCACCTCTCTTATGGTCATTCATACGAAGAAAAAAAACGACAACTGAACGTTATTTGAGTCAAACGTTAATTGCATCAATCAATTTTTTCAGTCAGTCTAATTTTCACGTACACAAGAGTACAATAATTTATTAATTGGGAATTGTTTTACGTATCCAAAATAAACTTCTCTCCCAGAGTATCAAAACGCTTCAATCGCAATTTGGAGGTACTAAAGACCGCCTATAGAAAGTGATACGTTACGCTTTCTGTGGTTAGAGTAGTTGTAGAGTAGCCGGTGTTAGAATAAAATAATTGGCCGAATAATGCATATCCGATTACACTGAGACGCTTTCCTGAAATATTTCGCAGTAGCGATAGCAGACGGAGCTGTCGTATTGTTCCATTCGCTTTGGCCAAGTGCCATGCTGAAGGCAGCTGACATTTAAGGAGCAGAAAAAAAGAAAAATTTTTCCGATGGTGACACACGTGCTCTCATCCGCATGGATTTGCCTGTCTCACTCAAGTAACGAACGTTTATCTCTGGAGACTTCTCCACCCGTATATAACTGCTCTCCAATTCTTCGAAATACTTGACCAGCACAATCATAGCGTTCTGTGCGCAGCTCCTTTAGGAGTACTGGCCTAGAAAGTTTTTGTTCTGATAGTGCAGACGATTGTCCAGTCTATCGAGCATTGTGCACATCCCTTGCTTCTCGGCATTATAGCGCTAAACTTTAAGAACAACGTCTGCTACCGCTGTAAGCATACGTGGTGTATACTTTGTTGGTGCTTCTGTCTCTTTCTTGCCACCTTACACTCTCTCCCTTTGACCGCATACTACCCTTCCCCAAATGTAGTGAAACCAACCAGAACTACCCCTGGTTAGCCTCACTGCCTGTCTATACACCGTTCATTTCTATCTTGCTCGAGATATTGTTCAGGCGGGGGAAGTCCGGAGACTTCGGGTTGGAGCGACTGGCTCTCACACATTCTCTCACTTGGGCCTGAAGTCCACGGCCTGAAACCGTGTGAACTGGCCAATCTGATTTTCCCCCACCCCGTCTGCCGCGCATTCTCATCGTCAGCCATGGCGGTGTCAAGGGAATTAAATTTCCAGATAGGGACCGAGAACTGCTCAACGGCACCGGGCTGCAAACAGACCAGCCTGAAGACGGCCTGCGTGCTAGTGGTAATTATACAATTACGTCTCCCGATGTAGTTCATTCATTGACATTCCTTCCGGGTCTTAGTGGCCACTCTTTTATTCAATTTGAGGTTAAAAACGGATGCGTATGCGACCTAATCCCAAAATTATCAGAGATTACTCGAAAGCAGATTTTTCTTCGATAATGCAGAAATTGAAACTTTTTTAGACCAGTACATGCCAAACTTTGCTAACTGTACTGTGGAAACAAATTGGTGCCTTTTTAAAGAAAAGGTTCACATTCTCGTGCAAAAATACATACCGATACGCGTCATATCAGGCAAGCATTGCTCCCCATGGTTCACTGCCTCATTAAAACACCTTTTAAGTAGAAAAAAAAGTGTCACAGTTTCGCCCTAGGGGCGAAGCAATGAATGCGATAGCAACACAGCAATGTCATACGAAGTAAGGTGAGCGGCCTTGGTAGCAATATGAATTGTAGTAAACATGAGCTGATTAAGTAAGCAGGTGTGCTGCGGCGTAAGTAGACCGACATGAAGAGAGACTCGATGACCACGAGAAGGCGCGTGTGAAACGGTGGTGTTGATTAGAAGCGCTTACCGTGGGCAGCGCGTGCGAAGGCACACACCTGTAGCGCTGCACTGCCGACCCGGGCAGCATTGCATGTGTAGCGTGCGTTGGAAAATGTGGCCCGACTATTACTAACTGAATGAACAAGCGTGGTGTGAGCGCGCACAAACAAACATGAATAGATCACACTGAATGACTGCAGCCAACGACTGTCAAAACGCTGGCAGCGCAACGTACCTTCGCCCGCGCAGGTACGTGCGGTCTATCGCTTCAACGGAAACTGAGCGGCGAATGCGCATAAAGGTCAGAGCCGTGTGGAGATAAGAGACTGTGCGGACGAGCGACGAGCGCGGTTGTTGGCAGAGAAGTGCCCCCCCCCCCCCCCCCCCCCCCTGCTCCCTCCGGCGCTGGCTTTCCGCTTCCTTGCTTGCGCGTGGGGGATTGAGTGCGTTCGCTCTCCGTGATAGCGCGCGTCCCCGCACGCTTCCGCTGGGGCATACGGCGCACGGCGAAAATTTTATCTATACGGAACCTCACGGCGACGGCGACGGCGACGCTGACGGCAGAAATCCGGTTGAAGTGTCCATATAATTGCTATCGCAATAAAAATGAGTTTTTCGTAGAGCCAAAATGAACGGCTGTTCTTATCACTGGGATTTATATCATGCCATAGCTTCCGATTACCGAAAAGCATTGAAAGACGCCAAGCACGTATTTTTTACAGCACGCTTCCGTGATTGTTGACTGATAATGCCAAAAAAAATTGGAACATCATTGTTGGTCCCAAGCATAAAACAATAGCTCTTAACGATAGCAACGGCACAGCCATTCCTCCATCACAGTGTCCCCAAGTGCTCAATGACGCCTTTTCTAAGGCCTTTTTTCAACAGTCATCTGTTTCCCTCCCCTGTTTTCATCCGGTGCAGAATCCGATAATGGACCCAATCTTAATTGACAGTTTTGGTGTACAAAGTCTTATTAGTAATCTAAAGGTTCCTTCGTCTTCTGGAATTGACGACATAAATTATAAATTTTTAAAGAATACAAATGTTTATTCTTCCATTTACTTGTCTGCACTGTTTTCTCAGTCTTTGGAATCAGGACAGTTGCCCGGAGACTGGAAAGTGGGTATAGGTGGTACCAATATTCAAGTCAGGTGATACTCATTGTGCCACAAACTACAGACCCATATCGTTAACGAGCATCCTATGTAAAATGTTTGAACATGTCATATATTCTAATTTGGTTAAATTCCTTGAAAATTATTGTTTTTTTCCCCTCATCAGCATGGCTTCCGTAAAACATTTTCGTGTGAGACGCAACTTATTTCATTCACCCAGACTTGTCTGACGCATTAGACAAGGGACTTTTCATTGACTGTATATTCTTGAATTTTCGGAAAGCATTTGACCTTGTTATTAATCGCCAACTACTTTGTTTAAACCTCAGCAAACTGAATATTGACCCTAACATTCCTTTATGGATCGAGAGCTTTTTGCGTAATAGAACTCAATTCGTAACTGCTAATAACGCTGATTCTTCACCATGTTCTGTTACCTCAGGCGTGCCTCAAGGTTCGCTGCTGGGGCCGTTACTGTTCCTGATCTATATTAATGATCTGCCAAATTCTATTAACTCCACAATCAGGCTTTTCGCAGATGACTGCGTCATTTACCGAGTGATAACTTCTGTTTCAGACCCATCCATACTTCAATGTGATTTAGATAAGGTATCTAGTTGGTGTAACACTTGGCTCATGAAATTGAATACTAACAAATGTAAGGTTATGCGTGTTTCACACAGCTCTGCCATTGCGAATCTTAGTGCGTATCATATTTCAGGCTCTGTACTTGAACAAGTGACGACTTATAAATATTTAGGGCTTCATATAACTACTAATCTTTCATGGCAGCCGCTTATTCATTATATTGTTAACAATGCTAACCGCATGCTTGGTTACTTGCGGTGAAATTTTTCTATGGCTCCATCTTCATTAAGGCTACTACTGTACAAAACCCTAGCGCGATCGAAATTAGAGTACGCGTGCTCTGTGTGGGACCCGGGCCTCGAAACTCCAACTAATCAATTAGAATCGGTACAGAATCGCAGTGCCTGTTTTATGTTATGTAACTTCTCCCGCACTGCTAGCGTAACGGCAATGAAAAGTACCTTGAACCTTCCTAGTCTTTCCCTTCGTAGAAAACTTTCGCGAATGCTAACCTTTCACAAGATTTATTACCACAATCATCAGCTAAAAGAGGATCTTCTTTCTGAGCCATCATTCATATCACCTCGCACAGATCATCGCCATAAGGTACGCATTCCATATTGCCGAACTAATGCGCACTTTAACTCTTTTGTGCCAAAGACGGCTAGCGATTGGAACCACCTGCCCACCTCTGTTGCCGATATATCTGACACGTGTTTATTTAAAACTGCTGCTGAAAACTGTGCGTTCGCCTAATCTGTCTTGTTCGTAATCTGATTTGCATTTTACCTAAACTTACTTTTTCACTGCTGTATACGATAATGTTTTCTTTTGTGTACACCATATTGTTTTCATTTGTGGCAAGGACGGCGAGCATTGGAACCACCTACCCGCCTGTGTTGCTTATATTTCTGACACGTCGTCATTTTTTAACTGCCGCAGAAAACTATGTATTTGCCTAATCTACCTTTTTACCAATGTGATCTTGTATTTCGCTTAAACATGTTTTTTCGTTGCTGATACCATTTGTTTTATTTTTGCTGCATTATGACTTTTTTTTTATATATACCACTTCCTTCTGTAACGCCCCCTGGGCCTTGAAGGTATTGAAATAAATAAATAAATTAATTAATTCCATAAATAAAACTAACCTACGCGTTATATAATTTGCCTCTTCCCTCTGTCGTCATTATCATGAATATGTTTTTTTTTCTTCTTCTTTTCGTTCTTCGCGTTCTCCCATTGCAGAGTAGCTGGCTATAGAGGAATGTGCCTCAAGCTGATCTTTCGGCTTTTTTATAATCAAACTTTTCTTTCTTTCTCTTTGTGTAACGTCCACACAAAGCACGTTTGTACACATTTTTAATTACTAACATACGAGCTCGCAACGCTCGCGGAAAAATAAAATATAGAGATAGAGAGAGAGAGAGAAGAGAAAGAAATCACAGTGCAAAAGCTATATTTTCCGTTTTTTTTTTTTTATTTCATCGCCTTCTGAATAGGGCGGCTTCGTAATCTCAAATGCACTATCATAAATTATTTGTCGCTATCAGCTTACGGGGCAGTCAGTGCGATTTCCAGACAGCCAACGCTTCGCAGTCGATTTATAGAACTACTGTCCAGACTTACCTTTTTTGTATGTGCGTTCTTGCATTCAGAACCACACCACCGAAGTAAGTAAACGCACTAATTGCGCTCACCTAAGCTTCCATAAAACACCCACTACATGTGCAAATCATATGTGTTCTTACCTAGTGCTTCCGCAAAGTACTCATAATTATACTGCTAAGCAGCGTCACTCCTCCTTAATTAAGGAGCTTACGTTAATTTCTGAACGCTTCGCTGTTGACTGAAGCGCTTCTCGGAAGTATAAACGTGCTCGGCGGCTTATTTTTCTCATTCTCTCTGTGCGTGCGTGCGTGCGTGCGTGCGTGCGTGCGTGCGTGCGCGCGTGCTTGGATTTGCTGCTAAGGATCCGAACTGCTGTCCGCGAAAATATGGTGCCTTCCTTTTAATTTAGGCAGTTACGAAGATTACTGTAGGCTCCTATTTTGCTGCCTCGGGCCACTTTCATGCTTCAGGTAGTTCACGAACTTGATAAAAATAATTATAAATATATAGTTATTTTGATCACGTTCGTGAACTTTACTGAAGCATGAAAGTGGCTCGACGCAGCAATATATATATATATATATATATATATATATATATATATATATATTGCTTGTGTCTCTTTCTATTATATATAATTCCATTCAACCCCTCTTACCCCTCCCCCGGCACAAGGTAGCGCCAGCCGGTGTACGCTAGATGTCTTTTTTTTTCTCTCTTTCTCTCACTAACTTGATCATGCCGCCTCGGAGCACGTCAGGAAATAGCGACAAGACGCGAGGAAAACATCTCACCCTGACACAACTCTTCCCGCACTCGTCCGGAGCGGGGGGAGTATAGTAATTAATTGATTCCACGGAATCTGCCTTCGGGGTACAACAGGCGTTTTCACCTTC
The DNA here is from genome assembly GCF_013339745.2 of Dermacentor silvarum. NCBI lineage: Eukaryota > Metazoa > Arthropoda > Arachnida > Ixodida > Ixodidae > Dermacentor > Dermacentor silvarum. The sequence continues at coordinate 9,640,022 of NC_051163.1, forward strand.
GCAAGCACCCCGTACTTCTGGAAGGAAAACTTTCTATTCTTGTTTTGAAGTTTGTGGTGACTTTAGTTATACACGTTTGCTGCCGTCATTTGAGAAACAAAGACAGTAAAATTTTCACCCCCATCGTTATACTCAACTCTCTACTTCAATGCAGATAGCCTGTTTCGGTGTTGCAACCTCTGTTGCTGCTCAACTCCATACCTTGCTCGTAGGTTCTGCTATATATTATTTTTATTTATTAGGCAGCAGTGGCCTAATTCATGCTAACAGATGAAACAAAAAAAGGAAGACTAACAAGTTCACAATCGCTTCCACTGTTGTTAAAGGTTTCATTAGGGAACACAGAGGCACATGCAGACACACAAACGCACTCAAACATTTTACGCGAATCCCTAGCTGTTTCAAAGTAATAGAAGATAACACCAACTTAAGCAACACTAACGTAACTAACCACTTCTACACACGCGTTTACAACTGAACTCAAAAGTGTTAAATATAATAAATCAGAATATTGTTCAAAGCCAGAAGGATTAAGTTTAGTTCACTGCCCGTCTCCCCCATGCTAGCTTAGCCAACTTGCTGACGGTGCACTTTGCTAACGAACACTAGCCCCGTGACCGCACATGCGCAGTAAGTAATTCGAAGGTACTGTGGCCGCGAGAGGTCATAGGTTTAACAATCATTTTGACTGAAAAAGCTATCTCGATTTTTAACTTGTGAATTTGTTTATGTCAGCCTGAAGCCGATCACTACCGTTAAAAAAAAATGTTGCTTCTTAACAGATGATGGCATTCCGTTAACTGAGTTGACTAACCTTTAAAAAGACAAATCTCTACTGCCAATAAAATGTTGTTCAAACATGGGTACTATGTCAGCAGCCATAACAACGTATTAGAGCAGGAGACAGTTTTGGTGGGTGTGTTTGTGTAGGCATGCCACAGATTTGGGGCGTGTGTTTGCTGTGTGTATGGGGGGTGCAGCTCAATGAACAATGTTCCGGAAGGCATCGGTGTTCTCAAAAGAGGAAGGAAGTCGTCTAGCCACGATGATCGCGTTCTTGTGAGAACACTTGCACTCGAGCAGGAAAAAGCGCACTTAGAGCGCGGAAGACATCACGCTTCGTTACCGGCTACGCTCTATCTCGAAATGCGTACGGTGGGAAAGAAGGCAGGGCACATTGACAAGTGCATCTCAGAAGACAAAGGGTGGCACCGCCCATGGCGTTCGGCAAGTAACGCAGTTTCTCACGGATACCATATGTTCGCCAGGGACGCCTGTAAACGCGCGCGGAATTGTTTTCGGAAGCGGAACGCGTACTTTGTTCGCAGTGCGTTACTTGTTCCTGATCGCGAATGACTGGTTGTCTTGTGAGCGATGTCCCAATATTGAGGCGAAGTGGCTGGCTCAGCTTTATTGGATCGGTCCTCACTTCCGGGTTAGTCGCCTTTCCGTTTCCTTCTCTCGTTTAAGCTCGGGTGGAGCAAGTGTAACGCTTTATTTATCTTTCTTTATTACATTATATGTTGCCGGATCATAGAAGAACAGTCCACGGAACCGATAAATGTTTACACGTGCCTTCCCAAAGCGCGTGTCGACTGCAGCAGTGCAACATGGCTTCCCTTTTTAGTATGTCGCATATCACAATTGAAAAAAAAAATACTGGGTGTTATGTCCTAAAGCCACAATCTTGCTAGAAGAGACGCCGAAGTGAGAGGGGCTCCAGAATAATTATAAGTGGCTGGGCTTCCTTATGTTAATTTTACCAAAAGCATTTCGTGCTACAGTTCTGTACGCTGAACGCCGTTATGGAGTCCATTTCACGCTTTGACCTTCTACAGATAGTCAAATATTTTGTATTGCAGTACAGTTCATTATGATCCACCATTACGAACTATTCTTTTCGCATCGCAAGCAGTAACCACTCATCAATGCCTTCCTTGCTACAGTTCTTTATGTAACACATAAAGAAGTTCACATGAACACATCTGTTCTATCACAACTTGTCACTCATTACATTTCGTCTCTTTCATTGTGAGATATCATTAAACAGCCTTCCTTTTGATAACCTCATGAACAAAAATAATACTAGGTTTTCAGAACGCAATAATCTTGTCTTACCTAAAATCAGATCCAACTATGGAAAATTTACACTTCGCTTCTATAGTATTTCACTTTGGAATCGCATCCCTGTTAATATTAAGTCATCTCTTTCATTGCAATTTTTTAAACACAATATGAAAAGAATACTGTTAGCAGAACCATCTTTTCATTTGTCATAAATACATTTTCATAATCATATTTTCTTTACATTACTTCTATTATTGTATCGTTAGGCTTCATATTTCTGTAAAAGAATTTGTATTTGGATTGTTCATTGATATGTAGAAGAGCGAAATTTTTAGTTACGCATTACTAGATATTCCTGCGTTTGATTATTTATTGTGATATTATTGTATAGTGCTGTTTTAATACCTATCTAATTGTTTTCTATTTATTACAACTTGTTCCCTACGAATTGTATTTTTTGACGCGTTCCCCCCTTTTTTGTTGTGTTTGTTTGTTCGCCCTCTTCTTGCTGCTCTAATACTCTTATGTATCCACTAATGATAGGAGGTCCCCCTGGCAGTTTCTTACTCTGGGACCTCCTGATACTCTATATAATATAATTGTAAGCCCGTTTTTTTTTTTGTACATGCAATAAACAATAAACAATACAGTGACCGTTGTATTTCGCGCTTTATGGTTACGCATGATGCACCTTTACTCTCTGTCCTAATTTTACAGGGAAGCTGTTAAATGCTAGTTCCCCCAGGATCGTGTCCGATTGCGGAAAAAACTATCATCATCAGTATTTCGGTTCCATGTGCGTGGCGGTTCCCGCCAGTTGTGCCTTAGCACAGGTGTGAAAGCAGATGACTAATATGACTGATAGGACATGACATCAATAACATGACATTCTCGTCAATTAGGTCCCGATTAATTTCATTTCATTTTCATTCATTATTATTTTGGGCCCATTTACAAGCAAATGGAGGGGCCAAGGTAAAAGCTACTTATTGGCACCTTGAATGGTCTCTGGCCCCCTTTACATATTGGCAGACCGGTGGCAAAGAACACTTTCAGAAATGAAAAACAAACAATGCGTTACATCGTTAAATGGAGTAATTACACTTTATTACACTGCGAATACACGTGGTTTCATTGTACCACGGTGATTTAAATGATAGTTTACGCAAGACAGATGAGCTCCGATGGTGTCAAGGTATGGATGTCAATGCCGGCTTTTAGATAAGAATTTAGTAGCCGCGGTAAGGTGTTTGCGACCATTTGATGGCCGTAATTTGTTCTCAAAAAAGAGATGAGCCATTTTTCATGGTTGCGCGTGTCATATGTGGGTGTATTCGCTTTTGAGTTTGCTATATTTGTTATTAAGTTGCTTCTATCTTTTACCTGAAAATAGTATGTGCGTAGGCGAGTTCATTTGTAGAGATGATGACTTTTCGTTATGTTGTACTTGGTGAAAAGACCTTCAGTGCGTGAGTTGTATGGCAGGTTTGCAATAGCGCTTATCTTTTTTTTCCATCAGTAGTATTTTAGAGAGACTGGAAGCTGATGTTAGGCCTCATACAAGATGGCAATAATAAGAGATTGTTCGCTGCACCAATGAGGCCTGTATATGAGTTGTTTGATAAAAAAAGACTTGTATCATCTGCGTAGTTTCTGAATGTTGCTTCTCGTTCGATAAGAACTATGTCGTTTATGTAGATGTTAAATAGAAATGGACTAAGGATACTTCCCTGAGGAACACCCGTTTGTATTGGTCGTGTAGATGATATGCTAGTGTTTATAGACACATATTGCTGCCTATTTCTAAGGTAGGATGTCAGTAACTGAAGAGGAAGGCCCCTGATGTCATTTCTTTCAAGCTTACGTATTAAGAGGTCATCATTTATGCAGTCGAACGCTTTTCGGAAGTCTATGAATAGACCGATTACAAGTAACTTATTTTCGAGGTTTTGCAGTACATATTCTTTCTGTGCCACAAGTGCTAGTTCTGTTGATTTACCTCGTTGAGAACCGTATTGAGCGTCTGTGATTAGTTTATGTTTCTTGCTGGATAAGAATGATTGGATAAGAATGATTTTTTAAAGACCTGTAGAAAACTACGGGAGAATAGATATCGGGCGGTAATTTTTAATATCGACCTTGTCACCTTTCTTATATAACACAATTACTTTTGCGATTTTCATTTTTTCAGGAAAGGTACCTGATGTTATGCATACGTTATACATATACGCTGACACCGGTGCAATGTAACAAATGACACGTTTGATAGGTCTTATTTGGAGGCCGTCAGCATCGCAGCTACATGAATTTTTCAGTTTGAGAAAAACTGAACAAACCTTGGCAGGGGTAGTCGCATGAAAAAAAAAAAATTGCGTCCATAGTTGCAGGGAACTGAAATCTATATGGTGAGCTCTGTGATGAATAGGAATCAGTGTCTGTAAAGTAATGCTTAAATGCATTGACTAAATGATCTCCGGTTAAAAGGCATCAGTTTACAGAAACTTTTTTTATAGGGTCAGTGTTTTGATTTCGATTAACGATAATAAAATCACGTGCGGTGCATACCCGCATTGGATATGCGGGTATGAGCCAGGGACAAGAAAGAAAGAAAGGAGGTAAGAAAGAAATCACGTGTGGCTCATACCCGCGTTAATTGGATATGTGGGTATGAGCCGCCGAGAGCAGGAGCGGGAGAGATCTCACAGGATCCTGATTAGAGGACTGCACGGGCCCGGGCTTACCCGAAAGCCCAAGCCCGGCCCGGCCCGTGGGCCGGGCCTGGCCGGGTAGGGCAGATTTTTCACGGGCTCGGGCCGGGCTCGGGCACGGCATGTGCTTTTTGACCCGGGCCCGGGCTGGGCTTGGGTATTTTGACGCGGGCCCGGGCCGGGCTCGGACTTTCTGTTTGTGTGCATGAAACGTGCAGCGAGTTATCCTCGCGCGTCTGGACTCTGAAAAACATGTTGCCCCGGCGCAGCTGGAATCTAGCAGTGGTACTCCTGTGTACTTCCCTTTTCTTCTTCCGTCGTACTTTGCGCTGTTTGAACAGAATGTAAAAGTCCAGAAATACCGAAGTCGCCTCACTCCAAAGGATGCCATTGTATTCTTTACCTAAATCAATGTAATTAATGCTTTAAGCACGGTGAAAGCGGGTTCGCGACTTGCTGATTCTTCAAAGGCGAATTGGTAAAACGATGAATGGTAAGATAATTCGTCACGCAGCTGAAATATGGCACTGCGTCCATCCATGATTGCACGCATGTTCTCAACCGGCCGCCTAGCAGCAGCGCATTACGCTGCACCATGGAAGAACGAGCAGCTTTCTTTCTCCATTTACTCCATCCATGCGCTGCGCTCACGACCGGTGGTGGCTGCGCTTCGGCTATATATATATATATATATATATATATATATATATATATATATATAGTACAGTGCCTGGAATATATTCCAGGCACTGTAGCTATAGTGTACTTGAATACCGTTGAGTGGGACGAGTGGCTGGCGCGGCGCATGCTTTGCAGTGAGGCGCCCGACGTGGAAAAATACTGTGGCGGCTCTGCGATAGAAGTGGATCAGGCCGCATCAAGGACGCGCCGTAGGAAACTGCTGGCGATACTGCTCGGTAGGGTCATTCGTACTACTTTGCGCGCTGGTATTTGCGTTCACACCGCTCAACTGGTGTTCATAATTGCATATGACATGTATTTATGCCTTAAGAATAATTTCCTTTCATTTTCTTCTTTATTTTATTTTTTTTTAATGCCGTGCGGTGATCTTTTTCGGTCTCGGGCCGGGTTCGGGCCGGTTTCGAGCCGGTCTCGGGCCGGCCTCGGGCCTAAGGCAAAGGGGTGGCGGGCCGGGCCGGGCGGGGCGGGTAACGTAGAATATTTCCGGGCCCGGGCCGGTCCCGGGTCTCGCCATAAAGCGTTTGGTCGGGCTCGGGCGGGCAGCCCAACGTAAAAACGGGCCCGGGCCGGGCCCGGGCAGAAAAAAACGGCCCGTGCAGTGCTCTAATCCTGACTATGCCGAGCAGTGTGCCGCGGTTGTGAACGCTGTGGCTCATACGCTAGTCTATGACGATGGGGTGGACTTGGCGCAGCAAACGCACCACTTGGCCATCGCACCGGGCGAAAACAAGACGCCGGTGTCCTTGCTCTTTGACGAACATGCCAAAGAAACTCGATATAATTAAATAATGTTAATAAATACACTCACTATATCAATATTCACTACTTCAGACCCACCATAGTCACAGCTTCGCTGGCTTCCATCTTCACAGTAGTGGAAGCACTCTCAAACGCGATAGCGTTTAGGGCTCCGTGTCGCAAAAAATCCGGCGTCGGCAACCGGCGTGTGATCGCGGGTGGCGGAGAAAATCATCCAATTCACATCAACCGCGCAGGCCCTCCACGTGGTGCAAGGTCTTGGTGAGCAAAAATTGAATTTCCCACAGTGAAATCCGTCAGAAAAATGGTAAAGTACGACTTTACCATTCAGCGTCGCATTCGCCGTCGGATTGTTTACCAATCGGCGTCGTATTGTAATTTGAATGTACGAGAAAACCTAATTCTGTTACGAGGAAACTCAAACATTTCTACCAGACCTGCGCGCGTCGGGGCAATCGCAAACAATTAATAAAATAATTTAAAAAAGGTGCTAGGGCCTTCACATTTTAATATAAGACCACTTATATTGCCCCTGGAAAAACGTCTTTCCAGCAATGCATTTCAGTTTAAAAGTGAAGCCGACTTTAAGGGGATAGGTGTAAGCTTGGTCTTTGTAAGCTGGCTTTCCTACGTTCCGTGTAGCAGTGAATGAAGCCTACTTGCGGTATGCGAACGATGCGATACGAATGGGTCCCGATAATGCCATCGCGTTCTGCTCTTAAAGGCGAAGCTTAAGCATCCTCCAAGTTTTTATTGAAGGTGTGAAGACCCTGTATAGTGTCCCTCACTATACATTTCACTACGGTCAACCCTCACTAACTATCCCGATTTATTTTATTGCAAGCGCGCTGGACCAGGCTTGACACAACATGTGTCTTGCTGCAGTATGCTCAGCCGCTATGCGCGAGCATCGAGCGCTTCATTTTGTTTCTTCCTTTTATTTATTTATTTCTTGCTTCCTTTCTTTCTTTTCTTCTTTTTGTGGCATGCGCGGGAGGGATTTCTTTTTTTGCAGTTCAATAGATGACTTTCAGCTATCACGTCGGTTTTTGGCCCATATGGATTCACGTCGTCCGTGTTGATTGCTAACCAAGATTATCACATCACGAAATGGTCGTAGGTTTGGCGGTTTCGAAGAAGCTGTAGCTTCTGTGCGTTTGGTAAGCCACAGGGCAGGCAGTGGGAAAACTAATGTCTCCGGAACTCTTAAACGTTAGCCGAATGTTTTCATTTGCGACTGCAAATGAAAACACATTCGCCCTATTACACAGGAGTCTTGATAAGGCGAATAATGCGGTCAGGTGTATTTTTTGCCGTTAAATAGAGGTATTAGATAAGCTGATATATATATATATATATATATATATATATATATATTATCTTGCATACAGCCACACTGGCTGCGATGTTTGTTCATTGCGTTATTTCTGTGGACTATATTTAGGCTCGTGCTCGAGAAATGGAATGGTTATTTTAGCACAATTGACATACCACCGGGACTTCTCCTCAGGAGTGGTACGAAATACAATAGTTTGTTTGTCATGCTATATCTTTAAAGATACGATTAAACTATTAAACTTATTATTAAAGAACGCCAGCCATAAAGAAGTGCTCCTAAATTGAAGTGCCGTACGAGGATGGAAGCTTTTCAATTTGATTTTCATCGCCGTCAATCTTTTTTTTTTTTTTACCTGCTTATTTACCTCAATAATCCTTATCGTTTTCGTTCTCTTCAACGGAGCTCACCTAAAGCGAAGCGCACCCGTGGCGGAGTTGATTTTCGATCGCCGTTATTCTCTTGGCGAATGTCTGGTTCTAAGATGTCTTGAATGGTACTCCCCGTCTCCGGTTTATCCTATTTGTTTTCACCGTGCCAAGGCTGTGTCTGATTTCTTTTCTTATCAAAGATTTCTGGGACTGCCCACTTGCACTAAGCCTTCAGCGGTATTCCACGTAAATAAGCCCACCGTATAAGATGTTTTACGGAGAATCGTCACATTTAGTGAGCACAGTGTACATTAATATACTTACGTACTCCTCACGTGTCGGAAACAATCAGGCGATAGTCCGTGCGGCACAGTCTTGTGGTTTCTGGGCTAGACGGTTCCTTGCTTTTAGGCGCGTGAGAGAATAATTTATTTGGATGAGATCGGAACTGTTGGCAACTATTTTGTCGCCAGCTTCTCCACAAGCAATAAATTGTTCAGCGATCATAGGATAACATCAGGTGATGTGAACGAAAGTCCCGGCAATAAAGCACATTTTATAAACTTGCCTAAACAGTCAGTATAAAAAAACAGCAACAAAGCAGCACTTCCCGCAATCAAACACAACTCAATCAATCAAGCCAATTGAAAAATACAAAATAAAGTAGACAGACAAAAACATACCAAGTGTTAATACATGGTTACATTGCCACTTTAAGAAAAAAAAGTTATTAAATATTTCAGAGGTGATCGCTTAATGACGCGTTACACAGATTAATGTTCACAGAACTGGTATCAAATCGATGAACTTGTGTTATAGACTTGCATATTCTTTTAACAGCGAAGCTGTTCAGGCCAGCCGTAATTTGTGGTGCGTAGCAAGAAACTACTCAGAAATAAAAGAAAATAAACTTTCTTGCTGAGGCGGGATTCGAACCCCGCGTACCTAAAGTCCCTATATAAAAAAAGTACCGCCATCTACTCTCCCCTCCGCCGTCTCCTCTCCTAAAGCGCTCGGTTTTTTCTTTACTTTTTGCTTGCGAAAGCAAGTCGACGGTGGCGCCCCTAGAAAGTCTACGTTGAATTTTTCAGGCCGGGCGCGCGCCGCCCCCGGCGCCGGCAACTGCGGCTGCGCAGAGGTACTTTTGACATGGCGCTGAGGCGGAAAAAACAAAAAATGTGGTTGATCCCTCTTATATAGGAATCGGTATAGAACACGAAAGTGAAACGTGTCTTCACAGAAGTAGTGTAATGTTTATTGCACATTGATATATAATGTCTATTGGTGTTTTGTGGCTAAAGCGCCCTTAGGCGTTGATGCACCCACGCTGACGCCTGGTGGCACGTCTCCTCCATCACGACTACCAACGTCGATGATCATGAGCAACCGTCGTGCATATGGAAGCTGCACTACGCTGCACACGCTAGCACAACGCGAAAGACGAAGCACGTAACTGACACACTAATACAACGCGCAAGACAAAGCACGTAACTGAATCGTCACCGAGTCAAATCAGCGCGTACAGCGCGTCGTAATTGCAGCCTCCGCGATCAACTTCAGAAACATTTTCAGAGCTAATTGCGGAGGCCACGCTCCGCTGTGCTGAGTACGGTGAACGCCACCTAGGTGGCGTTGGTAGTGCTTCTTGATGCCAGCGTCCCTTCGAATGCTGGCATCGAGGCGTCGTAGTGCTGAGACCACCGAAGCGTTCACTGTCGGTGCGCGTTAGTGTCATAATGCAGTACTTCTCTTTTCTGCTCGTAGGCGGCGGCACCGCCCCGAGCAAGAGCGCGGGTACACGGAGGAGTGTTAGATATATAAGGCGCGTCTGTGTAGCTCTCTGCAAATGCGTTTGTGGCGCAATGGGTTAAACGCTCGGCGATCTATCGTCGCGGACCGAGAGGTCGTGGGTTCGATTTCCAAATTTTGCATGTTTGTGGAACTTTTTCTTCTGGTTTCTTTCTTTGTATTATGTTCTATGACGTATTTCCGTGACGGAAATACGTCATAGAACATAAGACTTCACTGACGTATTTCCGTGACGGAAATACGTCAGTGAAGTCTTGGTGGACCCCGGCATAAAACACTTTCGTGTTAAAACAAAATATAAAGAAGCGAAAGCGCGCGCTATCATCGTCCAATCGGAGATACAGGAGAGAGAGAGAAGCGGCGTTGATCAAAGGATGGCGGTACTTTTCTTATATCGGGACTTCACGCGTACCCCCGGTCCCAAAGCGAGCGTCGTAACCAATAGGCTATACAGCCACACCTGCAGATCATGCACTTATGCGAACCATATAGATAGGGCACGGCAGCAGTGCTGACATGCAGCATACTAATCCGTTTGTCTACATCGTACAGATCGTCGCCACCCTGCTGCTGATACCAGTAGACTACGATGCTTCGGATCAGCAAGCCCTTATCTACGCCATGCAACCGATGACCGGCCAGGCGTCTGACACATCGACTGCGCAGATGCAAATCGACACCAAGGAAAATTTTAATATGCCACCTACATCGTCGACAATCAGCGCGGTGGACGGCCGTTACGTTGGATCACCGGCGGCGCTGCAGGAATCCATCCTGTGGAGCTTAAAAAGCGGACGCAACTTTCCACGGACCATAGGGCACGGCAGCAGTGCTGACATGCAGCATACTAATCCGTTTGTCTACATCGTACAGGTAAGCAAACGCTTCGGTACATGTATCCGCTCGAATAACCCTTGCTTGATCTTGCTGCCGTGCCCATGGCTACTGTGTGAAATAATCTGCCAAGTGTTACCTCACCTCTATAAGTTGTTATTGCTTTGTGGGGATGTAGAAACTAACCCCGGGCCCGAATTATCCCTGATTTCTAAACAAATCCAGCAACTCGCTGACGACGTCAAAGAAATAAAAAATACTCGGCTCGCTTCCATCGAAACTAAACTAGACCAAATGACAGCCCTTGATGAAAAAATTGCCTCATGTATGAATATTTTTGGCAAATTGCAAGAGTCCGTTACAGCTCTGGAACGAAGGTTAGACGAGCTAGACAACCGCTCTAGACGTTCTAACCTAATCGTCTACGGATATCCAGAGGACGACAGAGAAAACCAAAAAGATCTTGACGTTGAAATTAACGAAAAAATAATACGTAATGTGCTTAAGCTTGGGCCGGTAGCCATAGAGCGAATTCATAGGTTGGGTAAAGCGACCACAAACAAGGTGCGGCCTGTGATATTGAAACTGTTAGATTTCCGTGACAAAAATAAGATACTCAAAAATTGCTCCAAACTTAAGGGATCACCCTTCGCAATCAGAGAAGACTTTTCGCCCCGGGTTCGCGAAATCAGAAGGAACCTGTGGAAAGCAGCTAAAGTAAAGAAAGCATCCGGTGACAAGGTTTCTCTGGTATACGACAAACTAAAAATTAACAATGCTTTATTCAGCTGGGATGAGGAATCAAACTGCATTCGACCAGCTTTCCGGAGTTCCCACCAAAAAAACGCCGAAGCAGAACCGCGGACCTTGCGTCCACGCAACCGCTAACGCACAAAATAAAATTTGCGAACATAAATGCTCGCAGCATCCACCAAAAACTAAACTGGCTGGAATCTTTTATACTCAGCTTTGAACCAGACTTTATCGCTCTAACAGAAACATGGCTATCAAGTGATGTTAAGGACTTCGAGATAGCGCCGCCAAACTACGCCATCTTACGTAAAGATAGGAAAACGCGAGGAGGAGGCGTAGCTATCCTAATAAATAAAGACATTTCGTTCACGCTCCTTCCCGACGTTGAAGGGGTTGAAGCAGTTTTCTGCAAAATTCACTTTTCTTCCAGCCATGTCGTGGTCGGCTGCGTGTATCGAAGTCCTTCATCAAACATAGACGTTTTAACATCCTTGCACACATACCTGTGTCGCTACGCCACTAGAAACAGACTAATACTCGTAGGAGATTTCAATCTCCCAGATATCAACTGGCATACGATGCTACATCAATCCGCCTCATCTGATATAATCTTCGATATTATGTTAACCCTAAACCTCTACCAAATTGTAAAACAACCTACTCGTGTGCAAGGTACTTCTGCGAACATACTTGACTTAGTATTTTTGACCGATCATTTTCCTCCAGATAAAGTTGATGTCCAACTACTAGATGGTATCTCAGACCATAAGGTAGTGCTATGTTCGATCGCAGTCCATGACCGTCTAGCAACTTTCAAATCACTGGTTACTTATCCTGATTTTAAAAATGACGATGATTCTAGCGTTGTCGCTCACCTTTCATGTGAATTTCATTCTTTTGAACAGATTGCTAACCTGGTTCTGACATCGAATTGCTCTGGCAGAGATTTAAAAGCATCATATTCTTTTCTATTCGAAGTTACATCCCTACTAAAATAAAACGAACCAAAAAGCACAACCCTTGGATAAACCGCGAAATCATACACGCCAAACGCAAAGTTAAACGACTCAGAAAATTGTTAAAAAAGAAACCTAACTTCCAAACTCGCCTATCCCTTACTTCAGCAATCACTTCTATGAAATCAAAAATAAAGGCCGCAAAAACCTTCTATCTCTCTAATACGCTAACTAATTTCCTAAAAAAATCACCACAAAAATTTTGGAACTATCTTAGCCCTAAAAGCCAAAGTGGCAATACTATGTCTCGAGAAGAAAGTAATGAAAGAGCAAACTTAATGAATAACTATTTTAAATCAATTTTCACAAACGACGATACAACCCCATGCCATGTTTACTCACATAGTTCGGATAGAATAGATACCATCTCCCTAAATGAGGCAGGTATCTTTAATTTATTGCTAAAACTAGACTGCAAAAAGAAAGCTGGACCTGACGACATACCTAATGAATTCTTAAGGAGGTATGCTGAATGGATGGCCAAATATTTATTCCTTATATTTAACAAATCTTTAACAACATGTTCTCTCCCAAGCGAATGGAAAATGGCTAAGGTAATCCCAATTCACAAAGGAGGTAACAAAACAGACGCTTCCAATTACCGTCCTATTTCACTAACCAGTACAACATGCAAATTGCTTGAGCACATCATCCTTAAACACATTACTACCTACGTCGAGAAAAAAATATTCTATCACCATTCCAGCATGGTTTCCGCGCAGGTTTTTCTACAGTAACTCAATTAACAGAATTAATACACGAAGTATCACAAGCAATTGACAACCAAAAACAAATAGATCTCATTTTACTTGACTTTTCCAAAGCATTTGATCGAGTATCCCATAAAAAACTAATTATAAAAACTGAATCAATATTAGGTAAAGGACCAATTAGTGACTGGATCAGTGCTTACCTAACAAACCGTACACAGTTTGTCGAAATTAATTGCCAAAAATCTGAAATAACCCAAGTAACATCAGGTGTGCCTCAGGGTAGTGTCCTGGCCCCAATTTTATTTCTTATTTTTATTAATGATCTACCCGCATCTATTAATACTAACATTAGGCTTTTTGCTGACGACTGCATAGTATATAAAGAAATAAACTGTCCAAATGACCACCTTACCCTCGAAAACGACCTAAAATCAGTATCACAATGGTGCATGGAATGGCAAATGACATTAAATATAGGTAAATCAGCTTTGCTTAGAATAACCAGGAAAAACACTATATCAGACTTTTCTTACACACTCGGCAACGCCCAACTAACCGCAGTTAAAGAACACAAGTATCTCGGACTAATCATATCAGATGACCTGAGGTGGGAGGCACACGTAAATCACGTAACTTCATCTGCATTACGACGGCTATTCTTCCTGAAAAGGCGCCTCCATTCAGCACCGCATCCAACAAAGCTTCTAGCATATAACACATTTGTTAGACCAGTACTTGAATACGCTAACATCGTCTGGTTCCCACCTACAAATAACTTAATTAATAAACTAGAGAGCGTGCAAAGAAAAGCGGTAAGGTTCATTTTTAACAAATACCGCACATCTGATTCCCCCACCGAACTAATGCAAAAAGCCGGAATGCTAACCCTCCAAAATCGCGCCAAACTCGCACGCCAGAAAATGATGTTTCAACTTTTTCACAATGCGCTTCGTATTGATAGCACCAAATACCTATCTAACCCAGAAACTAGACCCTCACGTCATAAACACCCCCATTTTCTTCAGGAATACCGGTTCAAAACAAACTGCTTTAAGTTTTCCTTTTTTCCGCAGGCGATAAGGGAATGGAATAGTCTGCCTACTTATATAACTATTTGTCATAACCAAGATAAATTCGTATCACTTCTTGAAAACTACCTACGTATTTCCCAAATATAAACTATTTGTAGCATTCTAACCCTACCGTTTCCTCTGTATAAAGACATTGATTAAATCCTGTATGACATATTCATTCACTACGTGCGTTCCAACTTGGCGCGCACTTTGTAACTCCCGTAATAATTGCTTCATTCATTACACATGTTATAATCTATGTGCTTGTTAAATCATTGTACGCGCAACTACACCCTTTTGTAATTACTCCCAATTTATATTTGTGACATGTTCAACCTTTTTTACACCTGTGCAATATACTTATTACATGTATGCCCTTCATGCTAAAATCCCCGTTGGGATTGGCAGTATGTCTGAAATAAAATAAATAAATATAATTGCGTTCGAGCGTCGTTGTCTTCGTCCACAGTTGGCGCATTTGTACGCTCGTGCTCTGCTAGGTGAAGAGGTTTTGCGCGCTATGAGAGCGAGAGAGAGACGCATTCACGGAGCGAGTCTCCTGGAACGCGGTGTGGCATTGGAACGCGGTGTCGGTGTTGCCTGCTGCGCTATGCAACGCGCAGTGACGGCCGTAAGTCTGAGATGCGCGAAAGAAAATTATCAGTATAATGAGTAATAAGATGAAAAGTTCGCGCGTACTTCCGGAAAATGCTGGGCTACGATCGCCCAGCTTCGCTGTTTCAAGCGTTGCGTGGCCGAGTGCAATATTAGGCTTTTTTTTTTTTTTTGTTCTAAAGCTATAGCGTCAACTAGGCCAAGAACCAACTAGGCCAAGAACAAGTTCTATTGAAGCTGTAGCATCAGCCCTCATGAGTTAGTGTGACAGAAGCTGAATGAAGTGGATTTTCGATGAATTGGCAGGACAAACGAAAAGCGTCGGTACAGCTACGATGATCGGGCGCATGAACTAGAAGTACGCATCAGACAGCTTCAGTAGTTATGCAGCAATCCTTAAATTCTGTTTTTAAGGGTTGTAATTCCGGGTATAAAGTTATAACACTCTTCGGATTCAAAGTTTCAAGTTTATTTAAAATCTAACGCACATAAGCGCAAGAAGTGGACGAGCCAAGGAAATAAGCCGAACTATAGTCAGCTTGACTGGCTTTCAGCTACGAGAGTGAAGTGGAAGAGCGGGAAAAGTGGAGCACTGTGCCTCCTGCAACCGTGCAACGTATTCGTTCTTCGTAAATTATATAAACGGACTGCGCAGCTCTTGTTTTGTATTTCTTCCTCTATTTCATTTGATTTCTCTCAACTTTTTTATTTCTACGCGCGCGCTACCTTTTTTTTCTTTCATTTCTGGCCCATTTATCGATTTCTCTCGTCTAAGGTGCTACCATTTAGACGCCCACTACGAACAAAGCAAAAACATTTGTGCTGAATTTACGTGCAGCAAAATCTTCCGCGAGTACGCTGCTATATCCCTGTACCGGCGCCTGTCAAAGCGCACGCCGTCGTTAATTTGATTTGTTCGGAAACAAAGCGCTTCCTTTTCAAGACTAAGACGTCCGCGGCAGCCTCGAGAGAAACGCTGCCGATTCGATTTATAATCCATCTTATTTTCTCTTTTTCTTTTTCTCCTTCGAGCAGTTGTTTAAATTGGCGCCCGCTGTTTAGCGCTTTCTTCGAGACGCACGACGGACTGTGATTAAGATCCTCGTCTGTCCCTTAACCGCCACTTGTCTCTCCAAACTCCGCCTCTTCACCCTTTCCAACCCCCTAAACCCAGTTTTTTTTTTTTCCTTTTTCCTCCCGAACCTGTCTTCGTTCTCATCAGCTTTTCCTTTCTTTCTTTTTCCTTTTTTTGCCTACCAGAATCCGACTGCAGTGCGAGCACTACGAAAACAGAAAGCGAGGGTTGTTCGTCTTCTTGAAATGAAGGAGGAAATGAATCAAAAGAAAGAAAACACGTAGAAAAGTACGTGCGGTGTATAGTACTGAGGAGTTACCGCGGCCGTTTGTTTTAACGGGACCGTCGACAGCCTGTTAACTGGGTCCTGGAAAACTTGGTGAGGAAGGCTGTGCCGGTTACGGAATCGGGTTTCCTGGAGGAAGCGATTTACTCCGCACGTCTTTCTCCGCAGCCGTTAGATAAACACGGGACACATTTGCTCAGAAGAAAGACGACAGCCACCACATGCAGGAATCATTTTCTTTTCTTTTCTGCTTTTTTTCAGTGCTTGCATTTTTCTTGCTGTTTTCGCTTGGCTACAATTTTCGGATGGCCAGCCTCTTGAGAGCTGAAATTCCAGTACAGTTGAGCTAATGAAGCAAGTGTGTAAAGCACCGCAGTTGGCACCTGGCAAGACAGGGTTAATTCGAAATTGGTGGGAGAGGCCTACGTCTTACAGTGGACATTAAAACAGGATGATGACGATGACGACGATGATGATGAAAGCACCACAGAAGAAAGCGAAAGCTAAACGCAAATGACAACAACCACATTAGACAGTTTCACTTCATCGTGTTTAGCCTAATAGCAAGGTTAGCAGAATGGCGGGCTCTAAATGAGCACGCATATACAAAGCGCTAAGCGACCCATAACGTTTAGCGCTCGCACACTATTTTGGATATTTAACGTTACCGACTTTGTGTGGATTACGTAAATAGCTTCAAAAAATGGCGGCGGTCCCTGGCCGCCACTTCGAAGTGAATTTGGCGTTGCTGTTGCAGAATTCACTTCGTTCGTAGCAAATAAGTGTGTAAAACTGCTTTCGCTTAGACTCCGGCCATACACACTTTCACGGTAGAGAATCATGGATAACTTTGCGGAGCTTTCTAGGTCACTTCTCATTTCGAAGGCTTCGAGGTCTAACAAGAGAAGCATTTGTGATGCCAACGTCACCTATAAGTGAGGTCGAGAGTGTGGGGTCTCACACGCGCTCTTGTGACAAAGGAACAACACAGTAGTCGGGGAGGAAGTCGTAATCGCCTTGGCGTACGCTTCCTCCGCAGCCAAATTCATAGTCAGCCACTCAAAGACAGCTATACGAAATTTCACGAAAGGGCGCATTTCGCCTGAAGCCCTCAAAATTCTGACCAGGGTACCCGAGACCCGGCGCTGATGGACGCAACTCGTTTGGGCACCGGCGCACTCCGATCTTCCGGGAAAGGAAGCTGCTCACAGTGCGGCGCGAGAACTGTCCATCCGCGGCCGCACGACAACCTCTTGCGATGAGCAGTTCGAATCCCCCCGCCGTTCAGGCAGGGACTGGATGGTATCCTACAAGGAAATCCTACAATTTAACTGCCAGGGCAGGAGGCATTAACCTGCCGCTCACAAAAAATTTTGATAAAAAGCAATCAGTTACCTTGCACCTTTTACAGATGCACACTTTCACAAACCCATTGACGTACAGTCACCTCTATCCTGGGCTATATACAGCAGATTGCAAATTATGCGCAGGTAGAGCCGATCTTCGTCACATCATATGGGCATGTCCCCTGATAAGGACCAGAAAACTCACTAGCTTATTGCCTCCCCTTCCCGTCAGTATACCCTAGAGCAGTGGGGGACTGCACTGCTCAGCTCAGACCTGGATCTCCAACTCCGGGTCGTCCAGATGGCCGAAGACGCCACCAAAGCGCAAGGCCTGGCCGCCGCCTGAGGAAGAAGTGGATGGGTCATCCCACTCCCCTCCTCCCTAAACTCCATCTCGTACAAAATAAAGTTTATACTACTACTGAGGGCAGCAAAGGGAGGCAGCAGGCACTTTGGAGTCATTAGGCGTGGCGAGTTACCGCGTAAGGGATTATGTATTTATGTACGATTTTGCTTTGTACGTTCACATGACCATGACTAATTAGCCCTTTCAGCCCTGAATTTTTTTAACTTACGGAATTTTTTTCATCGTTTTGTATTCATTTACTACTGCCTAAGAAACATAAAAATATTTATTATATTCAGAGTACCACATCAGTATGAGATATGGCGTCATGTCCTATATCTAGGACACCAGGGCTTAGTGGTTGTAGAAAGCAATTCGAAGTATTTCGAAGTTGCATATTATTCTCAGCTGTATCACAGATTTAAATGTAGAAAAACTCGGCATTATGGCGATTTGACAGTGGTTCTTGTGCGTCAAAGGCCTCAAAAATATTGTTCGCGCTCGGTATACACGGCTCATCATTACACTTGAATGGTCTCTATATACTTGATAGTCACTTTGTCGGATCTATTTTTGTCATAGATGGCTAATTCTTCTACTGTACAGAAATTGCTACTTCCTAAGCGTGCAGAAGTGAACTAGTCTTGTCTTGTCTTGTTTCCTAAACTTTGGCGCATACAAAGTGAACTATATCCCGCGTTTCATCGTCATCGTCTTCTACCTCCAACACGCAGACGTCCTTCATCACTGCACTTGAATGGCCTCCATCTACTCGATAGTGGCTTTATCGGATGTATTTTCGTCATAGATGGCCAAATCTTCCTGTATTGTGCAGCAATTACTGCTCCCTTAGCCTGCAAAAGCAAACTGTGAGTAGCGCCCACCAACGCCGCAACGCGGCGAAGCTAAGGTCAGCGTTCTCGGCCGGCACCTTGGTGCCGGCTGCGAAAGACGACGAAAATAAAGTTGGGCGGCGCTTGCTCGATGCGTAAGCATGGCACGCGCTAGTCCGTTCTAAAAGCCTGCTGTGATGGTCCTCTTGTTCTGGTGCTCCGCTGCGACCCCTCGGTTGGTGTTGTTGCCTCAGTTCCGGACATGTGTATCCTGGTTTACATCGTCATCGTCTTCTACCTCCAACAAGCACACTTCCTTCACCATTGCACTTCAATGGCCTCCATCTACTTTATAGTCGCTTTGTAGGATGCATTTTAGCCAGAGACGGTGAATTCTTCGTCTGCTGTGCAGCAATTACCACTCCCTTAGCCTGCAAAAGCCAACTGTATATCCTGCTTTACATCGTCATCGTCTTCTACCTCAAACATGCACACTTCCTATAGTGTAGCAAACTTATTTGGGCCCTTGATACACAGAGACTTCGCTATAGAAGTCCCCTTACCCTTGAGTACATAAGTTCAGGCTGACTTAGCGCCTCTGGAATAACAGCACAAGAAATCGGAAGCTGTTACAAGCAATAGCGTCTTCATTGTACATTCAACTCATGTAGTGCCTTTGACAACCACTGAGCCCTGGTGTCCTATATTTAGGACACGCAGATTATGGCGTGCTGTGGGCTATGTGCAAATAACAGGCAAAACTTGCCGACATAAATACATCCCTAAGCATACCAGAAACAACGCACAAAATTATGATCGCTACCGAGACAATAGTTATTGACTAAAATATTATCAAAAGACGTGGATACTGCTGCAGTCGTGTTTGTTACCTTCCGCCATTTTGATTTCACCTCTAGGGCTTTCTGAGGAAGACAAGGATGAAGAATCTGTCGCGTATGCTGGCGGAGGTGTATGGAGAATAGCTCAAATTCTTTTTTCAGTATGGCAACCGTTTGCGTCACGATTTAGAGCAATTTCTCTTCGTGTACTTTTCGAAAAGGGCCGAAAATGAAATTATGGTGTTTAACATCCGTAAGCGGCAGAGCGGCTTATGGGGGACACTAAGGAAAAGCTCCGGGTCAGTTTTGACCACCTGGGGTTTCTTATGTTTTTGCATTCCTCCCTCATGTGAATTTAGGCGCCGCCAATGGGTACGGCCCCACGAGTTGCCGTGAGGGGTATGGCTAATAGTTGTAGACGAAGTTCATCTTGTGTATCGTTTTACACTACAGTGTAAATATGGCGTACCTTCACGACAATGAAATATAATTTTTGTTCCAAAACCAGTCATTTAAGCGAAGTATCATTTCGGCACCGTGAAAATGTGCATATTCTGTTGTAAAATGTTCGCTTTCGAGGAGTAAAATTTTTTATGGCTGTTTGATCGACAGAATAGGCACATTATTACGACATCACGACATGCTGTATTAAGCGAATCGTGCACTTGGCAACAACGCTGCGCTGTTGTGCCGTTAAAACGGCGACGATTATACTTTCTAAGAACAGTTCGTAGATGCTGTCAGTTAAAAAAAAATAGCAATATACCGGAAATACGATTGCGGCAGTTGATATACATGCAGCGCTGTTATGCAAAGAAAACAGATCGTATGAACGTTTTTTGCCAACTAGCGTCCACTTCGAAGGTGCGGCAGATGGGAGGGGCACTCGCTGTGACGTCACGCTGTTTGCAAATAAGGAGCGGTCTATGGAACGCTTATCTATGTGACAAACAGGTCCACAGTAACCCGGGTGGTGCGGTGCGGCGTTGCGGAAAATAAGCTACGACGCCAGACTAGGTACGCACGTTCCGCCGGCACACCCTGAAGCGCCAACCTGTAACAAATGCAGAAGCAAAAAAAAGCAACGCGCAGTTACGCAAGTGGTTGCTCACGCACGCAGTAGCACGAAAGGGTGCGTAATCCAGGCTACACGATTGGAGGGTGCGAAAAATGAAAGCGCCAGTCCATGCGCTTAGAGGAAGCAGCACGACACGAGAACAATTTTTTTCTGGACCTTAAACGACTGGATCACCTCGCTCAGAGACGACGGGGCGGCAATTATGCGCAGCCTCGATTAATACCGTCCAACCTCCCGGAAGATATAGCTCTGCAAGCATCAGGCTGCTCTGCTGAGGGAACAGGGTTCGAAGCCAACCATCGCAACAACTTGATTCATGGAGTGCGTGGCACAGTGTACATACGTGTCACTCTTCAATGAACGTGCTTCACGCCGACATGGGTCACTGTAGATGCGGGACTTGGTAGGTGCCACTGTTCGAAAAGACCCTTTAAAGCCAACTTGAAGCACACTGGGTATGGGCCTACTATATAGGCCTGTGCTGGTCTTCAATGGACCTCTTTAATGCCAACTTCGGTCACTGGCTATGTACCCGCAGGTGCGTGTAGCGCTCTTTAATGAACTTCTTCGATGCCAACTTGTGTAACTATAGATATTATGCCACTGGGAAATCTGCCGCTCTACAATGAGGAAAAATGATGCTTTAAAATTTTCTGTTACTGAGCGGAATTGAAACCACGTCACAAGGTTTCCTCGAGGACAGCAACCCGATGCATTAGCAGGCTGCGTCACAAATGCACTGGGCATGCACCGCTTTTCATTGAACGCCTTTCAACCCAATGCTTCAGCGAGCTGCACATTAATGCACTGGGTGTGTGCCGCTCTTCAATGAACGTCTCGCCTAGTTTCGGTCACTGACTATGGGCCACTGAGTGTGCTGCAAGCGAGGGAACGATTCTCAGCGTTCGCAGGCACAGGCGCCCCACGCTTCTAGTCTCGGAGGCCACACGTGGACTTCTCGGCAATGCCACTAGATGGCGCAGCGTGTCCAGAAAGAAGCGCGAGAGAAGAGCCCGGTTACCACGTGACGCGTTTCTCGCACGCACCTGCGCTATACACCTCGGAGGCCACGCCCAGACTTCGCGGCGGCAGTGCCAGATGGCGCTGACTATTAGGGAAGCACGAAAGAGGATTCGCGCTGCAGCACACGCCTCATACATAACTCGTTTCAACGGTAGCAATGCGTTGCATTGCTATATTCATTCAATGCTAAAAACATTACCGTCGACAGTCATCGGGAGATGGGTGCCACCGAATTCATTTTGTTTTCTTTATTTCGGTTGGAGGTGAACGAACTCGATCTTTAGGCTGTCGGTGTTCGGGAGAACAACAACGCGGCATATCCAACTGGACGTTGGAGTCTAAAAGACTCGAAGCTTGATTGAGTTAGTGAGGTATCAGCAGTAAGGGATGCTACCGATGTCACTGAGACGCTGTTAGCTGTCTGCGTCACGAGAACGAAGGCTAGTTATAATGCTTATCGAAAGACCAATGTGGATGATAAGTGTGTGCACAGAGAAGCGCGACACGTATCTAAATTCATTTAAGGCTTCGTAACACCTTATTTCGCAGTGCATATAAATTCTGGGAGATTAGCCAAGAATGTTCACCTACCCGCTGCCGAAGTTCCTCCGCATACCTAGTGAGCCAAGTTGTCTACTACATAGGCCAGACAGCAGCGAGCAGCAAGTTGTCTATTCGTTACATATATACCCAGTGACCCAAGTTGTCTATATTTATCCACCAATATACATGTATATGGCAAAAAAACGACGAAAAACGCCAAATACCGGGCAAAACACAAAGGAAGCTTCGCTTTAATGCAGTATGTTCGGCTATGACGATTGGATAGCGCACGGATACCATGCAGTCACGAACCATACACCCACACGCGCACGCAGCTATGTGAGTGCAGTCCTTCAATAAGTGAAACCTCAGCTCCGGCTTTTATAATGCTGCACGAATCTCGTTCAGGCGGAGCGCAAAAGCCGCGCGAAGCGGGTTCCGCAGAAGCCGCAAAGGGGATCGCCATAAATCAGAGCCGCAGAAGAATTTACGACGCATGCGAGCCGACGGCATGTTTCTGCTGATGCTTTCGCGGTTGAGTGGCGGAGCTGTGTTCGCGCCCTGGTTTGGACGCGCGGTGCGGTCTCGGGCGTGCAATTTGGACGTGAGAGTCACGTGCGCGCCGCTGCTGGAGCGGCGTGCATTGACCCAGATGATCGCTTCGCAGCGACGCGACGCGCCCTGCCTTTCTCGGGCACGTTGTTCTGTATATATATAGACAGTGGCTGTTGGAACTCTGAGCGGCCGTGTCGAGGGAGCGCCGGGTAAGTAAAAGCTATGGCAGGAAGGGTGCAAATGAAGACAGAGCGATATAACGACTCGGGCGATTAAGAAGGAAGTAACAGAAAAAAAAATAAAACTTTCCTGCTGATTACTAAAGGATGAGAACGCAACAGTTATCAGTAGTGAGCCTTACGGAGCGTCTGGAGCTATTTCGAATGTAGCACTCAACGCAGAACGACTGCTCAGACACTAACGCAATGACGGGAGTTCCGGAACACATAGTTAACAGGAAGTCGACCGTATATAGAACAATGTATACATGGGTGGTTTCTGCAATAAAAGCAGCTGTATATAATGCGCCTTAAACCAATCGTCGTCGAATACATATATCTTCCGGCTCTCCAGAAACAACGGAGGAAGACACTGCTTTCACATCTTGATCCAATGATTCAGGGGGTTTACCATGTGTGAACAACATTGCTGATTAGACGCCGTGGTGGAAGGCTCTGTATTAACTTTGGAGACCTGATGTTTGCTATCGTGCACGTAACTACGCATATAAGCATACCAGTGTTTTTCATTCCACCCCCATAGGAATGCGGCCGCTGTGGTCGCGGATCGCATTAAGATGTGGCCTCTTGCTTAGAGACAGAACGGCATAGCGAACGAGCCACGGCGCCAAATGAGAAGACGAGGTAATACCGTCGTTAGTCATTTTACGAATGAAAACGGGTGAATGCGGTAGCGACGACTTGTGCCTCAAGTTAAATTGCTATCGAAATGTTATCTTATTTCCGGCTTTTATGTACAGCCTGCCACATTTTTAACTATATCGCGCGAGCGTCGACGAGATGCCGTATCAGTGCCTTACGACGGCGAGAATCTGCGAGACTGGCGGTAGTATACGCGCTGGCGCACAAAGCACTCAGCAGTGCTAGCGTGGTCACAGATAGTAACGTCATGAAATTTCTGCTTTGGTAAGCAATGCGTCGTCCTGAAGGAAACAGCGTCGCATGCGACGCTTGCACTGGAGAGTGCTTTGTGGGCCTGCGCATGCTGGTCACATGCGCATGCCGGCGTGCTTCTGGGACTGCTATCTTAGGCTATTAAAAATTGGAGATTGCCAGTGGTGCTCAAAGCACAGCCGTTTTTTCCTAGAAAAATATGTGCTCTTGCACCGGTCTTGAGAAGTTAGTCAGAATCTGCAGCGAAATGTATAGGTTCCAGTTTGGTTCCGCACTCTGGAAAATGCAATACGAAAGAAAGTGTTATCTGGAACAGACAAGTGATTCTGCGCACGTACTTTTTTTTCGTTGTGTTAATTCTTTTTTTTTTCATTTAAAAAACGGTGCACATTTCACTGAGGTGCGAGAAAAAAGTGCATACTGAGGTAAAACAAAATTAATAATGGTTAGAACAAACGGACACGTCAATGTTTATGCAATCTGACAACACAATTGATCAAGCAACAAATAATGCAATGCAAACGAAATATTCCGAGCAATATTGTAATTTTGACATGAACCGAAAACAATAAATTATAATACATTACTAATTTATAGAAAAAAATAATACACGGTTCGCGCAATGCTTATAAAATCAGATAAACTTTCATAAAAAGACAGTGAGAGAGGTGGTTAGTGCTTTTTCACAGCTTTCCCATGTAGCAGTAGCCTCTGTACCACTCACGAATTGTGCGCGAAAAGTAACAGAACTTATGCACATTACACTGTAAAATAATTGACGCCTTTAAAAGTGAATAACGGTGTAAATCGGTCAATAACTCACACCTTTACACCTTTTTCAGGAGGGTTTGAACTATAGACTGATTTACACCCTTATTCACTTTAAGGGTGTCAATTATTTTACAGTGAGTCCTTGCAGAGAGCAAGGTATGCTTGAAAATGTGTCGGTGACGGGTTCCTCTATTTAGCGCAGGGGTAACAAATTGTGCACATAAAAGAATTAGTTTTCCGCAGAGTAATGCATGCAGATAGGTTAACCTGGTTATTTTGCGTCTCAGTTGCAGTGGCTGAATATTATTGTTGAACATTAACGCAGACGTGGGGTCTCGAATATGTGTTGAAAACCAAGCGCGCTGCTCGTCTCTGATTTTTTTTTTATGTATAAAGTCTGTGCTTCTCAAAACTGGTGCGAAGTTCAAATTTTTTTAGCCAAGTTATCTTACGAGCACTTCTAGCCTGGCACATAACAATGCAGTAGTGCGGACACGTTGATCCCAATCTGATGGCTAAGTAATTCCGTTGCTAAAGCTTAAATGGCCGTTGCTGCCAGAATTACTGCTCGTATTTGATTGTTTGGTGGTATAGGAACTCTTCTATAGGCATTTTATTGCTGTTAGGCCCACTATACCCATCAATGAGCTCCGATGTTGCTGGATAATCAGGCTACGCCACATGTCCATGATCAAGTAGAACCACGGCGCTCTATGCCGATGGTGACCTTAGTTCGCTTAAAAACAGGTTGCATTATTTATTATTTATTTATTTATTTATTATTATTTATTTATTTATTTATTATTTATTATTTATTTATTTATTTATTTATTATTTATTTATTTATTTATTTATTTATTTATTTATTTATTTATTTATCTTGCAGCCCGCCATTTTGTTCCACTTCATTGTCTTTTGCAGTATGATTTGCGTTGGTTGGTACTGCGTGATCGTACTTGTTAAACCCACGCAAGATACAAATAGATCTTGAACAGTGGAAAGCGATACCAAAGAACGATAACTTCATAGACTCAAAACAAACATCAAGGAAACTTTAAAAAATTTGAACCACGCAGAAAACGACTTTGTATGGCAGTCAGTCGTGATTGTCTCTTCCTCCCAGTAGCTGTTGTGAGAAAAATGCTCGAAAAAACGAATGATTCCTCATTTGCCTACGTGAGGATACGAATTACTAATTGCAAGGGCGGAATATTTGCATGCGTTACGATTTTTTTCAGGAAAAATACGCATGATACTGTGGACCCTGCGTGCGACGTTCCATGGTGTTGCAGGTTTCGACACGCACAATCGCATGCAGTATGTCTCTCGACGCTGCTTTGTCCCCGGCAGTGAAGGCTTATTTCTCCCGTCCCATGTCTCCCACTGTTTGGAGAGACGGAGCTGTTCTGAGAACCATTTGTAAACATTCCAGCTGTAATGAGAGACGTTCGACCCCGTCTCCCTATGCCGAAGATATCGAGCGAATGACGCGCCCTGGAAGCGCTTAATTTCGGTGGGTCTTTTCCCCTCCCCCGCTTCTCTTTCGTATTTACCTTTCTCTTACCCTACGGCGCGTCTTCTCGTTAAGTGGAACAGCCAGCTCCCTTTTGAGGACATGCTAGTCGATGCACTTGTGCTGTTTTTCTTTCTTGACGCTAAGCATGCTATATCCCTACACTGCGTGGCTTCCAAATGCCTGGCCTATATAGGGAGCCAATTTCTCGGTCCCTCCTCATCCCTTACCCATCTACCTTCTTTCCCCTTTTTTCTAGTCTTACCTTTCTTCATCGTACTGGCTCCCTGCGTCGGTGAATCGAGCTGGTTCTTAATCTTTTTTGAAAGCCCTCAGTCTTTTCACTTGCTATTGCTGTCTTGCCGAATGATTTGTAAAACACGCCAGTACGGTACAGTTGATTTTTGGGACGGAAACAGCGTAAACTTGGGTCTCTTTTTCTTGTCGCGTTTTTTTTTTGTTTTTTTTTGCCATATTTTCATTCTGTGACATGTACCAACTAGCCTAGCAGTGGATGCCCGTAGGGCACATCCACAGACGCATCTGATGCTTGAGACAATAGGAGCTTCTTCTTTTCTTCTTTTTTCTAATAAACACGTGAAACATTCAAATCAAATCTCGTTTATGGCAGTTCTGACCATGCACAGCGTTCAAGACAGAAACGTAAAAAAATGCATACGTTCCATAAATTCAAATTTGTGAGACATAACACAGATGTCAAAAAAGCAGTGTGATTTAATAATAACTTTTGTGCATGATTTTTATGACGCACGTCATCTCGCACTGTGTTCACGGAGGGGTGTGTGCGTTTCCATGTGCACAGTTACAACGTGGTCATAATTAATCTGGAGTCCCTCACTACGACGTGCCTCATGATGATATCGTAGTTTTGGCACGTAAAGCACCAGATTTTAATTAATTATTCGCAACACCTAATCACCTAGTGCATAATTATTCGCTTTAAAAAGTTATCCATACCTTGTTGTTCTTTTTGTTAGTTTTGCATTGTTGTATAGTATACAGTCAAAATATTAAGCACGCGATTTTCTTACGGTAGGATTAGTTATTGCACTACTTCGTCTTTTCTTCTTTTGCAACACGGTATTTTATACGATTTGCTGAAAGTACATTGGTGCTACCCATGTAATTGTTGTAGTTACAAACTTGTGCTTCATTGCAGCTAATTATTTTTCCTTATTTGTGTCATGTTGCTTTAAGCTATAACTGGATTTGTTCATCTAGAAAGCGAAAGCATTTCCGAAGATTTTAATACAACTGGAATCAATGAAATAAATATGAAATAAACGTCAACTTGTGACAGCAGTTTTATGCTGCCGACCGCGAACATATTTGCATCAGCGGCTAATGTTTCTTGAATGATCGGGACCGAATGAAAGATTGCAAGCGTTGTGAAATGCCGTCATCTGCTTCGTGTGGACAGATTGTATTCGTGTTTTCTATTTCCTTCTCTTCATTTCAACCCTTTCCTTTACCCCCAGTTTTGTAGAAGCCAATCGGATATAGCCCCTCCGCCTTTCATTTTTAATTCTCTCTCGGCGCATCTGCTCACCGACGAGACCCTTTAAAAGAACCTAGGTATGTGGCGCCGCCCATCGATGTCGATGGTAACTGAATGGAGGATCTTCTCAATTAATTGTGCGTTTCTCCCGCGGCTGCGCTCGACTGCTGTGTCACACTGAGCTCTCGCGGGAACTAAACGAAAATGCGTGAAAATAGATAGATAGATAGATAGATAGATAGATAGATAGATAGATAGATAGATAGATAGATAGATAGATAGATAGATAGATAGATAGATAGATAGATAGATAGATAGATAGATAGATAGATAGATAGATAGATAGATAGATAGATAGATAGATAGATAGATAGATAGATAGATAGATAGATAGATAGATAGATAGATAGATAGATAGATAGATAGATAGATAGATAGATAGATAGATAGATAGATAAGATAGATAGATAGATAGATAGATAGATAGATAGATAGATAGATAGATAGACAAAAAATTAATTAATCAAACGAATAATCGATTATTCACTCAATTGATTGAATCAGCTGAGTGGGAACAGAAAGCAAGTGCCTGTCAGGAACGTATATACGGGGGTACATGCTAAAAATTATAGATTAATTACCTATCCAAACGTGCTTTCCGCGCAAACTTAGGCAACGCATTCTCTCGTTCACTTACGCAGGAAACTGTGGTGCCTCAGGAAGGCGTGCTCAGCTGTAAGCTTCTCACTGTGAAGTTGAACTTGCTCCGTTCCTCATTACCTCCATCCATTTCTATTCTGTCCTCGTAGATGACGTACAGATAAGTTTTAAATTATGTAACCGGCGCTTTTTGGCCTTCCCTGGCCCTTAGCGCCATGAAATCTCATTAATAATCAAATCACGAAACCTTCAAATCTGGGAGAGACAAGTTAAGCTTGGGCTGAAGAAAGTATCCGAATAGGCAGACGAGAATGGGTTCAAGCTGAACGCCCATATAAGCTCCTGTGTCCATTTTACAAGAAAGAGAGCAATGCTCCCTGATCCCACTATCGTACTCCAAGGACACCACACACCCGTGAACAATGTACATAAGATTATGGGCATTACGCTCGCTTCAAAAATATAAGCTTGATTTACCACATCAAATGCATCAAAGCCAACTGACCAAAAACAATCAGCATACTTTAAAATTCTCTCGGACACAAATTCGGGTACTGACACAAAATGCTCAATAAATCTGCACAAGAGTCTCATAGAGAGAGATAAATTAGACGGGAAAGACAGGGGGTTCAACTGGAAGGTAGATATCCAGTTTGCTACCCTGCACTTGGGAAGGGGTAAGGGGAGACAGAAAGATAAAGAAAAATGCACATACATAGCAAGAGAAGAAGATCAGAAAAACACACACACACGCACACACACAAAGGAACTCGGGAGTTGTCGCAGTCGTTCAAGCAGGTCGCTTGTCCGGACGAACCTCAGCAGCGCCCCTCATCGCCTTCTGGTGTGAAGACCGCGTCAGCCGGCACTCTAATATCATCCGCTCAGAAACCGGCCGGTCGTCGAGGCTCGCCAGCGTCGTCACGAGCGACTGTCTCTGGGAGCTGTAGCGGGGACAATGACAATTATTCGATTGTTTCCTCGCTGTCGCAACTATCACAGGCAGCATTGTCAGCCATTCCGATGCGGCAAGCAAAAGCATTCGTAAAAGATACTCCAAGCCACAGTCGGCAGAGAGCAGTTGTCTCGATTCGGGAAAGTCCAGATGGAATGTGTAGTCGGAGGAATGGGTCCAAGCGGTGCAGTCGAGTATACCGGAAACCAGGCGTGTTCCACATGGATCGAGTGGCATCACGCGCGAGTATACGAAGCTTCGTTGCTGCATCGGTTCTTGAAAGTGGGATGGGTTCCTTCACAGCATTTTCGTGAGCCCTCCTAGCAGCTTCATCGGCCTGTTCGTTGCCCATGATGCCGCAGTGGCCTGGGAGCCACTGAAAAGTAATATCATGTCCTATTTCTACTAGTTGGTGATATATCTGCCTTATTTCCAGCACAAGTTGGTCTTCTGGTCCACGACGCATAGCGGATAGCAGACACTGCAGGGCTGCCTTCGAATCAGTAAGTATACTCCATTTTCGTGGTAAATCTTCATGAAGCATGTGAAGGGCGCTGCGAAGTTCAGCAAGCTCCGCAACAGTCGATGTTGTGCGGTGACAAGTTTTAAACTGAAAGGTCACGGCTTTTTCGGGGAAGATCACAGCTCCTGTAGATCCGTCAAGAGTTGTCGAGCCACCAGTGTAAATGTGAAGGTGGGCCTTGTATGTCTCGTGCAGCATGAGTCTCATACGTTCGCGTTTAGACTACGGGGTGGTAGTGTATCAGTCTGCCAAACAAAGTGCACTAAAATGCTTGATCCTGTTCACAATTTGGGCATCTGCCTGACCCCAGGAGCCTTAAGAGCCAGCCCTATGCAAACTCTCTTTGTAAAATACAAAAAGTGGTCACTCTATCTGCAAAGTTCGTATTCTAGTTTCATATATTTCCGGAAAGTACACTCCTACCCTCAACATCCCTCTTACTCAAGTATTAACTTTCCCATAGCACAGACTTGAAGCTTTTCTTGCGAAGAAAGCTGAGAAACTATTGACAACCCCTGTGGGACACACTGAAACCTCGAATAAGCTTCGTTTAATCAAGCCGAATTTAGTTAATTGGCCCTCGATAACAAACTGTCTTGTTCTGTCGACTGAGACTACGGTACACATATGGTGGCCATTCTTACCTGTTGACTGGTGATGAACTTTTCATTTTTGGTAGATGGGGCGAGAGGCTGACCGCACTCGATGCCTTGCTGGAGTGTCGGGAAGCAGAAGCTTAACGAAAAAAAAAAGCACTTTCTGTAGCTTACCATCAGCATATTCCCCACCATCCATCAATGTTTCTTGGCGCGGAAGCGTTTTTCGAAACCAAAGCTGTTCTAACACTTTTTAATCTAGTTTGTGTTACATGTAATAAGCCCTAGAGATTCGTAACCCATCCTCTCGCACGAGGCTGCAGCTGCTACAGAAGCGTATTGTAGAGCACGTATCTCCAGCCCCTTGCGTGTAAGCATCCTTAGTGAGGCAGTAGTGCTCTACTGGCATTTATGCTTTTAGTATATCACCCCTTCAAAGCCTATTTTTTATGTTCATAGCACACCTCACAAGTCATTGACATCATGTTATTGCGTATATATTTTACGCACATTATAGCGACTGTTTTTAGGCCACTATGTAGTCACGTCACACATTGATCACATAATCGACTATATTATACCATTGCTTGGCGCTCTTCGGCCATTATTCACCCTTGCGCCATAAAACTCCATATATCATGGTCATCAACATCATTTCTTTCTGGAGGGGCTATGCTTGCTTTCCACAGCTTGTATCCACTGCAAGACGACCACTTTAAGAGCTTCTAGTTACGCTAGGCTAACTTTGGCGTATTTCTTTTATGTACAGTATAGGTTCACGGAGTTCGCTTTGCATCAATATACAAGTGGAGTATCCGACACAATCTTCGGCATGTGGAGTGCTTGCATGTTCTATTTCAACAAAGTTCAGACTCCACCCGTTTGTTTTTTTTTTCTCTTTTGCTTTCTTTTGAAATTGTTGCCTCCTTTCTGCATCTAGCCAGAAATGGAAGGAAATGGGGCAGCCCCTGTTACTCGCATGAGCTAGAGGGGAGGTGCTTCCAATCTTCTTTGAATATTCATAACACAGCGAGTGTCTAGAGGCAGTTTCAGAGCATCTTGCAAGTTCTTTATCTTGTTAACATGTGCCCTGAACTTGCCATGGATGTCAGATAGTGTGCTGCACCAGGTTGAGAGAAAAAGAAATGATAAAAGAAAGGCAGTGATGTTAACCAGGCCGATCCCGATAGGCTACTCTGCACTGTGGGATATCAAAAAGAACTTAAACTGACGAGAGAAAAAAATGTTCGCAGCAGGCACGAGCATTCATCGTTCTGTTCGTCACAAGTGGTCATATAGGCTGGAGAAAGGCTAAAGCTATAAATCATTACGTATCTTCTGCACCACTCTCGAACGCAGTCATATATAGATTATAGAATAACGCTAAATATGGTGGCGAAAAGCGGGGCAGAACTCTTAGGTGCAAAATCCTTCGCTTAAGGTGTGAGGCCTAGTCAAAATTGCAAACTTTTTCAAAATGTCAATTTTTTTTGTTTTCCGCTTTGTTAGATGAGGAATTTATTCTCCATCATTTTGCTGAAAATGTTTCTTTCTACGCAGTTTCTTTCAAAAGATACATAAAAATGTAGACCCACTCGGCGTCTACGAAACCGAAACTGAAAGTACCAGTTTTCTGTGGAGCAGAAAAAATGCCTTGGTTTGCAGTTCTTTGCTAGTGATTTAAGAATCGTATCACGTACAAATGTGTAATAATGCCATAATAGCATTTTCAACACTTGTATCGATTAAAATAATAAACGCCTCACCAGGTGGACGTGAAATGTTTTGCACGTGTTGTTTACGTTCTCGAGGCTGCACGCAGCGCTAAAGGAGCAGCGAATTATTTGGTGGATGTGTTTACTTTCTGTCGATTACTTTTTCTTACTGGCAGCCACAGAATGGGGAAGTTTAGAGCACAATTAAAGACGAACAAAATGAAAGTTTGCCGGTAACCAGTACAAGGCGACGGACCTGGAGACATATACTGCAAGTGCCTGTAATACTGCAAAGCAAGCTAGAAAAAAAAAAAGAAAGTCGAGGTGCCACACGAGCAAAATCAGACAAGAGCAATACCCAAGATGGAACTGGCTACAAATATAGGGGATTTTAGCTCTCCTGATAATCTTATGTAAGCGCTATGCTTTGAAATCTTTTTGTTGATTTTCTCATAACCCATCTTCTTGCAATTTCTTCAAACGCGAGCATTCATAACTTTTTCCCTAATAACGATTTTTTGTGAAACTTGGCACAATTTTTTCTCACATTATTGGGTGCGCAATGAAACTCAATAAGTAAAATCGTGCCACAAGTTTTGATACGAATGCCTTTTACACCAAGGCACACCCGAAGGAAGCACACATGTTTTCGGTTATTTCATCACTATGCTTCGAGAATTCATCTGATCTCAGTAATTTTGGTTCATTGCACATATTGGTGGATGTGTTTACTTTCTGTCGATTACTTTTTCTTACTGGCAGCCTCCCCTATACCACTGCCAAAAATTGTTTTTTTTTATCGCGTTAAATTAGAGTTATGACTGTTGGCGTGAGACCCACATTTAATTAAGTTTATCAAATAAAAAGAATATTGAAAAAATAATGCATACTTTAAGAGGCTCACATGGCCTAAAAGTATGCTTTATGATGTAGACCAATAATTTGTATTGTTTATCCTTTTTTAAACTTTTTTTCCCAGCACTTGTCCTCATACCTTAAGAGAGTTATAAATGTTCCACTCAATGCGTTCCCAAACTTGAAATTTTGAGTGTCTGAAGCAGTGCTTGGCCACGAGGAAATATCAGAAACACCAGATACTCACTTTGTACCTAGGAGCATTTGGAGTTGTGTCAGATGACCACTATCACTGTGGCTTTAAAGTTGTTGCACGTCAGCGATGCTACGCATCTACTGAGGTTAGAGAGGGGAGGCTTTCGTCAAAAGAATTTACCACCTGCCAAAAGTTGTTAGCATAGAATTCGAACACATGTGTAAGGAAAGTAGTGATGCACAAGGTGGCAATCAGTGATACCTGTGACGGACGTCAAGTTCGTTGCCAAGCCTGGATTGCCGTTTTCGCAGTTGCCGTGCGTCAACTTTATTCCTCTGTGCCCCTCAGTTGACGCGCAACTGTGTTCACGCACGGTCCCATCGCCACTTTTAAAGGGCCGTCTCTTGCCCCAACTTCTGCCGTCGGGGTCAACATCTGTACAACTCGGGCCCATATATAAACAATCCCTGCGGGCGACAGACTTGAATCCCAGGTGAGCGTGCACAAACTCGCTCTTGCTCGAATAGTTCAATGTCAGGGTTGTTCCCGGCACCAGTGGATGTTACCGTTCCACTCGAGCGTGAGCTCTCAATCACCCAACTGCTGCTAAAGGAACAGCATCGATAGTTTATTATGTTAACATATCGGTAATTAACCAAATATAGTGTAGTTTCTCACGTGCTTATCCAGTTGCTCAGCGTCGGTGAGCTCAATTTGCTCTACACGGTGACCGTGCTTTCATACCGGTCAAAATGTGCAAAATTGGCTCCATTTGTTTACGATTCAAAACCAGATACGTCACATTGCGCGTTTGTGCAGCGCCGTCTAACCATCGACAAATTACTCATTTTTTTATTCCTTACTTTTTCAGACCGATACGATTTTAGCATTCATTAGCGAAGAAGTAAATGATAAGACGCAGTAAACTGGTTTAGATCGATGGCGTTTAACACGCCCATAGCAACACACGAGCTATGAGAGACACCAAAGCCGGCCCTCCAGTATGATTTTGACCCTTCGGCTGCTCTTTGTTGTTCTCTGAAGATCGGTACCCGAGCGTCTTTTGTATCTGAATCCCATCTGAGTGAAGCTTCGGGGGCTGGGAGTGGAGTCTACGAGATCTTGCTCAACAGTACAATGCCATAGTCACTTCCACCATTTATTTGTTTTCAGACCAAGAAACTGTTTGCCCACTACACTTAAAGGCTCTTATAGACCGACTCTCACCTCCACGCCGGCGGGTAATTTAAGTCCACCTTAGGATTTCATCGAAATTCGTCGGATCCTCATCAGTGGCTGCAGTGGATGCGAGAAACTTCGGGCAGTATATCTCTTCGGCCGGCCTGTCCTTAGAGCGCCCATTACAGCTCTGGGCAAGCAGGCACACATACAGGAGTCCTGCTGCTTGCCTCATTAACGCCTCACTTGTATGCAGTCGGTCGCCTGTTTTGTGGCGGCAATGGATTATGCGAGCCAGAAGACTTCGTGCCACAGTGTTCCGTTTCGCTATTTCACAGGACGCACACGGGCGTTGTGCTGTACCACCAGGCTCCCTGAAATAGGGCGAACCGAGACGAGGCGGAGGGATGTGTGGGACCCTGTTTCCGGACAGCGCTGTATGCCAGCTCGCACTAATGAGTTTCCTTTGTGAGCCGTCGACAGCGTGCCGTGGCTGAGTTTTCCGGGCATCTCTTTGTTTCTCGCTGACCACGCTACTGTGCGAAAGCGAATAAGGAGAGTCTCCGCTGGATGCAGCTCATACAAAGGATGCATGGCGCTGGCTCGCTGTCACGAAGTTGGGCTGGCGTGAACAGAACGTCCCTTCCTTTCAAGTCAGACCCGGCTTTCGGAGTTGTCGCACGTTGGGGGATCACGCAGTGTAATACGTGACCGGCGACAAACCGGGACTATACTCCCACGTGTGCTTCTTGTGCACTGTTCTTGTGGACTTCCATCAAATGTCCACAGAGCGTAGCTCCATGGACTGTAATGAGCTTCGGTGTATACATGGGGTTGGCCCGGAGCGTTCGCTTTCCCATGCCTACATGCAATTTCACGCGAATCTAAGGAAGCAATAGTGGGAAATAAGATACCTAGGATCCGAGTTACTACAAATCAGTGTGGCCCAATTTTCTCCTAGTTATTTCCCTCTAAGGGTGCGGGTCTGAATGGTTCTCACAGTCTTGAAATGTTATCTGCAGCTGCTCTGCTTTCTATGTGGAGGTGCAACTCTTTCTGTGTATTGAACACCTGTTTCCAGTCAGATCCGACCGGACTCGTAAGATGCGGGTGCGGAAGACACACTCGATATTGTTGTTCCCTTGTCACACTGCCCTGATATCATTCGTAAGAAATGAGTGTCCTTGAGATGAGCCTGGTGCTGGCGTATCACAATTGTGACCATAATGTGTCCACAGCGGACATGTTGATGTTGCTATTAGGTCATGCAGAAAGTGACTGCTGTAGTCGGACAGCTTATTTGCCGTCTCGTGGAGATTAAATTGGACACAAAATATGCAGGTAATAGTGAAATTCGCGACAGCAGTAGACCATGAAGCCAGGGTATTATATTAGACTTGCAATCGTATATTATTGCACACTCTTGTACGTTCGTCCTCGCCCGTTTGATAAAGCACAGCTACTCGTCTGGAGTGTCTTTCTAAACGCGGGAATGTTCTTCCTCGGTGGCATGAGCACGTGAAACCTTCTTGTAGGATCTTTATCTATGCTAAGGTATTTTTTAGGCTGACGACGTGAAACAAACCGTTCATGACTGGACGTGAATTACCTCAGCCTTATTCTGAAACACATAAAACATAGGTACGAGTACTACCTGGTCGAAAGATCCACAAGAGTCTAGTCTGGCGTTCTTACTTTCGAAGACGAGTGCGGAATAAAACGACTTCGCGGTATCAGTTCATGAAAGCATTGCCACCGAATATTCTGACAAATTTATGCGCTACCCTTAATGCTGGCTAGAAGTCATACTGGCAGCGCACGCAGACAGTAGTGCCATGTTTCACGTGCGTTCATTGTACAGGACGTCTCTTGTGATTTCAAAAGAGACGCGCGTCATGCCTCAAACACTTGTACTTAGCATTTATACATCTTACGGCAAAGTTGATTTACAGGATAGTGTATTGCAGCGAGCGGAAAGGACTAGGCGTCAGCGGGATTTTGTATTGGCAGGCTTAACATATAGCGGGTTAGTTTGTAAACTCGTCTGTGTTTTAGCCTGTAGGATACACGTGGTAAAAAACGACACTTGATACGATGTGCTGTGCATAGAAAAGATGGCTGTCACGAAAATCAGAATCTCTTGGGAAGTTTTTGGAGGCGGTTGTTGGTACGCCCGGCCTCGTACCTTGCGCCGTACCCAGCGAGTTACGTAGTGCGCGTCTCCAGCTGTGCTCTGCGTCGACAACGATGCAGTCTGTAGTGCATATCGACGCAGAGGTCTGTTTGCACAACTCCAGTTCCATCGTACAGACCAGCACGTTTCTTTAGGGCGCCAAACCGCAGCAATTTCATCCGAGTGCCAAGCTCCGAGAATCAGCTAGTCACGTTGTTTCTGACCCGGCAATTGCGTACACCGCCCAACGAACGCGGAGCCTGATCCCTCAGGATTCGGGAATACCAAGGTTCCCCGGCGCGCATTCGCCGCCGTACTCCCGCAGCCACTCTGCTATTCAAATCTCGTAGCTGAACTGCGTGGGTTACGCGCTTGTTTATCCTACGTTTCCATATTTCATTTTTTTTTCATCCTATAGGCGAGCGGAGAGGAAAATAGGATTAGCGTTGTTGGGGTCGCCAACAAATCACATCAAAGCCACACACCATGATATCCCGCACTACGTCTGACCTATGCTCTGCATTGCCTTTCCCAAGGTGGTTAGGCGCTGAAGGAACCCATTTTTGTATATCTCTTTATTTTTCAACAAAATATTTACAGAAATGCTGCGATTCCTATCCAGCGATTCTATTGCGGTTCCTTTGTTCGCTTTTATGGTGAAAGATGCGCAAACGTGTTATTTGAAGTTACTCTAGCAATCTGGTTGCTAGAAGGCTGACTGCTCAAAATGTGGCTGTGAAAGTGCTTAAAATTGCTTTTTATAGCAATCTCTCAGTCGTGGCGTAAAACTAGTAGCGCCTTTTTTTTATGAAGAAGTGGCACGGTGCAAAAACTTTCAAAAGAGAACGAAATCCACGTCATGCGTCAGATAATTGAGCAAAAGAAAATAAAGAAACAGATAGGAGAGCCGCTACCCCGTTTAACGGAAAGTTTGACAGGTTGCTCTGGATGGATGCTGCTAATGGGCGTTCCTTGCGGTGTCAGAATGCAATATGTTGATTGCTATCTATGACATCTGCTTTTTGACCGGAGCTTTGTCACCAGACATTTGTCACGGGACATCAAAGCAGCTCTGACAGCGCAATGTTGTAAATTAATTTCACTTCGTAATTATGAGGACAGAGCAAAACTCGCGTAAATTGTTATCCTATATGGCATAGAATTTTTTTCTGTGCAGTAGACACCATGTACAGTGGCGTAGCGAGAAATTTTTTTGAGGGGGGGGGGGTGGGAGGGGGGGAGAGGGGGTGGATGTACGTGCCCAATGGGAAACCGCCTGTCTACGCCACCGACCGTGTATTACTACATACACATGCATTACAGGGTTTGAATGAAATGGCAACAGTTCGCCGTTATTCAATACATTAACAGAATCGCAAACCTTTCTTTTATTTTTGTGCTTAGGGAGTAGATAAAAGAATGGGATCGGAAGTAAAAACGGTGCTCCAGTTCTGGGTCTTCGAAAATGGTAAACTCCCGACGCAATAAATTACGCATCGATGCGGTACTTTTCTTGCAGGCTAAAACTTAGAAATTTGTTTCGTCCTTGTGCTTCAAACTGCACGATGACTTTGTTTTATGCCCTTTGCGCATAATCTGCCCATTTCTACGCATCACGTTAGACTCCCTTTCATCTTGCTATCTTCGTTTTGTACCTAGTCCTCGAAGGCAGATTTTGCCTCACTACAATATCCAGGTCATGGGAAAAAGCTTCCACAAAACCTCTGACCTAGTTGTCAGTAAGCCAAACGATGAGCAAATGAACAACCAGCGACGCCGTTACTGTCAACACCGTTATAGTGAGAGCCTCAGGCGACGAGAGAAACGCGACTGCGTCATCAATTAGGCGTAGTTGCAGGTCACGCGCATCATCTAACGCGATTTCAGGGACTCAGTACCCTTGATCTAAAGGCCATCTATCAGCAAGTGTTCTTTCTCGCCTGCAGCGTAGTCTGAGCCTAATGGTGCTTCCGTAGAACGGGGTCTGCACAACGTCGTCGTGCCAAGATGGACGCGTGCACTCAAATCCTGGCGACACATCGGCGATCCTTTTTGGCACCGGGCCTGCAAAATCATGGTGCTTACCCTCGACCCAAGCAGCGTGATCGATAGCCGCCTTTCCAGCCTCCCTAACATGTCGCCTTCCTCTATAGCTAGCCATACGTAACGGCTCATCGATTCCATGCAGTACTGACTACTGGACGTATTGAAATGGCTCTGCTGGGTTCCCAAAAGGTGCATCAAGTCATGCGGGAATGCGAAGGACCAAAGGCATTCCGGGACAAGTACCGGACTAAAGTGGTTATGTCTTCCGAGGGGTGGGTCCGGCCACATGGCCAATGTTAAAGAAACACTTAACTCAGTATACGGAGCTTCGAATGGGATCGAGGCTTCCACAGGGATCCATACTTAGCCGACTCCTCCTTCCGCTTTATCCACTTCCACAAGCAAGCCTCCATCTTCTAACTATATTATTCTGTCTGCGTGCGCGCGTGTATTGTCCGTGTTTGAGAGAGAGAATATGAATGTCCACATTTAGAACGCCATGGCTTCCCTCTGACTATACTAAATCCCCTATTTATTTATTTATTTATTTATTTATTTATTTATTTATTTATTTATTTATTATTTATTTATTTATTTATTTATTTATTTATTATTTATTTATTTATTTATTTATTTATTATTTATTTATTTATTTATTACCCATAGCTCCAAAAATACATTACTGTGGGCTGCTTACTGCTTACAAAGCAGTCGTAATTTTTTAGCCTGGGTGACAGTATCTGAAAATATGCAGACAGACAGACAAAGAACTTTATTCACTACATCCTGAGAAGCCCTGCCCTAGGGCTTTTTTATTTTATTCTGCTCAGTTTAGGTTACTCCCTAATCGAACCCTTGCTCATTCTTGTCGTGAACACCATAGCTCAGCCGATTTTCTGCAAAAACGTAGCGCAGTCACTGACGCAATCGGAAAGCGCGCGTAAACGGCTCTTCAAATTCTGTGAGTTCAAGTCCCAGTCAAGAATACGTCACGAACATGACCGCCACGCCATTAGGTACTTTAACCTCAGTGTTTGAACAAAAGCGGTTTTTACATGATG
The DNA here is from genome assembly GCF_013339745.2 of Dermacentor silvarum. NCBI lineage: Eukaryota > Metazoa > Arthropoda > Arachnida > Ixodida > Ixodidae > Dermacentor > Dermacentor silvarum. The sequence continues at coordinate 9,679,597 of NC_051163.1, forward strand.
TTACAAACACGTGAAGCAAAAAGACATTGACGCCAGGAAAGGCATCGCAACCCCGCATGCGTAATGCGGAAGATGTGGACTGGACTCCCATCTGCGGCAAGTTGTCTTTTCGTTCACTTTCATTTCCCTTTTCTTTTGCATTTCTCCACTTCAATAAAAAAATACATATTTCTCCTATACTATCTCTCTCGCTTTACAGGCTGGTTATTTCCTAGGGTTCTAACTAAAAAAGTCGAACTCCTCGTTCTCTCTTAATTCTCGTTTTTGACGAAACTTGGACACATTCAGATTCACGCGAATGTTGACAGACAGACGCACAGACAGAGTTGGGCCTTTTCTACATGTGGTAGTGTACGGAATGCTCATAGTATTGTTGCACGTCAGTGCACATCATTATTTTAACTTGCGCCTCCTCTAATATATTAAATGTCCTACGCTAAGAGCAATATTGTTTCACATGCCTGTCCCTGTTTGCAACACACCCTCGTCATACGTTGCGATAAACTTTAGTGAATTCACAGCAAATCTGTGGAGACCATAAATGATAGGTTTCAGCAGGAATCTCCGCTGATTCTGACTTAGAAAGTTAGTACAATATTTTTTCGTAGGATTAACAGAATGTTTTTCAGACATGAAGACCGGTCTAATAGCCACATTGGACGTTGAAAAATCAAATGTTTTGTAATAGTTCAGGTTTTTCACTCTCCGTAGACATCCCGACGTGTTTTTTTTTCTTAGTCATGAACCCTAAGAGCACAAGGGCGTTTCATAGGAGTGGAGTAGTTCACACACGCGAAATCAATACATAAAGCAAGGTAAAGAAACAAAAGAAAAATATATGACTAGTATGAATGTATATAAACTATTAAAATGACACAATTCTGTAAGTAAAAGAGAGAACACTGAATAAGCTAGCTAGGCTGATCATTCATGTCAACAAAAGAATACACAGTAAACAATATAAGCAATACAAACAATATTTAGAATTTCACATAGTAATACAAATATATACGTCAGAAAGGAGACATGTACAGATAAGCGTTCACACCGCAGGATGTCTTTACTTTGGGAGCGAACTCGTAATAGTCAGTGATACAGACAATGTCTTCTGGTAGTTTATTGCAATCATTAATTGCAAGGACAAGAGGTGAATACATCTTCAAACTGCAGCGCACATACAAGAAACGAGGACACATGGCAAATGTAACACACAGGCGCTAACTCGCAACTTAGTTTATTTTGGTGGGAAGTTACATATATATGCATATATACCCAGGCTGACTAAAGTGAGCATGTGCAAGAACATTCGGAATAAACATAATAAATATATTCAAGAAAATAAATATACACAGAGCGTCTACGTCTCTTAATAAAATAACAAAAACAATTTTAGCTCCACGTGATTTTGTTAAGATACGATTTTGTTAAGATGTTTTGTGATATATATATACACACACCTTCCCTCAAAGATAAACTGAGTTGCGAGTGAGCGCCTGTGTGTCACCTACAGTTGCATTGTGTCCTCGTTGCTTGTGTGTGCGCTGCAGTTTCATGATTAATAGCTGATAACTCGCCCAACTTTGAGTACTTTTGCTAGAGGTGAATGTAAAAACAGGTCAGTTCTTGCGAAGAAATGTTCTATTTTGAATTGTTTGTCCAGACGTGAAAAGACTCGATGGGCAGATTTTATGAGTTGATAATTGGGAGCCGCTATGGTAAACATTGTGAAAAAAAGAGATCAAAGTGATAGCAATTTCTGTGATTTCAGCGAACACAGTTTCAGGGACATTTTTATTTTATTTATGCTAGATGTGCGAGAGTAATTTTTTTTCTGATGAAACGTGCAGTTTTGTTCTGAAGCGATTCAAGTTTATTTACTGGTATACTCCTGATGAGGATTCCAGATTTGTGATGCGTAATCCAGTTTTGAGCTGACTAATGCATTGTAAGCTAAAGGTTTTGTATTAGAATTGGCAAAATGGAAGTTGCGCTTAATGAATCCGAGGGTCTTACATGCGCTGCTAATTACAGAGGCAGTGTGCAGATTCCGTAATAAATCCGACGCTAAGTGGATGCCTAAATCCTTAATGTTGAATACAAATTCAACTGGCTTGGTATTCAATGTGCAGTAATACGTTAATGGGTCTAGCTTTGCAGTGAATCAATGTGCTTTTGTTTTGTTTACGTTTACTTCCATTTGCCAGCCTTGACACCTTTTACTTAACTTATGTAAAGCGCACTGCAAGGTATTAGTATCTTGAGCGTTAGTTTCCTGTCTGTATATCATGCAATCAACCGCAAATAGTCTAACTGAAGAAGTCATAGAAATACCTATATCAGTAATGTAAATAAGAACTAATCGGCCCGAGCACAGATCCTTGTGGCACTCCTGATTTGACGCGTGCTAATGGAGAACAGTGTTCGTTTACTCCAACAGACTAACAGATACTCCAACAGAGACTCCAACAGATATCGGATAGCTGAAAAAATCTGTTATCCATTTCATTAAGTGACTATTTATGTTAAGGCTGGTAGCTTCTTTATTAGGCGCATGTGAGGTATTATCAAAAGCTTTTGTAGGAAGGAAGGAAGCAAGAGAAAGGCAGAAGGCAGGGAGGTTAACCAGAATAACGTCCGGTTGGCTACCCTACACCGGGGGAATGGGAAAGGGGAACACAAAGATGACAGGGAGAGACAGCAGGGAAGGAAAGAAGGGAAATGAGCGGCTATAGTTCACTGACGCGTGTGTTATTGCACTAATAGTCACAGACGTTGACACAAGCCCGTCGTCCTCAAGAAGCACAAAACTGCCTTCACCGCTTTATCGGCCGACGAGCAATGGGGGCGGTGTTCCTTCCAGCAGCACCTGCACGAAAAGCGTCCGATTGTCCAGTTTTTTTTTTTTTTTTTTTTTTTTTTTTGTAGCGCGTTAGCAAGTTCTTGTCTTTCTTGGGCATATCGTGGACAGTGGCACAGCAGGTGGTCAATAGTTTCGTCGGTGCCGCAGACCTCGCATGCTGCACTGTCGGTCACTCCAATTAATGTAGAGCATGCCTTTGTGAAGGCAACTCCTGACCAAAGGCCACAGAGAAGCGAAGCTTCACGTCGAGGAAGTCCGAATGGAGGTCGGAGTTGCAGGGAGGGGTTTAATTGATGCAGTCGTGTAAGTCGTAAGTTTGGCGAGTTCCACTCGGTCAGTGAGAGACTGTGTGCCAGGTGTCGAAGCTGCCCTGCGGCGTCTGTCCTTGAAAGTGGAATTGGAACGCTGAGCTCTTCTTGGTGTGATGTGCGAGCAGCGTTATCTGCGGAATCATTGCCACTGATTCCACAATGACTATAAAACTACGGAATGAAATTTTGCATCCTAAATGGAAATTCTATGAGCTCTATTTTATCCAAAATATAGCTTCCTGGATCATGTAGTTGCCGAGCTGTTTACAACAAGAGATTGAGATATTTGGCAATCTTCAAAAGCAAATTATCCAAAAAGAAAAAAATCAACATTATTTTGCTGCGTCTAGAATATAGATAAATACGTCCTAAAGCTACAGAGCAAGCCGCAATGCAGTACTTGCGATAGTTTGTTCTAAATATGGTCACAACTGAGACACAGTTCGCAAAAACCATGTATATCTTGCTTGTTCTTGAACGTTTATTTCTAAATCACATTAATGAATTGTTTTATACTATATATAGTCGGAATTTACAAGAATTAGGCTTTTTTTATGGAGTGGGACCGCCACCTTGAAAATGCCGAAAACCACCCGGAACACGTCAAGTTTCCTCTTCAACCAACTTGACTAAGTGATACGAGATTTAGATGACTGCGGCTCGTATTTCTCTCTTGGCTATCTCGCGATTTGTCGTCGCCCGCGAGGGCGACCCGGACGGCTTGGGTACCGATGCTAGTTTTCGATATTTAGGTATTGGGTCAACGCGAATGCAAAAACCCAAGACTGGCTCGGGTTATGCGCATGTGCAATTGCAATTTTCTTGGGTCCCCAAGCTGATTGGGTACCCACTTCAAAATCTCTCTATTGGAGGAGGTTGAAATAGCCGGAACGCCACCAGGTCAGTGCCCGGTGCCTATACGGACTAGCTTGGATCCAGCCCTTAGGGCAGCCGGAATAGTTGCGCTGGAATGCAGAAGGTTCTCGCTATCTATACGATATGTCACAAAACTACATGTTCTTCTCGACGGCACTCTCGGAACCACCACAGACGGTGCTCCCGCAAAACTGCGCAGAACCCGCATCGTGTTTCATGAAGGAATTCAACCTCCTCGGTGCCTTGCCGCTATCGAACGAAGGCTCCGACGAAGAATGGCATGTCCGTCGATCAACGTCGAATAGTAGAAAGGAGGGCGCTTTCGGAGCCAGCCAAAAACCAATGCGATGGCTTTCGACCACCTGACAGCATGCTACACTCCTTCGCATTCTCCGTCATCTGCCTGTCAAGCCGCGAGTGACCGCGTCGTACGGTGCATGATCGATCTACTATGAAAGATGAGGGATTCTTGTAGCGCACGTACAGCAATGGGTGCAAGGGATTTCAGGACTTCCGGAATCACGGCAAGGAGTGCACGGGGTAAAGAAAAACCACTCCTAACATTCACAATTTCCTTCCTCTCTTCGGATATATCTTGAACATGTGGTCGTGTACCAGCAGGACCCTCCCGTTTTCGGCCGCATGATCAGGAAGAGTGGGTAGGTCTAGGCGAATCATACACAAATAAAAAAAATGAAGCTGTCTTGTGTTTATGGAAACGTTATCCATCCTCCTTCAAGTACAGAGTCCCACACGAAAAGGGCTGGCGTCACTGTCTTTCTTGAAATCACGCGTAGCTTTTCGTATATTTTCTTATAATTACCTAGAGAGAAAACTGGCGTTGCGGCACTTTTGTAAGCATGGGAATGCCGGGATGTGATGACTTCGGATCGACACCGTTCTTGCAGAACCAGGGTTTTAAAGGCACGCCTGGATAGCACCGGTTTGTCTGTCACACTGGTGCATTCTCTAATGAAATAGCATGAAAAATGCTGTTTATTTTTCTTAATATTACAGAAAAACATGTTTTATTCAATTATGAAGACTTGTACTGGGTTGTACACTTTTATAAAAGTGAAACTTTACGGTTGGCCGCTAAAGTTGGAGGACAGACGACAAGGTCCGTGCTAACTGTGCGACAGTTTCACTCGTCTGTTCGCAGACGTTGACAATCCTCCTTCCTTCGTCAACGATTCGCGGATACGCTGACGATTACTTTGCACATAACTGAATAGATACAGCACCACATGAAACAAGGTTAAAACACCTTCTTGTCGAGCTTAAGGCTGTGGATTCGACTCCTATCCTAGAACTGCCGCTATCTCAAGGAGGCGAAATGAATAAAGTTCGGTGCACAGAAATTTTTGCGAAATTTAACAGAACCTCAGCTTGTCAAGGTCACTCGGAAGCAACCGTGCACTGTGGTGTTTCCCAGCAATGGAGCTCTTGGAGTTTTTTTTTTTTTTTTTTTTTTTTTTTATGGTACACGAGAGCTTCTTTATAATATCGATCAATGTTAGCCAACAGGGCCACATGGCCTATATGGCCGCTGAGGTAGCTTAATTGGTAAAGCACCGCTCGCGTAATACGGAAGATGTGGGCTTAGTACCCGTGCAATTGCGGAACGGGTACAATTTCCCTTTACCGTATTATTTATACACTTCAATTAAACATACCAGTGAGCTTCCCCCGTTCGTTCTGTATTTTCATTGTCTTTTACTTTGTATGTTTATGGCAGGGCATGTTAGTGAAGCTGTTTAAAAAGCTCACCAAAAGTCGATACTCCAGTACACCTGCCCTGTCCGACTCGTCCCTAGGGGCCTGGTCTGGGTTCGGGCTTAAATTCGAGGGCGTGGGCCGAGCACGGGCCCATTCACCTATGCCGGACTTTCGAATACACGTGGGCACACTGCATAGATGAAGAGCATTCTTTGGAAACGTGAAGTTTGAAAAAGTGGAGCGAAAAGGCGTAAGAGTGGTGCTAAGGTCATTAAGACCGTAGCAAGCACAATTAAAAAAAAAGAAGCTGTTTTAATTTTTTGTAGTTCTTGTTTTCTCGAAAGAATTTTAATTCTTTTTTTAAAGAAAATAAACTTTGTTCTTACAAAAGAAAGAAATTACTAAAGACAGCTCTGAAATTGCACTATTTTATCACTCGGGCTACGATTATCTTATCGCAATACCGTCATTTACCACTTTTCATTTATTACACCACCGTGGCCTTTGGTTTATGCTTGCTGCAGTGTAAAACACAGATGGCTTCCACGTTAACCCCATTCGTGATGTTCTTCATGAGCCTTAACTTTGTCAAATGCAAGTGCTTCGTCGTGGTCTCTGGTGGGTTGGTGCGCCAGTGCATTTCGCATCTTCATTATTTGCTATTTGCGTGTCCAAGTTAGAATATGAGCGTTCGGAAAATTAGTTGCTTTTGTACCTAATGTATATATATATATATATATATATATATATATATATAGTTTAGCTGTAAGAGCTATTTACAAGATCTATTTACTGCAATAATAGTTAGGACACTAGAGGCGCGTTCGCACTGCCACCGTCGTGCTGTCAGACAATCTGGGTACAGAAAAATTAGTGGCCTATTACACTAAGTGTCTCTTGTATACATGTAAACAAAAGCTTTCTTTTGTTTAACATGCTTATAGCCTGCTTTATTGTGAGTGGAGCGGTACATGACCTTTTACGGTCGCGGGTCGGGGCTGTGAAATTCGGCCCGTGCAGCACTCTACTAATACCGTTCTGTGGGGATTAATGCATTAGAGCGAACCAAATAATCCAACGCCTCAAGGTGTGTTGGTGCAACCGGTTCGGCAGCGCAACAAATACATAACAAAGAAGAAGCTCTCAACTCAGCGAACGCCATAAAGTTCTTGCTTGAAGCTTTCGCATTTATATTAACCAAACTACGAATCTGACCTCGTCGTACTTGTGCCCATCTCATTACATATTTGTCCGCAGAGACTATGATTATAAAATTTCAGTGCACCCTTGCCAGCACGTGTTAAAATCTGTCTCTGCGATGCCTGTTAGGGAATGGAATTGTTTACCGGCGGAAATCGTGAGGCAAAAAAACTCTGCTGACATGTTTCATACTACTTTACGGCCTCCACAATAATGCGTGCTGGCACTGCGGTATTTGATTGAATAAATAATAAGCCATGCGCGGCTTTGGAATGTTATAGCTCATTAATCGAGTGAACCAAAATGAGATGCATAGAAATAATCGACTAGGCAGAGACACACAAATAAATATACCAAGCCGTTACCATTAAAACCTTGCCCTCACTTTGTCCAGGCCATTTCGGGTTGCTTGAGTTCAACCAACACATACTTACCCTGATGTGCAAGAGCCCGTTTGGCGTTACCTCAGTTACGACAACTTTCTGTAGGAACAAAGTATTGAAGCTACAATAAAGAAATCTGCGTATGTTCGTAGTGCTGTTTTACGTGAGGGTGTTCGTTTTATCGCTTTTTCGACTGAGCACAGCTCTTGGCTTAGAGCACGCTATTGTATGTATACTTGCAAGAACCCACGTTTCTGAGACAAGAAGTGAGGAGGCACTTAGTGACAAGTTACTCGACACCACGCCGCCATGTTCAGGTCAAGTAAGGATCTAAGAATGCGATCCACCGCCACTCCTCGTCTTCCGTGTCGGTATACAACTCGTAACATCCTTATCTGGAGCACTTCAGGCACTCGGAATGGTGCTTGAAATTTTCTGAGCTGACAACGTGCCACTCGATGCATGTCAGGTGGAAAAGAGGGAACAGCGGCGTACATGGCAGGTCCATTAGTACTAAGCAAAAATAATAATAATATCAACGAGAGAACGGGCTGGGGACTATCAGATTGCTTTAATCTTGTTTTTTCTTCTACTCTTGAACGCTGTCGAAGTCTCGATCGATACTGCTCGCGCCGTGTTGGGACCGAGAGTGGTGAAGATGGCTTCTGACAAGACGAGTTGATCAATATTGAATTCCTAGCTTGGGTAAAAAGAAAAGCATTGACGTGAGATGCTCGAGGCTTTTCACGATGTTCATAGCCTGCCGTAAAAGCAGCAAGAAGTCAACAGTGTGCTGATCGAGCAGATCTTGTCGATCCAGCGCTACACCGCATGCCATTCGAAGACGCTTTCTTACAGCTCTTTTCCTCTGGCGATTCTCTTTCTTTTTTTTTTTTCATCTTTCGCGTTGTCACTGGAAAATAGCGTTTGGTGTCTCCTTTCGGGCTTTGAAAGTTACTCGCTAAACATGGAAATCAAATACCGCGTTGCCATTAAAGGGTATATGCTAATACCGCGAAAACGAAGACAAATGAAGCACACAAACATAGCGCTAGCTTCCAAAAAGGTCTTATTCGGAGAAAAAAGAAAACTGGCCCTAATGTATACCTCTCACATCAACGCGAAGGTGAAAAAAATGTGGTTGATCCCTCTTATATAGGAATCGGTATAGAACACGAAAGTGAAACGTGTCTTCACAGCAGTAGTGTAATGTTTATTGCACATTGATATATAATGTCTATTGGTGTTTTGTGGCTAAAGCGCCCTCAGGCGTTGATGCATCCACGCTGACGCCTGGTGGCACGTCTCCTCCATCACGACTACCAACGTCGATGACCATGAGCAACCGTCGTGCATATGGAAGCTGGACTACGCTGCACACGCTAGCACAACGCGAAAGACGAAGCACGTAACTGACACACTAATACAACGCGCAAGACAAAGCACGTAACTGAATCGTCACCGAGTCAAATCAGCGCGTACAGCGCGTCGTAATTGCAGCCTCCGCGATCAACTTCAGAAACATTTTCAGAGCTAATTGCGGAGGCCACGCTCCGCTGCGCTGAGTACGGTGAACGCCACCTAGGTGGTAGTGCTTCTTGATGCCAGCGTCCCTTCGAATGCTGGCATCGAGGCGTCGTAGTGCTGAGACCACCGAAGCGTTCACTGTCGGTGCGCGTTAGTGTCATAATGCAGTACTTCTCTTTTCTGCTCGTAGGCGGCGGCACCGCCCCGAGCAAGAGCGCGGGTACACGGAGGAGTGTTAGATATATAAGGCGCGTCTGTGTAGCTCTCTGCAAATGCGTTTGTGGCGCAATGGGTTAAACGCTCGGCGATCTATCGTCGCGGACCGAGAGGTCGTGGGTTCGATTTCCAAATTTTTCATGTTTGTGGAACTTTTTCTTCTGGTTTCTTTCTTTGTATTATGCTCGTGTACATTGTAAGAACGTCATTCCGTATTTCCGTATGACGTATTTCCGTGACGGAAATACGTCAGTGAAGTCTTGGTGGACCCCGGCATAAAACACTTTCGTGTTAAAAAAAAAAACGGGAGAAGAGCAAATTGTAGGTTATGTACCAGGACGTGGGGCATCTACTAAGATACCGGAATTCTTGCGTGACAGCGGAATCGATCCCATGCTAATGCATGACAAACAAGAGCGTCATGTTTAGAACAATGGCCAAGGAACACTGTTCGTGTGCCGTGGTAGCACAGTATAGCTATGGCAATTTGTCGCTGGGAACGAGGTCGTGGTTTCGAATCCCGAGAGCGGGGGGCCGCGTTCCGGCACCGACTTTCTCGTACCGATAATCGGGTTTACTATTGTGGACAATTCGAACGCCAGCCAGATAACTAAATAGAACAAGTCTTTTTTTTTTTTGCGGTTCCGCTTGCACTAATTTGTGAAATATTGACATGATTTCTGCTTCTGTGCTTAGTGCGAGGCCTTTACCACCTTTGGCGACCAGATAAGCAGAGTATAGAAGTCGTGCTCTCGACCTATTTACATAAAGTGCTGTACTCGGTACATTTTTGTTGCCGTTTTATTTCTCAGCGATGGTATACGTTAAAGCAGCCCCAGAAGTCAAAATTAATCCGTAGTTTGTATGAGATCATATTTGGCTGGTAAAAAACCCAGAGTTTATTATAACCCTTTGTAGCATTGCGAAGTAAAATGTCAGTAGTTTTTCAATTAGTCAGTCAACCGTTTTGGCAAAATAACAATATGGCGGTTAGAAGAGCCCTTTCTCATTTCTTCTCGTTAAGTTTCTGACCATTTTTTTTAATTCAGTGCACTTGTCGCAAGGTAGATGTAAAACAAAAAAAAAATCACAGCATATCCACGGGGTGAATGATGATGAGTGGGCGAAGCTCCGGAGGGAATCATCGGATCTCCCGCTTAAGGGGACGCTAGCACAAACGCGTTAGAAACGTGCAGTACTCTCTAGTAAGGGGGAGCGGCCACAGCGTCTTACGCAGCCATTTACACATGCCGGAACGTGCACCGCGTTTGCCGACGCCATCACAGGACTGCTGAGAGAGTGTACCCCCCGTATTCATAAACGCTCCTCGACTTGAACTTGACTTGCCACCGCCTTGGGCAGCGCGTTCGAAACGCGTTGAAGGTAAGGCGGAGAGGCCACAGCGTCTTACACCAGCTTCTTACACGGGCCGTAACGCGCTAGCACAAACGCGTTAGAAACGCGCTAGAAACGCGGCCTTTCGTTAATGTTGGGTATTTATAGCCATTGTGGTGCGTTTGTCCATGTCCGCTTCGTGGCGTAGTGGGCTAACGCCGCGCGCTCGGAAGCGAGGGGTCCCTGGTTCGATTCCGCGCTACGGACACAACTTAGGAATTTTTTTCTCATTTTCCTCAGACTGGTTACACACTACTACTACGACGACGGGGACGGAACGGGTGCCGCTATAAGGAGCTTCTCTCCTAAAAAACTGAATGCGGCCCTGATTGATGTGATACTATACAGCCATGAATTCACACGCTCTTCTTTTATCCATAATCATCATTAGGGTTAAAGGCAAGCAGAAGTTGATTGATCGCAACACTTCAGCATTTCCATCTCCTTTCCTCGCTTTTAGCGAATCTGAAGTTATGAGTCACCATCGAAACAGGACATCTCCGCGCAAGTTACGACGATGTGCTTTAGTTTTTGTGGTGGGCGCTCAGCGGCGCCCGCTTGGCTCGTTTTAGCATCGCTCTCTTTTCCTCTTTCTATTCCCCTTTTACCCCCTGTGTAGGGTAGCAAACCGGACGCTCGTCTGGTTGACCTCCTTGACTTTCCTCTCCTTGCTATCTCTCTCTCTGTTGGGAGAGATCCCCATTCCTTCCCATTCGTCAGTTTTGCGGCGCTTACTCGTCGTTCTTCTAATCCTGCCTGCTACTGTTCGCAACAGTTTGCAGATTGGCGCGTTCACCTTGAAATATATGGCATATACTGACGTGCATAAGGCGGAGAACTGCATTCCTATACATTGGTAGTATGTGAATTCTTGCAATTGTTTAATAACATCGCGTGACCGTCGACTGCACCGCGTGTCAGTGTCCTTGTAGCGGTGAGGGGTGGCGGGATCGGTGACAGTATTTCCAGTCCGAATGTATTCTGCATCGTTGTTTGCTTCAGAAGTTCTCCTCGCTTCTACAAGGCCGCTCACATGCCGTACAGTCGACGTTCGCGCGATATTATTGAAAAATTGCAACGGTGTACGTACTGCGTAACAGCGGACGAACGTCGGACAGGATGGACGAAAGGACGTAAGGAAGGCGACAAGCATACGCTTGTCGATGTCTTTCACCTCTAGTGCGCTGTTGTCCTGTTCATGAATTACCACCTAGCCCGATCCAACACGTTGCCCGCCCATTAATCATTTAAGGTATAGGCTCATCATTTGCTTGGTGGATGAAGAAACTAAATGAAGAACAAGACAGAAAGGGAGACTTTAGTCAGGTTCTAACTTTGCGGCATGATAGCCTATCCTCGTCAATGCAGTATCAGTCGTCTTTGGCACAGTTTATAAATGCTCCAACAGGACAGCCGTATAGAATACCGAGAGGGGTAGATGAGGGGAGAGCTATGCATGGAGGGTAACGGGGGAAACCGAAAACGTTCAGCTGATAACGCGACGACATCATCTCGTAGCGGTGTTTGTTAACAGAAAGTGCCCATGGTAGATATAGTTTTACGGTATCTGAAACGAGGAACAAAGAGCCGTTTAGCATTGTCAGTTCAGTCTCTCTGCTGCCAGCACTTACAGAAGAATTCCTCATATAGAATCGGAGCACAAGCGTCAACGCATCAAAACAATAGAACCAGTGGTGTCGTAAACGAATGTCAAACTCGTCTTGGCGTGAACGTTAGAAACGGAAAAAGAAAGAAAAAAGCGATGCAATGATTTCCTTATTCAGTACTTTTTTTTTCGGACCGAAAGCTTCGCAGCGCCACAAATGCGCAAGAGAAGCGGAGCAATGAAGAGCTGGCGCAAAACAAATGCACTAAGTGGGGCGAAACACCAGCGTGGGTGCGGCGACGTCGATAAATTTTATCGGACAGTTCTATCTATCAATCTGACGGTTTCCGTTGCGCTCGATTGAGCCGATCCTGATTCTCTTCTGTCTTTGACCGGTAGCCTGCAATACTTAGGTGCAGCAGGCAGGGCTTAGTTTATTGTATTAATTATTTTTATTTCAGTTTAGTTTTGATGCCCAACACAATCGTTATGTCTGACCAGCGGCTGCAATCGCGCTTTTATGGAGAAAGGCCACTGTGACAATGCTTTTCACCTGACAATTTATTCAACGGGGAACGCATCTTTTCTCATCCCCAGTCTTCGTATCGGGATAACAGCGACGGAGGCAGTCCAGTGTTTTATTATTTTTTTTTTACTGGTTTTGCTTTGTTTTAATGGCAACCAGCATGAATAAGGCAGCAAAAAGAACAAGGAATGTATCAATTCCGACATGTGTAGCTCCAAGAGACAGAGAGCAAGGAGACGAAAGGCAGGGAGGTCAACCAGACGAGCGTCCAGTTTGCTACCCTACACTAGGGGTAAGGGAAAGGGGGAATAGAAAGAGGAAAAGAGGGAGAGAGGGAAAACTGAGTACAACACGTGGGATGATGTACAGGGATACTACAAGCGGTCTCTTAAACTGGTGCACTTCAAGTAGTGTACTAGTGCCCGAATTGCTTTTTGTGCCAGTAACGGTGTAGCCACCGTCCGAGTTTTTTTTACTCAGAAAACGGCCTCGAGTCCAGTTGGTTTAAAGTTGTCCCAAGATAGAGGCGTTGTACGTCGTAGCGAGGACAGGTACACAATAGGTGCTCGATGGTTTCCTCGCACATACAGGAGTCGCACATCGGGCTCTCGGCCATTCCCATACGATAGGAGTAAGCGTTCGTGAACGCCACTCCCAGCCACAAGCGGAACAGCAAGGTTGTTTCGCCGCGGGAAAGGCTAGATAGCAGTTGTAGCAGTAGCAAGGGGTCCAACTTATACAATCTGCAATTGAAGGCACTTGAACTCCATAAAGCTTGTAACTTGTTGCGTACAAGCAGACGAAGTTGCGTGGCAGTGTCCGTCCTCGCCAAAGGTATTAGACGCGTCTGGGTGTCTTCGTGGGCAGACTGGGCAGCCCTGTCAGCAAAGTCGTTGCCGACGATGCCACAGTGAGCAGGAATCTACTGAAAGATTATGTTGTTCTCTGTTTCCAGAGCATAGTGGTGTACTTCCCTGATGTCGGATATCATCTGCTCGTAAGTTCTGTGGTGTAAGGCAGAATTGATACTGTGAAGTGCTGCCTTAGAGTCACAAAATATGACCCATTTCTGTGCCGGCTCTTCGGTGACGTATAGGTCACAGCTGCACGGAGGGCTGCAAGTTCTGCCGACGTAGATGTAGTCATATGTGACAATTTTAATTTACCTGTAACCTGCTTGGCTAGAACGACGAATGCGGCAGTTGAGCTGGTAGGTTAGGTCGAACCGTCGGTATATATATGTATGCAGTCACGATATGTCTGGTGCAGTAATAGGAGCGTCAGTTGCTTAAGAGTCGGCGACGGATGATTGGCCTTCTTTGTGATTCCGGGAATCGCAAAATTCACTTGAGGCTGTTGCAGGCACCACAGGGGACATGAAGGCTTCGCCGCCGGTGTATAAGATGACGCTATGCACTCTTGATGTGCGCTAATCACTTTTTAAAAGGTCGCTTGAGGTCTCTCGGCTGGTAGGGAAGCTAGGTGATGGTCTGGGATCCTTGACAGATAGCTCCAAAGTTAAGAATACTTTGGGGCACCTTAAACGTCCTGTCAGCATTTGTCAAGCCTCGAGTGAAACTGCTCAGTGCACTGCGGACCAAACGAGCCACGCAAAATAATGTTATGCAGTTTCACTTTAAGCTCGATATCCATCAACTGGCCCGATACAATGACGATGATGAGCTGACAATGCAGCTGATGATGCGTCTGCTGCGCACTTGCATTGTAGTGGCAATTAAGAGTCACCATGCCAAGCTCCTGAAGCCAGGTGAGCACCCGAGATTAAATGACCTGTAGAGATAGCTAAACGACTATTTATATTACATGTGCCTCTCTAATGCTTTCCCCAACTCTTGCATAGGCCGCTATAGATTCCCCTGCATAACTTTATTTATTTATTTATTTATTTATTTATTTATTTATTTATTTATTTATTTATTTATTTATTTATTTATTTATTTATTTATTTATTTATTTATTTATTTATTTATTTAATCAGGTTCCCTAGGCGCAGGGTTTTACATGAGCGATGATTCGATGGTAACATTGAGACCGGTGCGGATTAGTGTGAAGCTCACATAGGCTTTAAGAAGAGGCGCAGTAGTCAAAAAAGGAGAAAGACTTATAGAGACATATAAGTAGTACATAGCGCAGGCATACGGCTTTCGCGTGGTTTATGCGGCAGGACAGAGGATGAGCTGGTAAAACCAATACGGTGCTGAAAGAGAAGCGATAGTATACAGGGTGTTTCATTTTAGCTGCACCAAATTTTTAAAAATCGCCTGTGGCAGATAGCACAATTCTAATCCTTGATCTAAACTACTCGACGAGGCGACCATTACTTCTACGAGAAATCAAAACGCTTAATTGAATAATTAACATCATTACGCCAATTAACTTCTTAATTAATTATTTTACGGCACATCTTTCAATCTACGAATTCTAGCCACTGAGTTCGCAGGGCGTATCCACTTGGAATGAATTATCAGGACTGAACCAGCTTCGAGATATTGATTTTCAAAGTGTCCGATAAAATGCATGGGCGTTCCAGTTAACTTTGTGCTTCAATGCATAAAACAGCGTTTTCCTCAAAAACTTAACTGGAACGCCCATGCATTTCGTCGGACACTATGAAAATTAATATCTCGAAGCTGGTTCAGTCCTGATAATTCATTCCAAGTGGATACGCCCTGCGAACTCAGTGGCTAGAATTCGTAGATTGAAAAATGTGCCTAAAATAATTGGTGTAATTATGTGTCAGTTAATTGGTGTAATTATGTTAATTATTCAATTAGGCGTTTTGATTTCTCGTGGAAGTAATGGCCGCATCGTCGAGTAGTTTAGATCAAGGATTAGAATTGTGCTATCTGCCACAGGCAATTTTTAAAAATTTGGTGCAGCTAAAATGAAACACCCTGTATGTGTGGTTGAGGTACCGACTAAATTTAAGGCACGTTATAGGTATAGCTTAGCAAGATGTGCTTCCGATTTAGGTATGGTCCCGCTGGTGCGATGCGAGTAATCACAGTAGATAAAGCGACAGCACGGTTATGAACTGCATGCTTCAAGTGTACTAGAGATGTTAGATTGGCTTGGGTGCCAAACAGAGGATGTATATTCTATCTTAGGCCAGACACGTGTTGATTATGCTATAGTAATTAATTTCGTGGAGTGGAGAGCGAAGCGCTAGCACCGTCGAAAGTAACGAATGCCACTCTTACCGCGAGCGGAGGTTTGGTAAGCCAAAAGTACGCAAGAACAAAATACTGCTGCTGGTACTGGTACCGGTGCCGCCTTCCCGAACCAGTTGCCGCACCAGCTCGACGTGACGTCAAACATTTTGATGGCGTCTGGGCAGGCCTGGTTATTATTTTTTTTTCAATAACGATTGCCTACATTGTATTCCAAATGAGCCAAATGCTGAGCTTTTCAATCCCCAGGAACTTTGACCAAGCCACAATGGCTCAAATACCAGAAAATATTTTGAAATGCGTGGCATCACGCCGATGCACCGGCGCCGAGATTTGGGTGCAAAATTCAATAATGAAACTTTGACCCTGGCTTTATCTTTTATTTGCCTAATTTCCACGAATGTAACCAACCTATTACCACGAAATTACCTAAGGTATAGTTCTAAAAGAGAACCTTGTCAGTTTAAATTGATTAAGTGTTTCTTTTTAGCAGGGGCGTAGCAAGGGGGGGGGGGGGTGTTGAACCCCCCACATTCCCCCCCCCCTGGCTACGTGGGGGGGGGGGGGGGGGCTTGGGGGGGCCTTGTCAGTTTAAATAGATTAAGTGTTTCTTTTTAGCAGGGGCGTAGCCAGGGGGGGGGGGATTGTGGGGGTTCAACCCCCCCCCCCCCTGGCTACGCCCCTGCTAAAAAGAAACGCTTACTCAATTTAAACTGACAAGGTCGCCACGAATTTTTTTCCGCAACCCCCCCCCCCCTAACCCACCCTTTGTTCTCGTCGCTTCGCGCTGACATAATTCATGAAGCCGGTGCTACTATCACAATTTCATGCCTGGGCGCTTCCGTTTGGGTTGGTTATTTACAGCGAATCATGTCTGCATGTGGAAAAAACTGTCACGGTGTTTGTCAAGGCTTTGACACTCTGTGAGGTTTTGGGCGAGAATGTGGCGGCCGCATTCTGAAGCAACAAATGCGCAACAAATGAAGCAACAAATGAAGCAACAAATGTGGCAGCCGCATTTTATATGATGGCGAAAATGCTCGAGGCCCGTTTACTTAGATTTAGAGAGAGAGAGCAAGGAGAGGAAAGGCAGGGAGGTCCACCAGAAGAGCATCCGGTTTGCTACCCTGCACTAGGGGTAAGGCAAAGGGGAGATAGAAAGAGAAAAATAGGGAGAGAATGAGCACTGAGTACACGTGGGACGATGTACAGGGACACTATATATAGGCGGTCTCTTAAACCGGTGCACTTAGGTGCACGTTAAAGACCCCAGGTGGTCGAAATTTCCGGTATACATTTCCGCCGCTTCCCTTCTGGTGCCGGTTAGACCGCGCTCGCACAGGATCTTAAGCTACTTTCGCACTTGGTCTCGAAGCTGTCGGAAGCGGCAAAATCTTGCAAAAATCCGCCCGCCTAGGCTGCAAAACAGGGAGAAAAACAGGCTGCGAGCCAAATCGGTCTCGGGCCGATTTTTTTGCCATGGCGGAGCGGAAACACGACGGAAATTCGTTCTGCTTCACTGGAAGCTACACTAGCATGTAAACAACCGGTCGTAAAATTGAACATGGCACCAAAAGTGTAGGCTGTAATGCTAATCGACGCGATCAAGAACCACCCCTTGCTCTACGACAAGAGTGGCACTAAAACGAACTGTCAGCAATACTCGCGATAGTATTCAACGTCGCGCGACCGGAGGTGCGGCAACGAAGCCTTGTCGTGACCCAACTTCTCGCGCTTTTGCAAAGCCAGGCGAACCCACCACCGCCGTTTTCGAGGTGTCCGCGACTTCCGTTTATTCATTGTCCATTTCTAGAAAACGAGTAGGTAGAAGTATAAAAGCCATTTCTTCTTCCACTTCCACGGCAGGCAATAGTTAGGCAGATTCCTCGTTGGCGCTCCATAATTCTCCTCGCACGTGTATACGGTAAGTTGCAGAAGCCGTGGGGTGCTTATCTCGTCACGACGATAGAATGGGAGCGTATGTCTCACATAGGACGCACATGCTTTGGTGAGCCCCAACACAAGGGCCAGCCTGGGTTTTAGCTGTGGTGTTCCCGTTGCCCCTTTGGTGTCCTGCAGGCGCCGACAATACGAAATGATGAAATGTTATTACAACTTGTAAATAAAAGCTATTAAAGAAATATTATCACGCCTAGGCACCAACCTGTGACTCAGCGCTACCGCGCCCGTGTGAGGAGAGTTACGGAACGCCAACGAGTTTACCGAAGGTCGCAGATAACACGCGGAGTCGCGTAAAATAATCCCTTTTGATGACGGTACGTGGGTCAAAGAATGAACATATCGCTCGAAATAATGCGATAATGAGCGCCACCACGCCGACAAACGTACGCAGACGATATGGATCTGGACGAAAACAGCAGCGGCGGCCGCGGCGGTAGCAAAACAAATGTGAACAACTTGGACAGGCGCGGAAAAAATTTTCCACCCGCTTTTACCTTTCCGCCCGCTTGCCGCTTCCCAAGTGTGAACGTAGGCTTAGTCTGCGCGAGAAACGTCTCTTGTTTGCGATTGCGCCCCTACGGAAGGCTTGTAACTACTGTTGTATTGTTGAAACCCAAACCAGCAATTACGGAAGGCTGGTAGTTTCTGTTTTGTTGTGGAATCCCAAACCAGCAATGTACACACGAAGGGGTTGATGACAGCAGTGAAATTCCACCGACTCGCAACAGAATGCACGAAATAGACAGCCGACAAGCATGACTTACTGCTGTGTGCAGTACAGCGTAAGTAAACTCTTGTTGCAGGCGCTGACAGTTCTCGTCGGAGTTCACGCGTCCTGAGAAATTATGTGCACTATGCACTCAACAAGACCGGAGTCCATTCCTGCATCCCTAGTACACCAATCAGTCGAGATTCTGTGAGGTAGGTACAAGGCCGCTTCCTGTTTGCACCGGCGTACGTAAGTGAAGCAGAAATGAGTTGCACGCACTACCTAACATGCGTACACATGCCATATCTATGCTGTGCGGTGAAATATTCTGTACAATTCTGAATCTGTTGACGTAAAGGCAAATGACGGCTGCACGCTCGCACACAGCGGAAGACACAGCGGCCCATGCACATGCCGCAGGAAACGCAACCCTCTCGTATGAGGGAGCAGGGTGACGAAAGCTTCGAAAAAAAAAAAAAGCCTTACGCGTTTTTGCGCGTATTTAAGTTTTCTAGCGCAAAGACGCAGCGAACAAGCTATTGCTATGGGAGTAGGTATAGCCTGCATGGTCACACGTGCATTTTCACGCGTGTAGCCGTCCTTGACTTGTGAAACGCACTTCGCCCCGACGAGGACGACGCCATCTACGCTTAACGGAAATTAACAATTAATGATGTCTTCTCCGATCGCACGGGTCGTCTCAATGATGCGTTTTCGAAGACTGGTCCATTCTGTGGCGCGATGAGAGACCTTTGCTCCAAACGCCCGCTGTACCTGTCGTACTTACGGTATTTACTGAGCTTACTTTACTTTTTACTTAATTTCTGCACAAGCACACGCTAGGGGGAGGGGGGGGGGGGGGCGGTCCCATGTCCTTGGTATACATGTATAGAGTATGCTTAAACTGCCGATATTTGTTATCGATCACGTGACGTAGAGGAAAGCAGAAGCTTGCCCCCCTCCCCCGGTCGGGCCGGTGAACCCCCCCCCCCCCCCAAAAAAAAAAATATTTCTGGCTACGCCCCTGCTTTTTAGAATCCTTTTAAGTTCCCATAAGCGTTCATTATGAGAGCTCGCACATAATGTTCTTCAAAGAAAACCGTTATCGAAGAAAATCGATCAACAAGGTGTATACGAATCGGCATAGCAACCAGGTCTCGCTATAAACCATCTCCACATGCGCATCTGCAGCGGCATATAAGCAGACAGTGTCTTTGAGCGTGATGCACTATTTTTAACACTGTTTCATCTCGCGTTAACTGCAATTTGCTGCTGTCGGCGCTTCCTGGATATTGCCATCGAAGTATTCCTTTCAACCAAAAGGCTCAGCCACAGTGTCGAGCGCAGTTTTACCTTAATTGAACAACACAAATTATGAACGAGAAGTGCAAGACGAGGACACAAGCACCGAAATGGAAGCTCGTTTGCAATTCTGTCTTCTAAATTTCGCTTGCTGCTTTCACTGTGCAGTAAAAGAAAGCAAGAAATGGGAATTTAACTTCTGTTCTTTCGCGAAATATTGATCTCAAGCTAAAGGCCGTGAGTTCTTCCGTGGCTTTACCGCTGGCAGGAAGTAACAATAGCAAAAAAAAGAGAGAGAGACCAAAGAAACGATGAATCTACGTGACGACACCGTTAGCAAAAAGCGGTTATATAGCACTTATACAACATCACGTCGCACAGCATGAATAAATTAACACAACAACCAGTTAAGTTTAGCTCGAACTCAGTGAAGGTCACCGCATTTCGGCGCAACAGCGTTTAAAGTAGAGAAACCTTTCGTGCTAAATAAGCAGCCATTTCACACGAATGCTCTCAATCTAAACAGAAAGTCCGCCTATGCCCGGAAACGGTACTCGACATATCTCGCGTCCTCTTTTCTACTTTAGAGGACGCCAAACCGAAGTGGGCTGCGCTTTTCAGCTCGCCTTTTTTTGGAAGCCTTACACGTACCATCGCGCACACTGACAGCATAACGGCACCTGTACCCCCCCCCCCCCCCACAAAAAAAAAAAAAAAAAAAACTGAGGAGGGTCACAAAAGAAGAGCAGGTTTGAAAGAATCAAGAACACGGGAGTAAGCAGGAGCAAGAGTCTAGTTTGGCCCTGCTCTCATTTTGTATTCATCTTCTGTGCGGCCCAAGTGCAAAGACAAGTTTCGCCGGATCGACTAGGAAGTGAAGGGAAGGGCTGCAGAAGCAGGCATCAAAGCAATAACGGCAACAACAGCAACAACGGCAGCGCCTCACAATGCACATCTCAAGCTCCCTGTCGAAGAAGGCACAACCAAGAAAGTACTAGAGCGTCACAGGGCAGCGCTCTTTGCACTTGCCAGGTACGGTAAGAAGGTGCAGCGCAACGCCACGCGTGCTTTGCGATGCACGTCACAGACCACTTGCATAATGCATGGAATGGCGCTTGCCACCGCGTCCGGCCATGTGCACACACCGGCGTCCAGCGAGACGTGCTGCTTGCTAAGTGGGAAAAGCCGATCAGTCAGAAAAAAAGATGAAATCAGGCTGAAAACGACAAGAAGTCGTGGTAGGGAAGGGATCGCGCTCTGTCGTTTTACCTTTTAATTATTGATTGCGTTATTTATTTGCGCAGTCCTCGGAAGGGATACATACGAAGCGGAGAGCAAAGTATATGAATATCTCAAGGTTCTAACGCGACATGGTAGATGGCACATGCTTTTTACAGCAATAGCTGTTATCTGCTCACTCGGTCCCCTTGTGTCCATCGTTGGAATCCGAGAATACATTGCCAAAAAAAAAAAGTTGTCGCACTTTCACCTGAAAGGCGAAGCATCAATTGCGATAGCAAATTTGTAGAGAGCTATACGGAGTAATGATAGTAGCTTTATCAGCTGTATAAACTTGGACATGCAGCAGCACCGGCAACACGTAGAACTGTTTTCGACGCCGTCGGCGTTTTGCCCGCGTTCGCACAAAATGCGTGCGGCGTTGGTGACTGTTGCCGGAGCCTCTGATATAAATAGGCACTTGGTGCCGCAGCTAAACGTCGCCTCCCTTCCCTCCCCCTCCCCCATGGCCTTTCGCGCGTCGGAAGAAGGCGCGTTTGCTCTACATGTATGGTGATTGTAAAGGAGGAAAGAGACGCCTACTTCTGCAGCCCTTAAGGGAGCACGGCGCAGAATGCGCGTTTGTTTTCCGCCGTTGGTTCACTCCCCGTGAAAGTGCGCGTTCCTCGCGCCCTTTCACTCGCACATACAGCGTTCGGCGGCGCAGAAGATAGCGCCAACCTTTCCCTTTCCCTCAAGAACCACTTATCGATATCGCGCGGCGACGATTTCAACTCCATTGACGTCATACGGAATCTCCCGGCGACGGCGACGGCGACGGCAACGGCAG
Organism: Dermacentor silvarum; assembly: GCF_013339745.2. Taxonomy (NCBI): domain Eukaryota; kingdom Metazoa; phylum Arthropoda; class Arachnida; order Ixodida; family Ixodidae; genus Dermacentor; species Dermacentor silvarum. The sequence goes on from NC_051163.1 coordinate 9,701,448, forward strand.
AAATCTGCTTTGGAGTGTCCATATAATTGCTATCGCAATAAATGTTTGCCGTGGTTGAACGCGGGTGAACCAAGTTTGTCGAGCAATAGCATGGTTTTGCTTGCTTTGGGAAAGGACACAGACGCTTCTCGGCGCTGTCAGCAACTACCGCATCGACAACTGCACCACAAGACAACACAAAGACGCTGCTCGGCGCGGCAGCAGCCGCGAGCGAATTGACCTTCATGCTGCGTCTCGCTTCAACGCGAACTAAGCGTCGAAAGCACGGCGCATATGAAGCTACCAGCACTCGGCGGACTTTGTACACATCGCAGATTGCTTTGAAGATGAGGCCCGCGCGACCGCGCACTTTGTCCACATAGCGGATCGCTTTCAAGACATGGGTGCCCAGGTGGTGTACGCAGCAGCCGCCGGCTAAGTCCCACTTTGACCTTGGCCGAGCTTGAAGGTCGGGTTTACGAAACCAAACGTTTTCTGGGTTTGTACCTGGAGTAGTAGAGCTACCGCTCTAAATACTAATATTTGCCCGCATGTGAAGCATTGAGAGCAAATCAATGTTTAGCATTGTGCTGAAGGCGTCTAAGAATACTGCAGCAACCTGAGGTGCGTTCCAGCGACGTTGCCGGTGTCGCACCTCGGTGGTACACGATATGAGACCAAAAAAACACGTGTCAGCGTTGGCCAGCGTCCAAATAAAGCATTACATAAACTTAGCTAGACGTTCACCACGGTGTCGTGTGCGCACAGCTTCTGACCAGGAAGGCTCATGTGTGCGCGCAAAGCGCTCGTGCCAGCAGTAGAAGACAGAGCATTGCACTACCTCCCGCAGAACCGACTGAGCGCAGCGGGACTGACGCGTTCACTTGGCTTCGTCGTTTTTCGGGTGAAACGCACTTCGCGTATCTGGAAGACCTACTAATCCTCCACGTGCGGGCCGCGCATGCATAGTCGATAGCAGGGAAGCACAACGCCCACGGCTTAAATGCGTCTCGAGCGTCTGTATAATTGATATCGCTAGAGAAGTCCCAGCAGCCCGCCATGATTCGAACGCGGGACCAACAGATCGGCCAGCCCAAGACACTACACGCTCAAGGGATGCCGCAAGCAAAGCACCTTCGCCGATGCCGGATATGCAGCAAGAAATACTGCACTCTTAAAAAATGTTTGCACCCTTTGGGATTTATTTTGTCCCACAACAATAATCGCCATCTGCCTTTCTTGCGTTTTCTTACTTGAAAACTCTGCCCTGGCTATACTTTCCTGTCAAGAATGCCATGTCACGCTGATGACGCGCTTGTCGTTCATTTCATGAAGTGCCGGGCGCGCAGCGTAAGGAGAAGAAAGGCGAGCAAGACAGATGACTATTATTGTTGTGGGACAAGATACGCCCCAAAGGGTGCACACATTTTTAAGAGTGTGCTCCTGGACAATATTTGGAGGGCCTGCGTGGTTGGGGATGATTTTCTCGGCCGTGGGCGGCAATTACGACGCCGACGCCGGATTTTCTGCGACACGGGGCCCTAAACCACGGCCGCTGGATAAAAAAAAAGGCACCTTTTTTTTTTTTTACCAGTGGCCGTGCACCTAAACGCTATCGCGTTAATACTGGGTCTAGCTTCTTTATCGCTAGCCAAAACATTTGGCCGACGCTGAGCTCTGCTGCTTCTGTATAGATCAGCGCCGATGTGAAATAATGTAAGTGCTTCCAACTGCGTGACACAATAGTCGGCTGGTTCATCTATCCTTGCATCCTCTATATTCTTCGCGAGGATTTCCCATCGTGACATTGAAACATTTATTATGACAGAAAAGCTGAGAGGACTTTCGCGAAGGCGCATTCTTCAAAGACTGGCAGGCACAAGTATACGCTTTACAATGAGTAGCCCGACAGCAAAATGTATACGTGCGTGGTTCATTGAAACGATTATTATATCTGCTTCAGGGAGAACAACAACCAGCGGTATAGGTCGGCGTACGAACCTAATAATCACGTGTCTGCACATATAGGTACGTGGTTCACAGTACGCAACCGCCCCTTTCCCATCTGATAAAGAGTAAAATGAAAATACGTGCGAGGATAGACCGCTCAAGCATGTATCCCGCAAGCCATTACATTTGAATAACAGAGCACCTGGCAGCGTACGCTGGGAAAACAGTGGCGAATGTTCTATAATTTATTTTTCGCGAAGCCTTAGAGATCTGATACGGTCTACCGGCGTACCAAATTGCACACAAGCATTGTATATAGACGACGTGGCACACCGCACCACCCTCTTCCGGTGTGATTTCTTTGCGTACTTTCGCCTCTTTTACAACACAAAAAGTGTAAACCAGCTATCCCAGCAACGAACAGCAACGCAATTTCTTCAGCAACGATGGCTGTCAGGAATTTCGCTTCACCCCGCCGCGGTTGTTCACCGAGTAGGGCAGTCTGGAGATGAGCACAAAGTCAAGTGTTCAATCTCGGCTGCAGCGGCCGTAATCCTACGGGTGCGGTGAGGAAGAAAACTCATGTACTCTGCGTTGGGTGAGCGTTAAGGAAACCCAGGCGCTCAAGATTACTTCAGGGCAGGCCCTCCTTTTTGCCGCTACTGCTCCGCTCACAGCCCGCATGTTGTCTTGAACTTGAACTTTATTTTCGTATCTATAGAACGCACAGATGACAGGGGCACAGACAAAAAGCCATAAAATCGGTTTGACTAGGTCCGTGTCCCTTATTGGTTTCTTCGGCAACGCGCACACGGCAACAAGACGCTAAGCTCTGTGAATACATCAGATTTCTTTTTTCTCGTTTCAGGTGTCCGGATGGAAAATGTTTAGTTGCCAGAATGAAGTCAGCAAAACAGAAAGCTGGGCTGCCTGGTTGGCGTGTAAATGGATGGACTGGCTGTTGTCAGAAATGGCGGTCCCAGGGTCGATACTCGGTGAGATGCCGTCTATTATTGAACTTATTGTGAAAAATAAGTTATTTTCGTCATCAAGATGCGCGATGGTAATCATTACTACAAGGCTACTGCAACAACGGCTACTTCTGCTATGTAGCTGGGAGGGAGAGAGATGAAGAAAAGGAAGGCTGGGAGATTAACGAGAAAAGAAAATTGGAGGACGCTAAGCTTCGCCTTTAAGAGTGCAATGCAATAGCGTTATCGGGCTCCGTTCGCATCACATTGTTCTTTATGAGTACGCTTCACTGCAACACACAACGTGGGAAAGCCCCCTTACAAAGACCAAGCTTACACTCATCCCCTTAAAGTCGGCTTCACTTTTAAATACACAAATGCATTGCTGGGAAGACATTTTTACAGGAGCAATTTAAGCCGTCTTATATCAAAATGTGAAGGCCCTAGGACCTTTTTTTATTATTTTATTAATTGTTTGCTGCTGCCCCGAGGCGTGCGTGTCCAAAATTTCGAAAGGCTCGGTTTTCAACATTCTCCTCAATGTTGCCTAGAACCAAAGTACAGCGAAACACCATCAGAATCGGAGGACGCTTAAGCTTCGCCTTGAGTGGAACGCGATAGCATTCATAGATTCCTGGCTGCTTATCAGGCTTTTTCTCCTATATTCAAATTACATTCCGACGCTATCACGCCAGTAGGTTGTGGTTAAGTCGTACTGTACGATTTTTCTGGCGGAATTTACTTTGAGAACTTCATTTTTTGTTCACTAACGCCTTGCGCCACGCGGAAGGCCTGTGTGGTCGGGGTGGTTCGGGATGATGTGGTTCGGCATGATTATTTCCGCCAGACGCCAATGCTTAACGCCCACACCGAGCCGGATTTTCGGCGACACGGGGCCCTTAACGCTCTCGCGTTGAAAAAAATTGGCTGTGGCTTAACTCAGTTAAGCCTGGGTATGCGTAGCGAGAGATACGGTTAATATTATTGTTTAGCTTGGTTCTCTCTGCGGTTACATCTTTATCGTTTAGTTTCGTAGGTCTGAGTGTTTAGGTTTTGTTGTTACCTCTGGTTAAGTTATGGTTACATTAAAGACTAGACATTTTTAAAGTGTAATGCATTTATTTTGAAAGTCTTCATCTTGTTGTTTCTCAATTGCCACAAAGACGGCCCGATGGTCGGTGAGGCGGGATGATAAGGGCTTGTCATCCAGTGACTTGAACACGTTTCGGGTGCTATCCTCATCTGAATGCACTCGCCTGGCCGCTTCGTACTTGCGACGCTTCTCGAGGCGTGCGGCTCGTTCTTCCTTCGTCTCCTCGGCTCGCTGCCTCCTCTTGGTTTCGTTCCGACGACGAAGCCTCACTTGTTTCAGTCTCTCCGACTCACTTGCCTTATCTGCCGACGAATCCCACCAAGCCGCCCCTACTATATATACGATGCAACGCCAGCTCCTCCTCTTTTGCAACGCGGTTTCACCGGCTCCTCCTCTGACGTCATGCCAGATGCAAGCGGCGAACGCTTGCAACACAACTGCGGCGGCGCGTCGCCGCGCCGTGGTAATTCGAGTAGACGACGCCAGATGGCGCGCCAAGCGGCGCTGCCAGCTGCGGCGGTTGCTAGGCAATGGTTCAGCTCGCGGTGCGGCCACCGGCCACAGCTAAACGGCGAGAATGCGGCCAGTGTAGCTCTCACTACAAAATACATGCGGATCCTGCGCACTGTGGGGATTGATGTAAGCAAAGCTTTGTAAGGTGCTTGCTTTGACTGACGATAATTAGCGGTGATGTCGGCGCCGAATGTGTAATTTCTTCAGCGTTTAGTCCAATACAAGTGTGGTCAGTTGATGTTAAACGTTACCTTGCGTGCACCACTGCTGTTTGTCTGCGTAGTCCACAAAACACACAGGGAGACGTGTTTGCTTGAGGCGTTGTTTTGCGTCATAGTTCATAATCTCTCAGAGGGTTCATCATTATCATTACCTTACATGGCACATTACATCGTGCCAGAAGTGCTAAACATTAATTTAATTATGAGGCAGTACGTAATTCAATTAATTATTATAATTGTATGTGTGCACTGTATACATACGTTCGCGGTCTGCACCATGTTTTGCTGCGTAGCGAAGACACTTGTGCTCCGCGCCACGCTTCTTTCGGGCCTGGGCGTCCTAGACGCTTAGTGCACGCTTTGGAGCCATTTTGCTGGCTCGCGTTTACGTGCTCCTTCTTCATACGTAGCCAGCACGCTGTTGAGACGCCAGCTCCAAGCACTTTCTTCGAACTATGGACGATTGTAATGGTTGCGATATCACAGCTCAGCACGCGACGTACACAGCCTAGCACATGCATTTTCATCGCACAGGAAAACAAGCATAGCACGTGCCATACGCCCTAACTGTGAAACGCAGCCGCGGCGGCGGCGCCCGGGATGCGTAGGGAGCCTACATGCAGCGCCGTTGCATGTAGGCTCCCTAGGGATGCGCGGAGGTGAGCGCCATCTGGTAGAAACCCAGCAGCACGCGCGAGCAAGACCTAGAGTTACTCTATATGGCTCCCGCAGTAACTCTAGCATGATGAAGATGATGATTATTTAATGCCATCCCCTTTGAAACGAGGCGGTGACAAATAGTCACCTAGCCTGCTTGATTTAATCAGCTATACTATTCGCGTTCTTTATCTAGCATTTTTGTATACCTTCATTAATCTTTTTTTCTTTTTTTCCCGGAATCTTCCTTGTACCACTACCTATGATTTTAGAAGATCAGGTCATATCTAGAGTCACTGGAAAAATTTTAGAGTATCGCATTTGTTTTCCGCGCGCCGCCGCCTGCCGCGGCCACCGGTGATTGGGGCGCTCGTGTCACGTGACCTTTTGCCGCCATATTTCTTCCAAGCCCTTTCAGTTGGCACGTCGAACCCGTAGCGTACGCACCGCGCACGGAGAGCACTTGGCCGTTTCGTTCAACGCTTGCGTTGCGCTTGCGAACACAGGCGTCAGAAATAACCCATCATCATGCCTGGTTGCTGCGCCTTCGGGTGCAGCAACCGAACGGAGTCCGGGAAGGCATTTTTCTCTATTCCGTGCGGGAAGGACGACGGTGAACGACGTTCTGCGTGGCTCCACAAAATTGGCCGCATCGCGCCCTCGAAGGACACCCGCTTGTGCGAGGTAAGTTTCTTGTATAACTAGTTTGCTGGACAGTTATTGCTTTCAAGTGACTGTACTTGCGTGTGACCGCTAAACTTTACCTGTCCAGTTCACGCTCATCGCTCTGGGTGCGGCTATTGAACACTATGTAGCTAGCACACGTGGTTTTGAGTGAGCTGTTCTGTTCGCGTGACTCGCTTTGTTTCACGCTATTGAAAATCGCCCAGTACCTATCTTTCAAGTAAGGTCTCTGGTTCGCGCGGCCCGCTCTGCTTTGCGCTATTGTTTCCAGTAAACTGTTCGGTTCGCGCGGCTCGCTTTGTTGGAACATGCACACAGTCTCTGGTTTTTGAAAGAAACGGGCTTGGACAAGCGGCTGCGACAGTGATGCCACGTACCACTCAAGTGTGACGGACTGTGACTGACGATGTGTGTGCTGTGCTATGTGCTCTCTCTCTTCCCCCTCTTTCATTCTCCCCATCCCGCTCCCATGTGTAGTGTAGCAAACCGGTTGTGCCAAACTGGTTAACCTCCCTGCCTTTCCTTCTCCACTCTTTCCTTCCTTCCTTCCTCTGCCATTCACATCACAGGATAACAGTTAATACTTGGTTTAAGTTAATACTTGTAGTTCTAAACTCGATTCTGCAGGTTCGTTGTTCGTAAGAACTGCCCCAATAAATTCGTAGCACTCTGCTTGCGACGGCTGCAGCAGCTGGGAAGCTCGTAAAGCTGTTATGATTGTGCCGAACCAGTTTTTGTAAGAGCATTCGCCGCAAACCATGTTCACGTGCGTTTTCGCAAACGCCTTTATAGGTCTGAGGAAAGCGAAAGGCGCGTAGAAATCGGCTCCGGCAAGCTTCGCGAACAATTCGATGAGTTATTACTGTAGATATACGGCCGTGGGCACTACGTCAAGAGACGACTTTGGTGTACAGTGTGCCGATGTATACGGTCGAGCAGCACACCGGTCGTCCAACGTGGGATGGCCACCCTTACTCGTATTCTTAGCGAAACCTCACAGAGTGACAGCATCTGAAGCTTTCTTGCCCGGAAAAATGCCCTTCGCGATCCACCTATACTTCGTCAAACCAACCTATAACTCCGAGCTTGGAAATCGCGGATATAAAATCGACACCGCAAGATTCCGAAGCATCAGCGCGGCCTCTGAGAAGCAGGCATTGGCCATGGGGCGTCATCAACTCACAAGAAAATCTCATCAGTGTAACTTAGTACACAGCGCTGTCCAAAAACAAGATAAACGCCCGTTTCCTACCCCCGCGGAAACAGAAACGGGACACTGCGCCGTGGAACTCTCCAGCCCACATAATTCATGGCCGCTCAGCAGAGGTCCGACAGCATACAAACGATGCGCTAATGAGGCGAGCATCAGTCCTGTAGGCTGGGTCGTGTTCAGCAGACGCACCGCCTGAGGCTTCAAGAGACTATTGTCCGACGAAGCGATCTCGCTGTAATACTTACTCCGGTCTGAACCATGTTACAGAATATGCAATGCTATAGCTCATTGCGCAAAAAGAACTTCCTTGCTTCTGTTTCCCGCATATTTTAAGTGTGTTTAACGTATCTCGTGCTTCCGAAAGGACTCGAAAAAGTGTCGAATCCCTGAGAAATTCAACGATAGCTCTCGCTTTCAAGTTATTTCATGATTATCCTCGTTGGTTTGCAGTGACGCTACTACAGAAGCGACGGGAGTGCTTATCAGCGATAATGTTCAATCATCAAAAAAATGAAAACTGGCAGGCAGAAAGCTACAGTACCATCCTTCAGTCTCACGCAATCAGACATATAACCACTAGTATGTGCAGAAATGCCCTAGGCAACTGGTAGTTATATCTAACACTAATACGCTTCAAATGCCCAAACAAGCCTTTGTGGCAGCAAGGATAGAGGCCGTCACCTCCACCATGTGCTTCAAATGGGACGAGCCACAATTTTTGAAGAAAGTGCAGTGGAAGCATATTTTCGGCAATTCATGAATCGCACCCACCAAGGTAGCTCACTGGCTATGGCGTCGCGCTGCTCAACTCGAGGTCGTGGATTCGATCCCGGCCGCGGCTGCTGCGTTTCGATGTGGGCGAAATGCAAAAGCACTTGTGTGCAAGGGTTATGTGTACGTCAAAGAGCCCCACGTGGTCAAAATCATTCTGGAGTCCCATTTACAGCGTGCCCCATTATCATAAAACCCCAGAATTTAATTTTTTTGCATTAATGGCAGCGTACGCCAAGAATGAGTGATTGTCATTGACTAATAGATTAGATTTTTCTAATTATTTGTTAGTACTTTCATTAAGGCACCTGGTGCAATCGATGAATAGGAGCCCATCAGTGTTTGAGGCTGTGTCTTAGGTTTATTTTATGATCCCCTTAGCTGTGTCGCGCATTGCGCGACGATGGCTTTTTCTAAAAATGTTAACTAGAAGGCCAATGCATTGCTTTGGAAGTTTGGAGAAGAATACCACGCTAACTGTGCTAGCGTCAATGTTCTTGCTAACTGTGCATGCTTTGAACACCGGCAGGCTGTAGTTTCGCAGTCACTACATGTGCCATGAAGGAAATACAATACAAAACAATAGGATATAATGTAATATAATATAATGCAATATAATACAATACAATAAAAATACATTTTATTCGTTTTCGTTATCAAATAGTGAGTTCCGTGGTCACTCTAAGCACCCAGTGCTTGTTAGGTTAGAACGTACGTGATTAGCTTGTTAGAATGTGATTAGCATATACGATAATTAATTACTTCGAGAGTGATTAAAACACATTTACGGCCGTCCGCTGTTGCCGGTAAAACGTTGCCGAAGAAAATACTTCATACCTGCACAGCACTCTCTAAAAACTTGGCCATTTGAAGCAAGTTTTATAGCTGGCCTCTCACTACGTCCACTCGGGAAACAACAAGCCGGCTTTTTTTTTCTTCAGGTTATTTTATTCGCTGTCTATTGCAAGAAGTTGGGCGTTTTAATATGCCAGTAAATTCGAGAAAGGGATGCGTTGTAACGAAGTAGTTTCTTATTTGTTTTGAATTTTTAAAGCGAAGCTCTTTGCCTCTTCTCCCGACTTTCCGGCCGCTGCTGCTGCTATGATGGTCCTGCCGCGCGTGCCGCTGGGTTTCTTGCAGCAGCAACAGATGGCTCTCACCTCCTGGCCCTGCAACGCAGCGACAAATCTAGGCCTTAGGTTTAGCACAGAGAAATCAGGAATTATGATCTTTAATGAAGAGATGAGTAATTACGTGGTGTCAACAAGTCATACCCATAGTGAAGCAATATAAGTAGCTCGGCGTATACATAAACGAAGGAAAGACTTACTCAAGCACCCACCAAGATCATCTTAAAATAAAGGGGAAGCGGAATGCAGCAATAATGAAGCACCGAGCACTGTGGGGCCACATTAAGTATGAGGTGGTGCGTGGAATCTGGAAAGGAGTAATGTGCCAGCGCTAACGTTCGCAAGTGTCATTATATGCTTAAAATCGGATATCTTGTCGGGGTTAGAAGTTGAACCAAAGATCAGTGGGCCCTTTGGCTTTGCGAGCCCAAGGTAAAACCACAAATGAGGCAGTGCAAGGTGCATGGGTTGTACCTCTTTTGAAGTTAGAGTAGCACAGAGCAAAATTAGTTTGGAAGGAAGACTCAGGAACATGGAATACAATAAATGGGCGGCTAAAGTGCACAAGTATCTGTATCTGAAAAGCGTGAACACAGGATGGAGGAAGAGGTCAAGAAAGTTGGCAACCAAGTACAGGATAATTCAAACTGTAAATATACAACCAGGAGTCATTAGAAAGAAAGTGAGAGCAATATATCCAGTCAATTGGATGAAAAGAGTGGAAGCAAAAAAAGACATTTGGTATTTACAAGAATGAGAAGAAAAACAATTAGATGGGAAAATCTGTACGATAACACAAAGGGCAGTTCCTTGCCATTTGAGGCTCTAGCTGTTTGCCTAAAAGCCGAAACATACCGGAGCAAATATTCGGAACTAGATGAGGCATGTGTATGCTGCAGCAAAGATCCAGAGACCACTCAGTACATCCTAATGGAATGTGAAGGAATTCACCCAGTGAGAACAGTAGGTAACGTACACCTTCCAGAAGCGCTTGGGTTTAAAGTGGACGGACGCATCAGCCGGTCAGCAGTCGAGATAATCAAGAGACGTTTAGAGTGTTGGTGAAAAAAAAAGCAGGGAAGAGATTGATACGACCTGGCTTCATCTCTTAGTCATAGGTAGAGGTACAAGGTAAAGCAGTGCACGGGCTCGGGCTTACCCGAAAGCCCGGGCCCGGCCCGGCCCGTGGGCTGGGCCGGGCAGGGTAGATCAGCTTTTTCATGGGCTCGGGCTGGGCTCGGGCACGGCGTGTGCTTTTTGACCCGGGCCGGGCTCACGGTTTTTGACGTGAGCCTGGGCCGGGCTCGGGCTTTCTGGTGGTGTGCATGTGACGTGCAGCGAGTTATTCTCGGGCGTCTCAACTCTGAAAAACATGGATTTTTTGGTCTCGGGCCTGGTTCGGGCCGTTTTCGAGCCGGGCTCGGGTCGCGCTCGGGCCTAAGGTAAAGGGGTGGCGGGCCGGGCCACGCGGGTAACGTAGATTATTTTCGGGCCCGGGCCGGGCCCGGGTTTCGCCATAAAAGTTTTGGTCGGGCTCGGGCGGGCAGCCCAAAGTAAAAACGGGCCCGGGCCGGGCCCGGGCTTAAAATATCGGCCCGTGCAGTGCTCTAGTACAAGGTAGATATCGAGGGGAAAAAAAAAGATTAATGAAATGCATACAAGAATGCTAGATAAAAAAAAAACACGTATAGCATACCTGAATAAATCACGCAGGCTGGGTGATTATTTGTCACCGCCCCGTTTCAAAGGGGATGCCATTAAATCATCATCATCATCATCATCATCATGGTAGAGTTACTGCGGGAGCCATATAGAGTAACTCAAGGTCTTGCTCGCGCGTGCTGCTGGGTTTCTACCAGATGGGGCTCGCCTCCGAGCATACCGGGCGGTGCCGCCGCGGCTGCGTTTCACAGTGTGTATGGCACGTGCTGTGCTTGTTTTCCTATGCGATGAAAATGCAGGTGCTAGGCTGTGTACGTCGCGTGCTGGGCTGTGATATAGTAAACATTACAATCGTCCATAGTTCGAAGAAAGCGCTCGGGGCTGGCGTCTCAACAGCGTGCTGGCCACGTATGCAGAAGGAGCAAGTAAACGCGAACCAGCAAAATGGCGCGAAAGCGTGCACTAAGTGTCTAGGGCGCCCAGGCCCGAAAGAAGCGTGGCGTGGAACAGGAGCGTCTTCGCTACGCAGCTAAACATGGTGCACACCACGAACGTATGTAACAGTGTATACATACATTAATAATAATTAATTGAATTACGTACTGCCTCATAATTCAATTAAAGTTTAGCACTTCTGGCACGATGTAATGTGCCATGTAAGGTAATGAGAATGATGAACCCTCTGAGAGATTATGAACAATGACGCACAACAACGCCTCATGGAAACACGTCTCCCTGTGTGTTTTGTGGACTACGCAGACAAACAGCAGTGGTACAAGCAAGGTAACGCTTTACGTCAACTCACCGCTCTCGTATTAGAATAAACGCTGCAGAAATTACACATTCGCCGCCAACTTTACCGCTAATTATCGTCAGTCAAAGCAAGCAGCATACAAGGCTTCACTTACATCGATTCCCACAGTGCATGGGATCCGCATATATTTTTAACGTGTTAATGTTTTTTGCATGTTTAAAATCAGTTTTTAAACTTAATTTGGTTTGTTGTAGCGTGTGCTAAATACTGCAGCGTAGATAACGCTATCACAAAACGCCGACAGCAATGAGCAGTACCACACATACGCTTGTTGTCCTCAGTGGCTGAAGCCATGACCGTATACCTTCCAAAACACTGTCTGGTTATCAGTAAGTGAAAAGACTCAGCACGACGCCTGGCCAGATAATAGAAGCAAAACGTGCTGACACAAAGCGAAGCGAGACGGTCGGGCGCCCCTCGGGCGGAGAACAGTGACCAGCCAGCACGGACTGTCTCTGCTGCGCCTTGCGAAACGAGACAAACAACCGCCGACCGCAGCAGCGAAACCAGTATGGCTATTCCGCCAGGTCGTAGCGTCCGAGCTAGAGCGCTGGCCTCAGCACAAAAGAAGCGCGGGATCTTGCGCAGCGACGCGTCCAGACATTGCGAGCGCTGCTGCCAGAGAAACGTGTGAAACGCAAAAGAACGGCGTGCCTGGGACATGCAGGGCTTGTTACGACGAAGCAAAGGCGTGGGAGAATGACGGACTCGCGTTTGAGCCGCCCAAACAGGAACAGCTGGCGTTTTCTGGACAGACAGAAGAGTTTCACAATGAGAAACTGTCCTAAGAAAGATACTGTAGCCGGATATAGCGAAAGGGGCGACTTAATTAGTGCGTGCCAGTTTCTTTGCCTACTTTGTTTTGGATTGCAATAACCTGTTTACTTTCGGGGCAGGACGTTGGTTTGGGCTCGGCCGCATTTCATGTGGACGCAAAGCACTGCCAGTGGAAACAAAAAGGAGGATACTGCATGGTTAAACGGCTATATAAGTTTGTGCTTTCGTATTTCTTCTTCGTAATCATCTCCTTTTACCGGTTTCTTTTTGAACCAAATTGCATTTATTTATTTATTTATTTATTTATTTATTTATTTATTTATTTATTTATTTATTTATTTATTTATTTATTTATTTATTTATTTATTTATTTATTTATTTATTTATTACAATTCTAAATTTTACGTTCTTCTAAAGTGTGCAATTTTTGCAATGCCTCACTAGCATGTATGCACATCCGGTACTTCCTTTGGTTATTCTAATTTAGTTATATCATTCACTAAATACTCTTTTTAAGCCGCCTGCTTCCTGTTTGATCTCGCTTAGTACGTAAGCGCCATTATCTTTACACAAGAACAAGCAAAAGAACGAATTAGTGTTCATAACGCGCTCGTTCTTTGTAGACATATACACGTCCGCATCCGTGCGTGCGCCGATCAAACCAGATGTTGCTCTCTGTCCTTGGGATCAGCTTATCAAGGAATCCTAGGGCACGGTGGCACCTTTATATGTATTGGAGGCAATATATTTTTTTATTATTATCATTGCTCAGGGAAAGCCAGCACTGGTAATGAGTCGTGCATCTTCGAATGCACCTGGCCGTTATTGATGACTAATAACCAGAGACTCATGAGAATGTATACCTATAGGTCCTGTGCTACAATGCCTGCACGTGCCCTTTATTTAACCCACGTCATTTATGACGTATCCGCCGATTTATATATAAGTATCGATGAAGGCAAGAAGCTCGCACCTGTGACCTCTCAGGACGCAGTTCAAAAGCCGCCTAACTAGTTTTCACATAGTCATCAGAGTGTATGCTCATGTTATGGGTTTTTAGAGGTCTTCTTATTTTAATAAACTCATCTACTGGGAAAGGGGACGGGGGGCTTCCCAGCTAGCTTTTTGTCCTCCATAGTTCACTTATATTTCCGTAAGCACTAATACGTGCTATGGGACAATTTTTCTTGGATTCATTGTCCATACATCCGGTCGTATTTGAAATATAGCAGTTCATTTCAACACATCGCTTCAAAAAAATTAAGGGAAGACAAGGCACTATTTTAGGGTCGTCTTAAATATTGGTACCAAGAGAACGCAAACGCAGTCCATACAAGGGCTGAGATACTGGTGATGGGATGAGATACGCAAATTTGCAGGCATGCGATGGAGGCTGCAGAATCCGTATTCGGAGGTTGCTGGGAGAGGCTGTCGTCCCTTCCTATACATAATATCATCATCATCATCATCATCATCATCATCATCATCATCATCATCATCTATTTTATGTCCACTGCAGGATGAAGGCCTCTCCCTGCGATCTCCAATTACCCCTGTCTTGCGCTAGCGTATTCCAACTTGCGCCTGCAAATTTCCTAACTTCATCATCCCATCTGGTTTTCTGCCGACCTCGACTGCGCTTCCCTTCTCTTGGTATCCATTCTGTAACTCTAATGGTCCACCGGTTATCCATCCTACACATTACATGACCTGCCCAGCTCCATTTCTTCCACTTAATGTCAACTAGAATATCGGCTATCCCCGTTTGTTCTCTGATCCACACCGCTCTCTTCCTGTCTCTTAACGTTAGTCCTAAGATTTTTCGTTCCATCGCTCTTTGTGCGGTCCTTAACTTGTTCTCGAGCTTCTTTGTTAACCTCCAAGTTTCTGCCCCATATGTTAGCACCGGTAGAATGCAATGATTGTACACTTTTCTTTTACATAATTACACTTTCTGTACACATAATATAGGCTAATGATAATGAAATCGTTGGCACTCACATCAACATAACATGGACAACCAACACTGCACATATACTTCAAGACGACGTGCCCTGTTGTGATACATACAGATGAGGGTGAGGAAACTTGAGTTGCACGAACTGGTTGGTGTGCAGGTGCTCACGTCCGTGTGCAAGCGTACAAGGTACAAGCATGCCTGCGTGTAAGTCTACGGTGCTTCAATATGACAGAGAACACCTGATTTAAGTTAATTGAAGTTGTAAGTTTATGGACATTCTGATAAAAGTTGACATGTTTTTCTATTCGTTGAACTCATGTCTGTATTGACTATAGTATGGGTTCAAGGTTATAAGCAAAAATATGTACGTGTCTGGTACTAGGAAGTGTCACATCACAACAGAAAAACAACACCATAGAAAAAATGCAGGTTATTTTAGAATTGGTATTCTACCAACGAATACAAGAAATATGCTAGCTAGAACCTGATTTGCTTGCGCTTGCCGAATAGCTCTCCCGTCTGAGATGATGCATCGTGCCACCGTTTTCTTTAACTGATGACCGCAAACGGCAATAACCAGTCCTGAAAACAGGTCGGATGTCACCTTTCTCGTAGACCTCGCGATCTCTGTCACAAGTGATAATACAGATACAGTCACTGATTGTGCTAGGTCCAGTGTATTTTGAAGCAATCAACTCTGGCCTTTCTTGGCTCGAAGACTTCAACCCAGCCTGCCTTAAGACAAGAACTGGCGACAATAGCGCCAACGTGAAGTACCTGTTGTCGGCGACAGCATAAATATGCAGCGGCGAATACACCGTTGTTCAACCCGAAAAGAATTGGTATAGATGCGATAGCAAATTGCGTTCTCTCATTTTCATGGCGACACGGCGAGTACCAAGTTTTAAATGCGAAGCATTTCTTGGCGAACATTTGCTACTTTGACAGTATCTATCTATCTATCTATCTATCTATCTATCTATCTATCTATCTATCTATCTATCTATCTATCTATCTATCTATCTATCTATCTATCTATCTATCTATCTATCTATCTATCTATCTATCTATCTATCTATCTATCTATCTATCTATCTATCTATCTATCTAGCCGCCTACGTCTTTGTGCTCTCATGGCCGTTTCGTTAACTTGGTATGTACCAAAATTGGCATACTATGACACGAGTATATGACGAACATAAATTATATCTCCTGACATGCGTGTCATGTAGGTCATGAAACAACCCCCTACGTCTTGGTGCTCTCATGGCCGTTTCGTTAACTTGGTAGGTACCAAAATTGACATAGTATGACAGGAGTGTACGACGAACATAAGTGATAGGTCATGACATAAATGTCATGACATGCGTATCATCATGACAACGACCCAGCGAAAAATTAGAACGTTCAAAAACCACTGAAATGGGTTCGGACGGGGGTACTAAGTGAAGGAAACACTAAAGGATGTTGGTAGAAGTCATATAGTCATGAGCATGACTCAGCATAAATAACAATGACTCAGCGAAAAAATATTAACACTCAAAAGCCACTGAAATAGGTTCGGACGTGGGTACTGAGTGAAGAAATCACTAAAGGATGATGGTAGAAGTCAGTCATGACCATGACTGAGCAAAAATGACAATGACTCAGCTAAAAAAGATTAACACTCAAAAGCCACTGAAATGGGTTCGGGCGCGGGCACTAAGTGAAGGAAACACTAAAGGATTGTGGTAGACGTCATAGTAATGACCATAACTCAGCAAAAATGAGAATAACTCAGCGAAAAAAGATTAACGCTGGAAAACCAATGGAATGTGCTTGGATGTGGTACTAAGTGAAGGAAAAGGCTAAAGGTCGAAGTCATAGTCATGAGCATGACTAAAGTTTTCGCCTTAAGGTCTCTTAGGTGTAGCTAAAGGGACTCCTGATGATTCATGACACGAATGTCATGACATGTGTGTCATGTAGGTCATGGCTCTCATGGTCGTTTCGTTAACTTGGTAGGCTCCCCGCGCACTGCTTCGCATAACGTCGATTCCCACAGGGCGTGGGATCTGCCAGCTTTTTTCACTATGGACGCCTCTTCGCTCTTCAGATCTCGGTGTCGGAGCGCAGAGGCACCATTGAAATGTTATTCGGTGTTGTGAGGGGAGCTTGTACTGAATTCTTAATTACATAGTTTGCTCCTCTCATGACTGCAGGTTTCATGGAGTGCGGATAAGCCAAATGCTAGGATGTGGTTGTAACAGGTCACACAAGTACGGATAAACATGCTAAATAAAACATTTAAGTTCTAACCGTGTATAGGGTGGATCGGCGACGATAGCTGCCGCTTAACTTCCGACGAGAGGTCACCGCCACGCAGACAATTGCGAAAAGTGATGTATTCGTAGAGCTTCATGTCAGAACCTGAATCTCATCGATGTCACAAATGTTAGCGAAAGCTCAAGTGCAAGGATGGACCCATGTTAGGTTTGTTCGTGTTTCACTTTTCGCTTTGCCCACAGCACGTGTGCCTGCGTGAATTTTCCTCTGTAATGTACGAGTTTCTCCGTGTGTGGTTTCAAGATTTCGTAACTTTTTTTTGTAGAAAGAGCCACATGTCCACAAAGCAATTCAGAACAAGTTGGTGGCGTTTTGGGATTTGGCTGCCGGACGCTAGAAAAACACAGCAAAAGTATAGCACAACGCGAGAATCGCAAGAAATAAAAAAAAAAACTGTCGACAAAAAATTTGAGGTTAAAAGAAAGCACCTCCATCCATGAAGAATAGTTGATACCATGGACAAACATAAGCGACCATGAACAAGTCTCTATTTCCTATTTGCATTGTGACAAAGAAAGAAACAGAAGAAGAAAGAGAGAACGTTATTGGCGAGTGAAAGCTGATAAAAAAAAATTCTCTTCCTTCCAAAACTAGAGGCAGGATGCGCTTGAGTTGAAATGCGCGTGCACCCCACTTTGGAAAATGCAGAATGCACTGCCAATCTGGATAAAACGGGTAAGTGAATGCATTACTTTCCGGTGGCGCTGAAGCATCTTACACAGTAAAGGCAGGAGAATAAAAGAGGAAGAGAACACAATGCAAAAACTCTCCTATCCGACAAAGAAGCATCGCCAGTGAACGCGGGAGTTTTATTGCGATAGCAATTATATGGACACTCAAAAGCAGATTTCTGCCGTCGGCGTCGCCGTCGCCGTCGGCGTCGCCGTCGCCGTCGCCGTCGCCGTCGCCGTCGCCGTGAGGTTCCGTATGACGTCAATGGAGATGAAATCGTGGCCGCGCGCCGCCGAACGCTGTATGTGCGAGTGAAAGGGCGCGAGGGACGCGCTCTTTCACGGGGAGTGAACGCACGGCGGAGAACAAACGCGCGTTCTGCGCCGTGCTTCCTTAAGGGCTGCAGAAGTAGGCGTCTCTTTCCTCCTTTACAATCACCATATATGTAGAGCAAACGCGCCTTCTTCCGATGCGCGAGAGGCCGTGGGGGAGGGGGGGAAGGGGGAGGGAAGGGAGGCGACGTTTAGCTGCGGCACCAAGTGCCTATTTATATCAGAGGCTCCGGCAACAGTCACCAACGCCGCACGCATTTTGAGCGAACGCGGGAAAAATGCCGACGGCGTCGACAACAGTTCGGCGCGTTGCCGGTGCTGCTGCATGTCCAAGTTTATACAGCTGATAAAGCTAATATCATTACTCCGTATATCTCTCTACAAATTTGCTATCGCAATTGATGCTTCACCTTTCAGGTGAAACTGCGACAACTTTTTCACTCAAGTTTGTTCCCTTGGTCCGAGATTAAAAAATCGCGATTTTAAATTCAGGTGAGGCTAATATGTAAGTTTGAGAGTATGATGGAAGCCAGGCACATTGTGTAGTTGCAGGTTTAACAGTTTTGTATTTACTGTACTTTTATTCTTTTTTTCAATTTCTTGGTGGAGGGTCTCGTAGAGGAACGCTTAAAAATTTTGTTCTGTCCAAAAAGGACGAGGGAAGAGAGTGATTATCACGGAATATCGTTCCCGTCTCTGAGGAAGATTGTCAAAGATGAATAAGTATGGCAGCAGCAAAACATGTATTGCCTCCCTCACAATACCTGGCTGGGTACTGCACAAGATCAATCTTCTGCCTTACCGGGATTTGAATTTTAAGGTTGAAGAAAAATATCTCCCTTTTCAAGGTATTTTAGGTCGTGAATATTACCATATCGGCATTCAAAGGAAGCTATACTTGGTCTGAGCCTTTTCTCGCTCCGACATAATGAAAACCAGGGTCTACTTCGCAACGCTGTGAAGTTATTTTGTTTTCGTATATCACGTTTGACTCTTCAGCAGTATTGGAGGACTGGGTGCTCTGACAATACATATCGTTCGGAATTGAATAGCTCCCCATCAGGCCGATTCGCCACAATGACTAACGCAGCGACTTATTCGCTACTCGGAAATTCACTTCAGTGGAGGTGATGCCTATGAGTAGACGGCTGAAATGAACATGCTATTTTTGGGGCAGACATTTGCAGTATTTCTCATATTTCAACACTGTCGGCCATAGCTATAGAACACAAATTATCGCGTGGTATCCTAGGCGCGCTACACATTCGTAAGGACGCTCGAACAACATGTCAATTGTTGTCAAGTTTTAGGTGCGAAGCACCTAATGCGCGGGCTGTCGGTGTATCCTGTCGTAATCGTCGTCGTCGTTACCGTAGGTAAGCAAGCGGATCGTGCTCGCGTTCGGCACGCGCCCGTGCCACTGCTCCCGCGTTCGTCGTCGTCGTCGTCTTCCACATCTGGCTGTGTTGCCGCTCATCATTCCAGCGTAGAATTCCACTTCTCTTCTGTTGTAAGGGGCCGGCCACGTTTACGGGTTTATGAGCCATTGCTTAAGGCAGTATGAGCCCATTAGCGGTGCATCACTGCATGCTTCGCACCTTCCCAGGTTTCACGTTAGGGGAGCTGCATTTCGCTCAATGGGTCATTCGAGCACCGAGTTTCTTTAGATAGCCCGCTCACTTGAAACGACGCCACTTCGTTCCGAATCCGTCTTGAGCACTAGACTAATTAGAGCCCTGGGACCCGCGTAGGGATATATTATCTTATGTCAGCCCACGGAAAGAGTTCAGGATTTCAAGACACACGAACGTGTTCAAGGGTGTTCAAGACAGATTGGTGTTCACGGAAATGCCATCTGAAACGTTAAAAGCGTACAGATGGAGCGGTTGTTATTGGCATTTATTTGCTGAAAACTTATACAGCAAAGTTCTTCGAAGAAAATTTTGTCAAGTACGGGAATAAAGCGATTACAACGTCAGTGCACATTGGTACTGCGCATCTTCACAGCCGTGCACCGGCAGTAGAGATAGACAAGGCCCTGCCCACGCGATCTATCCCCACGCTGTCGCTGTTCCATTATGCATCATGTTGGTGTCATATTTGCGATCGTTTTAGGGGCGAAGCTCCTTAGGTTGTGGGTCTGTCCCTCCTCTGTAGTATGTAGTAGTAGAAGTAGTAGTAGTAGAAGTAGTAGTAGTAGAAGTAGTAGTAGTAGTAGTCGTAGTAGGTAGCCACGTCTACTTTTATGAAAAAAAAAAAGTTCCGAAAGTTGTGTCCGTAGCGCGGAATCGAACCAGGGACCCCTCGCTTCCGAACGCGCGGCGCTAGCCACTACGCCACGAAGCGCACATGGACACACGCACCACGATGACAATAAATACCCAACATTAACGAAAGACTGCGCGTTTCTAACGCGTTTGTGCTAGCGCGTTACGGCCCGTGTAAGAAGCGACGCTGTGGCCTCTCCGCCTTACCCCCGTATTCATAAACGCTCCTCGACTTGAACTTGACTTGCCACCGCCTTGGGCAGCGCGTTCGAAACGCGTTGAAAGCGGTGGCAAGTCAAGTTCAAGTCGAGGAGCGTTTATGAATACGGGGGTTATACTCTCTCAGCAGTCATGTGATGGCGTCGGCAAACGCGGTGCACGTTCCGGCATGTGTAAACGGCTGCGTAAGATGCTGTGGCCTCTCCCCCTTACTAGAGAGTACTGCACGTTTCTAACGCGTTTGTGCTAGCGTCCCCTTAAGCGGGAGATGGTGCAATTATAATGAAGGGCGCTGTTATAAAATAGGAATGACGTCACATATGGCGCGTGTCATTCGTGAAAGTCAATCGTTCGATTTAGTGCGGCGAGACTGGGCGAATTACACGGAAAATTCACGGTTTACCGATGATTCCCTCCGGAGCATCGCCCACTCATCATCATTCACCCCGTGGATATGCGGTGTTTTTTTCATACTTTCCTGATTTAAGCGCTTAATCATTTTGTTGTTCTCTATGTACGGCTGTGGCATTGAGACGCCGCGCGAGGGCCGAGTCACGCGTTGAAGGAATCGCTCATGTCACACTGTGGTGCCAGTCGGAGCATCTGTAAACAGCGAAGTCATCTGCCTCTACCTACAGACACAGGAATCACGAAAGCAGGCTGAGAATTTAAAGCTGCACTAGAATTCTAAGGAGTGTCAAAACGCGCAGCGTGCCTATACTGTGGGCGACCTTACGTGGGTGGAACGTATAAGTGTTTCAAACGAAAGCGGCACATTGAGCCAAGTCATGACATTTAATTGAAGTGTGAAACCAGTGCGAACGGAGACACTACTGTGCTCATTCGCTGCGTGCACAGAACATTTGTTTCGTGACACATGCGATACGTCTTCTTTTACAGCGAAGCTGCATAGCTCTACACCTCAGTGGGTCTGTCGTCTCCGTGGGCAAGCACTTGGGCGGCGCGCCCCACCTGCGCCGCTGGGTTCCTTGCAGCACCAGCAGATGGCGCTCGCTTCCGCACATCCGAGGCAGCGGCTTGCAGCGGCTTGCAGCGGGAAAGAAAACAAAAGAGCCAGAAAGGTGGTGGTGGTGCTGAAAATATTTATTTTAGGAAAATACAAGAGCTGACCGACCCCCGAAGGAGGGACACCTAAGTGGACTCCCTAGTCCGGGATTCCATTGGAGATGGCGGCCGCTCGGGCACGCGCCACCAGGGCGCGTGCCCGATGATGATGAGTGGCAACGGAGTCGATGGAGAAGAAGACGACAACAAAGAACGCGGTAGCAATGGCACGAGCGCGTTCGCGCGGTTGCGCCGAGGTGCGCCAACCAGCCGGCTGTGGAAGAAGACGACGCTTGACAGAACCAAGTTAAAGCTAATACGAGCCATGTTTTGAGGCAGCAACAACAACATCAACAAAAGCCAAGTTAAAGGTTGGGAAAGGCCGCCAGCGTCGCTGTTTGCTGCCCTACACTAGGAAGCCTACATGCAACGCCGTTTAAACGCCGTTGCATGTAGGCTCCGTATACCCGACACTTAGATGGGGGCCCTTGACTATAGTGTGAAGCTGCCCCCATCTTTCTTTAACTCAGAGTCGGCGTCCACGTTGTCGTTTTAACGGCACTCAAAATCACCATATTATAAAACAGGACCTTTAACATCCTGTTTTCGCTTCTTAAATATTTGCATTGGTCATATTGAACTTAATTAAAGGCTTTAGTTACCGGTGGAACAATTCAGGAAGGCTGTTTATGCAGTTCTCCTTAATGAGACGGTTAAAAAAATTGTCAGAAACTCACTAAAATTGCCAGCACAACTGCGCTGGTTATGTGCAATACCATCTAGCGTTAAGCGTAAGGACTCCTGCTCCACAAGCAACGATCCTAACCGGAAGCCACTTTCCGTACGAATATATGTGGTTGAAATGTATGTACAAAAATTCACTGACGATAACGGTACTACCTAATGCGAAATTTGAGCGCAACATCTATACGTGTTTTCATTTCGCGATATATTGACTGGCGCGGGCAATCTGGCACGTACGGCACGTTGAAAATGGAGCGAAGTGTGGTGCGACTGCCTCGCTAATCTGGAGATCGCGAGAGGCAGCGCGTGGGCGCGATTCCCAGCAGACTTCCCAGACGACGCGCGCAACTCTGGCGCCATCTCGTAGCCATTGTCACCGCACTACGCTTTTCTTTCCATGCTTTCGTCATATCCTCCTCCGCTCTCTTCGCTATCGCCGTCTTTCATCTCCCGTTGCGCTTCGCGTTCGCTTTCATCCTTCGCTGTGCTCGTTCGCTCGGTTACGAAAGACAACGCCGACGCTCGCCGCTGGAGCGGACGGCTAAGAGATGCGCTTTAAAACATTTGAAAGCGTAATCTTTCTTTGGCGAGTTCCCAAGCCCTTTCACGCGAAGAGTGTAATGCCCTCTATCTGCACAAAAATGTGTAATTTGAAAAGTTAAGACATTTAATCGTTATGATAGTGTAAATGTAGATGATTGGTAGCTTTTTTTAAGCAATAAGGAACAATTTAAAGCAATAACAAATTAACAGAATACCCATAGAGGTGCATAGGGCTCCTTAGAAAGATGCATGGGAAGCTTAAGCTTATTCGAGTAGTAGGGGTGGGCCAACAGAAATTTGGAGGTGCGTCAACTTGAATTTTGTCGGTGGTACAAGTTGAAATGTGGGGTGGGCATACTTTATATAGGGGTGGGCCAATTTGTAATTTGGGTGTGGGCCTACTTGAGATTTTGGGGTGGCCCAATGTCCAGTTGAACGCTGCTAAGAGTCCTTCGAGTTATGAACACCTCGTGGGCAAGCGAGCGCGTTGAGACGCTTGGTGCGTTTTCATTGAGCCTTACCGAGGCACGGTCAGAACGCAGGCGAGAGCTTGTGGACAAGGAACGCGCGCATAACATAGGCTTGCGAGAGCGACAACGAGGGTGACATGCCATCGCGGCGAGGCACTCTCCCCTCACTCAACGCCTCACCCGTTACGGCTGCAGCTGGTGCTTACTTTCGACCGCTCTGCTCCGTCGAGGCGCCCGATCGTGCCCGGCGTTCCGGCTAAATTGGTACTATTGAATTGAAAGGATCGGATGCGGCGAGAAAATCTGACAATTGTCTACTAAAGCCTAAGCACTCTTTGCCACCGCAAACGCCATGGGTAGACGTACATAAGCTAGGAAAGGCAAGTAAGCAAAACTAAGCAAGAACTAAGTCACAGCCGAGCCAAACAATGCTCACGCTTTAGGAGACAATTCTCCGAATTCCTGTCTTTCTTTTTAACAGCGGAGCTGTTTAAGCCGGCCGTAAGTTGTGCCGCGAGCCACAAAACCTCGCCGAGCTATGACGTCACTATGTTGCGTAGCAACCACCTCGCGGAGTGGCGTGTGCTTCGCCTCCTCTCCGTGCAGTGCACATGTTGC